>NC_133896.1:155943465-156258991 GCF_964199755.1 Larus michahellis
GTTAAAGAATTAAGTTAACTGTCACAATATTTAAGCCTGTTATTCCAATGAACACAGAGATCTACATTGCCTGTCAGGTACCTAATCTTCACAAGATGCATACTTTATTTCGTTTGGTTTGTTTCCAAAAGAGGTTAGAACACATACTCACATGACATCTAGCTGCAAGGTAGCGACATGCTTCATATAACTGAAAGAAAAATTTCATACATATTAGTTACAAAGATAGAGCATGTTTATTTACACTGCTAGACTCCATTTTGCTCTCTCCTTTTTCAGTTGTATGGCTTCTTCACCCCTTTCACCTCCAAAAATCTTTCCTGACCAAAACAATTAAGTCTGTAACACTTTCTCTACTATAAAACTCTCAAAGGACACTTGCTCCACTCTGGCCTTCACCACTCATTAACAGAGAGGAAGGACAATTTCAACAACTACACCTGAAGTGACACTCCACCTTCCCATACCTGCCGCAGTTACATCCTTGGACCCCTTCTCTTTTCTGTGACCCTATCTGGGGACAACAGTTTCAATCTGTCCCATTGAACACTGGGATATAATTGGTTCAGATAACTACATCATGCGGGCTTTTTAATCACTTTTTTACCCATAAACCTTATCCTCTGATGGTGAAGAAGTCACTGTGGTTAGCAGCAGAGGTTTAAAAGTGGAGTAACAGTAGTAAGTCTTTGACTAAAATGACTTACCTTATCCAACTTACGCGATCGAAGGGCATGTGCTGCCCTATGATACTGAGCTGTTAGGTAAAGACATTGGGCCAACCAATAGATATCTTGTGGTTCCTCTAAAATAAAAGAACAAATTATAAGACATTAATTTATAATATATATTTAAACATTTTCATACAGAATATTCCATATTGCTTCACTAGAAAAGTATTTTTCCCCTACTCTAGCATCCTATTGAGTTACAAAGTTTAATTTTTTAAATATGTATCTATAAACAACTTGTAATATCTACCAGTGAGAGATTAAAATGAAAAAATAATCAGATTTTAACTTTAAAGACATCAGATAGTGCACTGGACAATGACTACAAAAAATCTCATATTAGAGGCGTGTCATGAGAAGGAGACAACAGCGATAAAGATCTGAAAAAAAAAAAAAGTAGCCTTTGTAAGTTACCCTGCCCTTGGACACAGGGCAGAAACAAACAACTCAAAATTGCGTGTCTCAAAAAAGACTGGTGGGAACCTAACAACAGTGAACGTGAAAGCACTAGCCTTCTACAGCTTGAAGTTATGATTGCAGAAGCACAGACTAGTAGTCTCCTGCTTTATTTGCAACCAAAGCTTTTGTGGGATCAAGCCCCTAGAATCATTTCAAGAAGTGTAAATGGACTATGGCTGTAGACACACATAGGCTACCAGCATCAACTCCCTCAGGTAAACGTGCTTGTCTTCTACTTGTAAATTCTACTTGGCACCCAGAGCACCAGTGAATCCTGTAGGAAACCACCGTTGACTCTCATGGTTATTTTGTTTGGTTTCTTTAGGTAGGCAAACCTTAAGGTTTAGCCAGACATTAATCATAGAATCATAGAATCTTAGGGTTGGAAGGGACCTCTGGAGATCATCTAGTCCAACCCCCCTGCCAGAGCAGGGTCACCTACAGCAGGTTGCACAGGAACACGTCCAGGCGGGTTTTGAATGTCTCCAGAGACGGAGACTCCACCACCTCTCTGGGCAGCCTGTGCCAGTGCTCTGCCACCCTCAAAGTAAAGAAGTTCCTTGTCATGTTTAGGTGGAACTTCCTATGCTCAAGTTTGTGCCCATTACCCCTCGTCCTGTTGCCGGGCACCACTGAGAAGAGCCTGGCCCCATCCTCCTGACACCCGCCCTTTCAGTATTTATAGGTGTTGATAAGGTCCCCCCTCAGTCATCTTTTTTCCAGACTGAAGAGACCCAAATCCGTCAGCCTTTCTTCATAAGTTCAAAAGGGACAGAAGATTGGCCCTACTCTATTTGGAAAAATTTCATGCCAAAGATCACAGAAAAGCACTTACACCAAACTCGAAACTTCCACATTTAGCCACACAGCTTAAAAAAACGCCGTCAAAACCAAACCAGAACACTATCAGAAAGAAGTTAATAATAAACAATGTAAAAAGTAACTACTTACCATGAGACAGTGAAGCTACTTTGTCTGCCCAAAACAGGGCACTTTGATACTGCTGCTGTAAAAGCATGATAGAAATAATTAGTATTTATTTGCGGTTAGGTTTCCTGGATTATTTTGAAATATACTGTACATCATTCACATTTAACATCTTATGTATGTGGTCTCTAATGAAAGTCACTTCACATTTGAGATCTTTCTAAGTTCAAAAAACAGTTTAAAAGGGCCAGTACTGTAACTTCTAAAGGATATAAAAAAGTAATTTGAGGTGGGATAGTTCATTTATTTTCCATGAAATGCAGATATCTTTGACCAAAAGGTATGCACTACATAAATATTGCAATAGGTCATTAGTTGATTTGCTATCACTGAAAAAGCACCAAGAGTCCCTCCCCTTCCAGTTAAGATCCTACATGTTAGAAGGAAGAGAATACTATATTAAAAAAGAGACATATAAATTACTTCAGGAAACTTCAGCAGCATCATCTCTGATTAAGAAATTTTCATTTCCCAGTCAAGATGCTTTAACCTCACACAAACCATAACCCCTATGTTAATTTCCCCTTACTTTTCGATACACAGTTTCACTGTTAAATCTGTAGTCTAGAAGAAGCAGGTGAAAGAGAGAAGACCAGTGACAACTACAGATCTGACAGAAGCAGAGTTTGCAGGTATATCTCACTAACTGAGCTAAAGTTGCCATCAGATTTGGGCTGCTAGGCAAAACCTCACAGAATTGGCTGGAATTACTCTCTGAGAAGATTAGCAGGGGCTACTGTTGTTCCTTTTTATCCTTCTCCATGCTATGAGGCATAACATGCTTCCCAGGATCTGCTGGACATCAAACAGATACCCTGCCATTGCAAGGACTTGACACACTAAAAAAGCCTTGATCACTTCTGCTCTTTCCCTCAGTGTTACAGTTGTGGAGTTTGTTCACAATCTTAGAGACTGTTTTATGCTTTTGGAGTAGAGGTTTGGCAGACTTTTCTGAAACGCACACTGATAGCATTCTAGTCCTCACAAATCACTACACTCCATGACTAAGTGGTCTCTTCTATCCTGCACTCCCATATTCCCTCCTTGATGGGGATTAAGAATGCCCAGCAAATCTGCCAGGAGAATAGTTTGGTTTCAATCTGCATTCCCAGGGGAAAAAAAAAACACAAAACAAAACAAAAAAAAAACCAACAAAAAACCAAACCCCCACATATGTAATAGCTGCCTACAAGAACGGATGTTTAAATAATTCTTTCAACACCACAAAAGAAAGTCATAACAGGCCACTATACAACTTTTGTTGAGCAGTTCTACAGTACCATAAACTGACTATATGACACAAAGAAGCAGTCCTATGTTCCTCCTCCTCAGAACTGCATAAGTGTGTCTATACAGCTGTGTGGCAAAGCAGCTTGGTGAACCAGCTTAACTCAAACGAGTGCAGCAAAACAAAACAATAAAACCCACTAAATTAACTTAGGTCCCCAACTAATCTTTCAGTCAGACTTGCTGGCCACATGCACAAATGTTTGTGCTAAGTGAAGGCATGGCTTTCTCTCAGTAGCCGGTGCCAGTACCAAGTGTCTGAACTAAAAACAAAGCAGTGCAGTTTCGTGCTACACTTAATCTAATTTATGAATGCATTTTTCCTCTTGCATTTGTTTGTTTGTTTGCCCTCCGGCAACATAATTGCCGAACCCATCAACAAATGAAAACAAGCCTGTCCTTCCCAATGGCAGCCCACAGCCTGGCAGCTCAGCACCTACAACCAGCAGGTAACCGTGGCCCAACCGGCACCGGCGAGAGAGGGACCCTGCAAACACGCCTTCGCTGCCGCTCCCACAGCGGGATTCCCTCCTCTTCCTCCTCCAGGCGAGGAAGAAGTCCCGGGCTCCCCCCGTCACCTCCATGTCACGCTACGAGGAGGCCACAGGCCCCGGCTCCCCGCGAGGACCGCACCGGCGCCGCTCCCGGCCCACCCCACTCCTCGCCCATCCCCGCGCCCTCCTTTTCCAGAGGAAACGCGGCGTTATTTCAAAATTAACTTCCTCTCCCCTGCCACAGAGGCTGGCACCTAAGCCCCGGGCCTTCCTTCCCGCCGGGAGCCGGGCCGCGAGGGGCCTTTTCCCCCGAGAGGGAAACCCAACCGCCCCTTCCCCAGCCACCCCACCCCGGCCCGGCCCGGCTCGGCGCCTCACCTGGTCGATGTACTGCCGCACCCGCTTCCTCAGCCGCTCCAGGTTCATCCTCCCGCCCGGTGTGCTGGGTGAAGCGGAAGGGAGGGATAGGGAGGCGACCCAGGCGCCAAGCCCGCCGCGCCGGGAGCGATGGCTTCTCCGCAGCCCGCCCGGCCAGCCAGCCGCCCTGCCCGGCGGTGCCGCGCTCAAACCCGCCCCGCTTCCTTCCCGTCCTCCCTTCCCGCCCTCCTTCCCGGAAACAGCGACCCGAGCGCATCGTTCCGGCAGCGCTGGGGGCCGCCCCGCGTGGTGTGGTGGTGGTGGAGTTGAGAGGAATTGTGACTTTTCTCCACAGTCCATCCCCAATAACTTTATTCCGAGACTCTTCTCAGCAGTGTTGAGGGGAAGGTTTGTCTCTGTGAGGGCCCCTATAGAGACCCGGGCCCCCACTTTGGCTACTGCGGCCTTGTGGTGAAAAGATTCCCTGGAGGCTTTGCAGTGATGGCAGTCGGCATGTCAGGAGGTTTTCTACGAGTCCTTCATCACCCAGTCATTTCTGGTATTACACAGATTTGGGAATCATTATCCACTAGGACATGTCAGCTTCTACTACTGAAAAACAGATAATGTGAAGAAATGAATTAAAAAGCCTGATTGGAAGTAATTCAGATGCTGGCCGAGGCCTCCTTGAGTGGTGATGCCTGGTAGAAGAAGAGCAATCGTATATTTGTGCCTTGATGGAGAGGGAAAACCTCTGTCAGAGTTACAGCGTGGAGAAGGCCACAAAGATGGCAGCTGGTCACAAACAGTATTCATTTGAGAAAAATGGATCCATGTGCCATCTCTTGATCTATTTGTGGTAGCTGCACTTTGATGTAAAACTTCTTAGAATCGTAGAATCGTTTTGGTTGGAAGAGATCTGTAAGATCATCAAGTCCAACCATTAACTTAGCACTGCCAAGTTACCACTAAACTACGTCCCTGAGCACCACATCTACACGTCTCTTAAATACTTTCAAGGATGGTGACTCAACCACTTCCCTGGGCAGCCTGTTCCAATGCTTGGTAACCCTTTCGGTGAAGAAATTTTTCCTTCTATCCGACCTAAACCTCCCTGGTGCAACTGGAGGCCATTTCCTCTTGTCCTTTTCTTGTCTTGTACTTGACTTCAGTGATTTCCTCCTGTTATTAGCTAGGTCAGATGTCAGGCTTTTGGGGCTGTTTCTTGCTGAGTGTGTGTGCTGCAGATGGCAGATAGACATTTTATGCCTGCAGAAAACATAGATTTGTTTTTCTTTTTCTTTTTTTTTACTCAAGCGTATTTGTAAGTCTGTTACTTTTTCATGTTTCAGTAACTGAGACCTTGAGAAGAGTAAAATCCGTGTTCATCTTTCCATCAGCTCATGTAATGAAGGGACAAATCCTTTTGTTAGTGGCTTCTTTAGATCCAACAGTCCTATCTCATGAGTGTTATCGTCATGTTCATTTTCCCTGAAGACACTTTCAGGTGTCCAAATAGCTTCTACGGCCAGCTGACCGTACCATGGCAGAAGAGAGCTTTGGTACCTGAGCAATCTAGCTTTTGTACCTGCAGCTCTGTGAAACCTCTGGCTTGTCATGGGTGTTACTACTCCACTCATTCTATTTGTTGGTTTAAAATCTCTTTGAAGTTAGTACAGTTCACAGTATTTGTCAGTTTGTGGGCCTTTCTATGTACAATAAAAGAAGTTTGAGTGAGATTTTGATACTATTTAGAAACTGCTGAGGGAGGGAGCCCGCAGTTTGCTCGTAAATGAGACATCTCCCTTTTAGACCAGGTCTAATGATAACTCACCAGACCTCAGTGGCTTCTATTCAGCATGAGATATCAGGGCAGCAAACTGCAGGAACTCAGAGAGAACAAGATGAATTTAAATATCATAGAATCATAGAATGGTTTTGGTTGGAAGGGACCCCCAAAGACCATCTAGTCCAACCCCCCTGCCATGAGCAGGGACTGTGTCAGATCCACTTGACCCCCAGCCATACTTTGGTTCAGGGTGACTAAGGAGCAAGAGGTGTCACACCCTGTGGTGAACCTGCGAGCTGGAAAGCTCCTGGCTCACCTACAAGGGAGTGAAGATGCCTCAGAAGAATATTTCGAAAGGTGGTTTTGAAGCCTAAAAATGCAAGATAACGAAAGTACATAACAAGATAACAGAGCTAAAAAGAAGATGACTGTCTTGTCTGTACTATTGACTAGCAGCCAACTACTTCACTCCATAAATATTACCATCAGGATGGGCCCAATTTGAGCTCTCCCTGAATTGCAGCTGGACTGCACGCCAGGTGACTCTCCCCTTGAGCAGGGACGCCCCTCAAGGTTTGAGATTCCTTATCTGAGACTAAGAGATCTTTCCTTGCCCAAGGTAGAGAGGTCCCTTACTTGTGACAGATCCTTGGTAAGTGACTGATAGCACGCTGAATTAATACTAATGAAACATTACTAATCCATGTAGCTACTTAATATTATTATAAACTTTGTATGGACAATTCCATTGGTCATAAACTGTTGTCCAAGTCTAAGATTGGACCTGGCTGCACCTAAGCTCCATCAGGAGTTTAGAAAGGAAGGGGGGCCACTCTGAACCTCTTGACTCAATGGGAGGGTCTTCCTTACCCTTTGCATCTCCAGCCTCAGTGTGAATCATTCTAACTCAATTCTAACTCATTTTTCCTTTGTATGTTTCTTCCATGCAGTAATTAATAAGGTGAACCTTGCCATCAAACTTACTGAACATTGGTAGACCACCATTAAACTTTGTTAAATTCCATTGAATTAAAATCATTATTTTACCCCAATAAAACATGTTGCTGCTTCGCTCTTTGGAGTGAGGTGCATTCCACTTGTCCGCGACAGGGACATCTTCAACTAGGTCAGGTTGCTCAGAGCCCCATGCAACCTGACCTTGAATGTTTCCAGGGATGGGGCATCTACCACCTCTTTGGGCAATCGGTTCCAGTGTTTCACCACACTCATCATAAAAAATGTATTTGTTATATCTAGCTTGAATCTACCAGCTTTTAGTTTAAATATCTCAGTAGAGCACTGAGTTTGAAACATCAAATGCAGAACAAAAAAATGAAATAAAATTTAAAAAATAGGAGTTGGTGCTAACCTCTAAGATAGAAGTTTTGGCTGGGGAAGAAAAAAAAGGTGCACAGGAAGTGTGGGGGTTGGAAGAGAAGAAAATGCTCTTGTTGGGGATGGGTGACGGTTAAGAGCAGCCGTAGTCACAGGGAGCTGATCTGAAGCATAGAGGGGATGTGTGATCTGCAGGATCTTGGCGGGGCCCAGGGAACACTCTAAAAAGGTGAGGAAATGAGGACAGAAATGCACATAGAGTATGTTACTACTCAGAGTATGTTAATACTTTGTTAGCATCTATATAGTTCTTATGTTGTCAGAGCAGAGCGCATCACATCAGGTTGCTCTGTAACGTCTGTGTGTTATGTGCTGCTTTCTCCTGTTCTCCTGAAAAATTAGCTCCTCTGAGTGAACTGTTTCTGGGGCTGGAGCTCTGAGAAATGTTAGCTTGAGCTACACTGGGGGGCTGCAGCAGCGCTGCTCCAGTGGCTCTGCTCAGGTGGGCTCCAGTCTTCTTTCTGCACTGGGAAGCTGCCCTGACCTCGTTGCTCGTGAAGTAGCCGGTCGTTCAAAGAGAGTGTCCTTATGGATAAAATCCAAAGCTTTGCTCCTTCACTGGGAGTTATGTAGGTGTGTGGGCAAATTAGATGAGGCCGATGCACGGTGCCGTTAACGGCAAGATCTTTGCGAACTGGTGGTTGGAGCTTAAAAATTATTCTAGGTGTGAACGGGGGGAAATTGAATTTTAAGTTTCAAATAATATCTAAGTTTCTCTTTTGAATTCAAAACTAGTAACAAGCAAAATTATTCTAATGATTAAGTGGTGTTGATATATCTACTGCTTTGCTAACAGTACTTAAAACAATTGTGAAGGCATAGAAAGTCAGTTAAAACAAACTTCTTTACCAATTTGTAGTCTAATATCTTAAATCTTGAGAGGAAGGGGAGGGCTCCACAGTCATATTAAAACTTTCTCACTTTGAAGAGTTTCTGTTTTCTTATCTACAATGAGAACCTTCTTTCTTTCTTTGTTCTAAAAATACCTATAGGTACTGTATGCTGGTGCTAGCACATAGCTTCCTCCTGCTGCTTTTAAATTACTGTTTCCAAGGCAGTTTGATGCTTGTACATGTACATCTGATCCAATTAAAGTGGGCATTTTCACTTTGAGTTTGTACGTAAAAAAAATTTTCTTTGAAATTGGAAAAGTGGTATTGTTTCTGGCTTGAGTACTGTAACTGAAATGAGGCCTCTGAAACAGAGGCATGTGCTGAGGTGGGAGAGGTTCCCCGAAATGCCCCAGGAGCAAGTGTCAGTCTTTCTGGGAAGATTTCAGAGATGGCCCCTAACTCGGCTGTTTTGTCCAGATAAGTGGAAAATGAGAGTGACCTGCTGCTGCCCTCATTTTGAAGCTTTTCCTCTTGATCCCTGTAATCCCAAACCCACGTGGACTCCTGTTTCCAACCCGGTGTATAACTACCGCAGCCCTGCCAGGGTGCAACCCTTGGCCATCCCCACTTTACAAAGGCAAAATATCTGACTTGCTCCTGTGGCATGACTCGCTCTCTGCTGCCTGAAGCATGGCTAAGCTTTGGTCATTTTTTTTTCTAAAATAAAGAATCTTGGTATTTAGATTTGTTCTCTGCAGAAGGTTTTGATTCATTGCAGTGGTGATAAGTGAGTCCCATTGATTATACCAGAATAACCAAGATCGCGTTTGGCTTTGGTTTTCCAAGAGTTTAATTTTAGAAGAGTGGCTTCTTTCAAGCTGATTTCTCTTTTTCATACATGCCGTGTTACTCCATTATGGCTATCGGAGGTGCCAAGGATGAGCTTCAGGATGTTTAATCCTTCTTGCTCAGAAGCCAACAGAGAGAAACCTATTTTAAGGAAATGAAGAAAATACAATTTTCTTTCACTTCTTCATGCTGCTCGCAATGAAATGTAAAGCCTTCAGGATAAATTTTAATACTGAGAAATGAATAAATATTTGCACCACAAAAGGCAACTTTTATTACAAAGCTATGCTACTGACTACAATTAGTCTCCTCTTTATGTAGGTTTAAAGAAATTGTGTATGTGTAGAACTAAGACTTAGCCCTAAGAGTTATTTTATGCTTCATTAAGATTTTCTTTTAAATCTTATATCCTTCAGATTTCTCTTGAGAAGCACCTGAATCAATTGTGTTGGCCTGTATGCAAAGTAATATGCCTCCTCTCTTGCAGTGTCTATGTAGCCATAGTCCAAAAATAGTAAAGGTGGTGAGCCAAGCTAGATGTAGTGGGAGGCCAGTCTAGATTTTGCCATCAGTCTAGATTTTGCCATTTTTCTGGAAGTTTCTGTTGTCACTGGAGCAAAAACAATAATTCAGCTGACTAAACATAGGTGTCTGCATTGGGGGGAGCTGACTGGCTCTCTGGACTCCATTGGTTCTGTTAATTAGGTTTCTACTGACTAGAATGAGAACTTGAGCACTGATCTCATAGTTACCCAAATGTGTATGTCTTAATATCAAATGGAGTCTACCCTAGGACCTCAGTTAATTTCTCCACATGTAGGAGTATAGTTAAATTTGAATATTATCTCAGTTGCTGTAGAGTATCTGTGACATCCGCATGGGACTAATCTGCTGAAGAGCCTTGCCCTCCTGGTCTGGGTTTGGGAGGCCAGATGAATTCACAGCAATACCTAAATTGACACTAGATGCCCCTGTTTAGAGACTTGAATCCTGTCCTGTGTGTCTACATGTGCGTTGAGTATCTGGGTTCCCAAAACTGTCCAGAGTCCTCCTTGTAGTGGAACTTAGCGGCCTGACCTTTTTAAAATATCTTCTCCCCCTACCCCGCCATTACCCAGAACTGAAAGATGTAGAGGGGAAGCTCAGATGTGTATGTTTTCATGCTCAGGGCTGCAGGAGAGGAATCTGGAAACAAAAAATTATTTTGCATGCCTTAACGGTACCTCTTACTGTTTGACACAGCATAGGTACGGGAGCAGAAAGTCGGATGCAGAGAAAAGGGAGGAAGCAGACCAGAACGTGCTTGTGAACCATAAGTAATGCAACATACACGTGCTCTGATATTTTAAGAACTTTGGGTTGGGGCATAGTTTTGATCAGTCTGACGTTTCATTTGAAGTGAAAATCTGATGTTTACTTGAAATATGCATGCTGTGTATTATAGGAATGTGTCTGCTTGGTTAAGAGTTTGCTCACTAGACTTTGGGACAGTGAAGTAGTGAGTAATGTGAAAGCTTCATCTGTTGGCTGTGAGACCCAGCACATATTGCTCAGACTGTAGCTTGAGCAGCTGTACAGCTTCTTACTCATCTCCCTTAACTGTGGACAGGACTGCCCACTGCTGCACTTCATCACCAGCATGGACAAGAAAATCCGTGACGTGTTTTCTGGTTAGCTAACATGGAATACAGTTTGTTGGCATTTCTTCTTAAAGAAATATGGACTTTGATTATTCTGTTACTAAGATGCAATGTTTGAAACAACTATATACAGAAAACAACTTTTCTCAGGTCGCTGTACCAGGACAGATGCAGCCTTCTTACACCAAGATGGTATACCTTGGCGCTTGTATCCTTCAGTTCCATAAAGAAAAGGAATCAATGGCTGCATGAGATGCAACACATGTAAAACAGAAAATAGCTAAAATGAATGTAATTATATATGCTTCAACTTCTGGTTTCCCTGAAAAGCAGTTTTGTAGCATCTTTGGAATGAGTTTTTGTTGCATTTTTTTTTTTGCCTCCCCATTTTTATTATTGTCACTGTCATTACCTTCTGAAGGTCATCTTTTAGCTCCTATCATTGCTGTTGCTCTGAAGCTTATAGGTTTTTCAAAGACGTGATAATAAGTATATGCAGATTCCATTTTCTTGTATGGTTTTATTGTTCTGCTGAAATGAATGCTGTGCAGGGAGAAAATCAGGAGAGCCAAAGCACAGCTAGAGCTCAACCTAGCTACAGCTGTTAAGGATAACAAAAAATGTTTCTCTAAATTCATTAACAACAAAAGGAGGATTAGGGAAAATCTCCCTCCCTTACTGGATGCAGAGGGAAACACAGTCACAAAGGATGAGGAAAAGGCTGAGGTGCTCAACGCCTACTTTGCCTCAGTCTTTAGCAGTGGAACTAGCTGTTCCCTGGGCACCCAGCCTCGTCAGCTAGGAGACAGGGAGGGGAAGCTGGACGAGGTCATTGCAATTAAAGAGGAAGTGATCAGTGACCTGCTACACCGCTTGGATGCGCACAAGTCTATGGGACCGGATGGGTTACATCCAAGAGTGCTGAAAGAGTTGGCAGATGTGCTCGCCAAGCCACTTTCCATTATCTACCTGAAGTCATGGCTAACTGGGGAGGTCCCAATGGACTGGAGGGTAGCAAATGTAGCACCCATCTACAAAAAAGGCAGAAAGGAGGATCCAGGAAACTATAGGCCTGTCAGTCTGACCTCGGTAGCAGGGAAGGTCATGGAGCAGATCATCTTGAGTGCCATTACAAGTCATATAATGGACAAGCAGGGGATCAGGCCTAGTCAGCATGGGTTTATGAAAGGCAGGTCCTGCCTGATGAACCTGATCTCCTTCTATGACAAGGTGACCAGATTATTGGATGAGGGAAAGGCTGTGGACATTGTCTAGCTAGACTTTCGAAAAGCATTTGACACTGTTCCCCATAGAATTTTCATGGAAAAACTGGCAGCTCATGGCCTGGATGAGCATACGATCTGCTGGATCAAGCACTGGCTGGATGGGCGGTCCCAAAGACTGGTGGTCAATGGAGTTAAATCCAGCTGGCGGCCGGTCACAAGTGGTGTCCCTCAGGGCTCGGTGTTGGGACCATTTCTGTTTAACATCTTTATTGATGACCTTGATAAGGACCTAGAGTGTATCATCAGCAAGTTTGCAGATGACACGAAGCTAAGCGGGAGTGTTGATCTACATGAGGATAGGGAGGCTCTACAGAGAGACTTGGGTAGATTGGACCGATGGGCCAATGCTAGTGGAATGAGCTTCAACAAGGCCAAGTGCCAGGTCCTGCACTTGGGCCACAACAACCCCATGCATCGCTACAGGCTTGGGGCAGTGTGGCTGGAGAGCTGCCTGGCAGAAAAGGACCTGGGGGTTCTAATTGACAAGCGGCTGAACATGAGCCAGCAGTGTGCCCAGGTGGCCAAGAAAGCCAATGCCATCCTGGCTTGTATTAGAAATAGTGTGACCAGCAGAAGTAGGGAGGTGATTGTCCCCCTGTACTCAGCACTGGTGAGGCCACACCTTGAGTATTGTGTCCAGTTCTGGGCACCTCAATACAAGAGAGAAATCGAGGTGCTGGAGCGAGTGCAGAGGAGGGCAACGAAGCTGGTGAAGGGCCTGGAGGATAAATCTTATGAGGAGTGACTGAAGGAGCTGGGACTGTTTAGTTTGAGGAAGAGGAGGCTGAGGGGAGACCTCATCACTCTCTACAACTACTTGAAAGGACATTGTAGAGAGGTTGGTGCTGGTCTCTTCTCACAGGTAATTAGCGATAGAACAAGAGGGAATGGGTTCAAGCTGCAGCAGGGTAGGTTTAGGCTGGACATTAGGAAAAAATTCTTCACAGAAAGAGTGGTTAGACACTTGAATAGGCTGCCCAGGGAGGTGGTGGAGTCACCATCCCTGAATGTGTTTAAGAGTCATTTAGATTCGGTGTTAAGGGATATGGTGTAAGGGAGAACTTTGTAGAGTGGAGTTGATGGTTGGACTCGATGATCCCAAGGGTCTTTTCCAACCTAAATGATTCTATGATTCTATGATTCTAATGTGAATTTAATTTCAGAGGATGAAAACAGTATTTTTGACTAATTAGTAACTCTACTGAGATGCTGAACTTAATCCCTTGAATCTTTGGCTAGGACTTGTTTTTATTTATTTATTTACCTTCCAAAATATAAAGCTGCTTTAATCACTTTGCAGTCCTTATACTGAACCTTACATACTGAACCTTACATACTGAACCTTGCATCAGTATATATGTCAGAGAAGTACTTCACCATTTCATGGAAACTTTTTAGCAAAAAAAAAAAAAGAACAAGTTCCCACGACAAGTAGACAAAATCTCACGTGTCATCTAAATATTAGATAGATCGCAACAACTGTTCTTGCAGGTGTGTTTGGCATTTTGCATAATCACATTTGCATTTTGACAGATTTGTGCTCATGGTGTGAATCCCCTCTTCATTTTGCATCCCTAGACACTTGGGTTGTGTGGGAGTGAGAATTGAGCATGCTTTTTCTTGTGACGGGCTATTGAGCCTGTGATTTGTTGAGGGGGGGCCCTACACACTCCCATTTTAAGATAGCGCTGGCTAATGCAGAAGTTCCTAACTTGAGGTTCCAAATTGTTTTGTTTGTTTGTTTGTTTGTTTGTTTGTTTGTTTTAGTGCCGACTTGCAGATTTAAAAATTCTCTGACATGACAAATAGTTATGCACGTCTCTCCATCTTAGAAATAAAGAAATATTGTGGTCACTGGTGCCTAGTGACAGGACCAGAGGCAGCTGGCACAACCTGACACAGGAGGGTCCGTCTGAACATCAGGGAACACTTTTTCACTGTGAGGGTGACCCAGCACTGGCACAGGTTGTCCAGGGAGGCTGTGGAGTCTCCATCCTTGGAGATACTCAGAAGACATGTGGACATGGTCCTGAGCAACCAGCTGTCAGTGGCCCTGCTTGAGCTGGGGGGTTGGGCCAGATGACCTCCAGAGGTGTCTGCCAACCTCAACCGGTCTGTGATTCTGTGAAATACTATGTTTGGTCAAAGACGCTAATTCTCACTGAAGCTAATAAGATCACATCTTCCTTGTACAACAGTCAGAGGTGCTTTTAATCCAGGAGAGGCTGTTTATCTGCACTATCTGTGTCAAGGAAATTAGTTGTGAGAGCAGACCCTGATGGTCCTCAGCACATGGATGGGGAGGGAAGCCCTGTAAATCTGAAGAACTCTTTACAATTGGCTACGATACATCAAACAATATATAAAATGCCTTTTCAGGAAGAAAAGCAGCCTAACGAAACATTAAATACATCTGCCAATAAAGATTACATAAGTGGAAAAGATGGATGGAGGGATGCCTGTTTATGTTTAAAAATAAAGAGCGTTAGTGAAAGGTGAAAGTATATTTCATTGCAAATTAATTTCTTCATCTCCAATTTGCACTGCCTTGCTTGTGCTAGTACGTGGGAATAAAAATCTTGATACTTTTGGCAGTGGTAAGCAGTCTATAAAACAGAAATACCTTATTTCCATTATATTCCCTTATGAAAAAGGAGTTACTCGGCACACCTTTAGCTAGATAAACTGTTGAAATTGGAAGACTTAGATCGAAAAACTGCTCTCCTGCCCTCTAGTGTTGCTGTACAAGACCCAAATCAGCTGATGGATTTGTGTCCGTGTGAATTTATGCTGTCTTTTGGAAAACTGAAAACTTAAAAATTGATCCTTAGTCTAAGTGGAAGATGACACTGGGAGACCAAAGATGTTTTGAGCTTTCAGTAGTCACCTGCAGAGTTAAAGCACTGTTGTGTTTTAATGGACCATGCCGCCGTTCACTCACTCACGTACACACACCCCAGAGGGTAGGGAGAAGAGGGAGAAAAGGAGGGAAAAAACCACTTATGGGTTGAGATAAAGACCGTTTAATAGCACAGTAACGGAAGAGAAAATAATAATAATAATAATAATAATAATAATAATAATAATAATAATAATAATAATAATAATAATAATAATAATAATAATGGTAAAAGAATATACAAAATAAAATGACGCAATGCAACTGCTCTCACCACACGATGATCGGTTGCCCAGCCCGTCCCGCGCACAGATCATGGATCCCTGCCCCCCGGCCAACCCCCATTTATACACCGAGCGTGACGTCTGTGGTATGGAACATTCCCTTGGCCAGCTTGTCCTGTCTGTGCTCCCTCCCAGCTTCTGTGGGAAGCTGAAAAAGTCCTTGACTTACCTATAAACATTACTTAGCAACAACTAAAACAATCTGTGTTATCAACATTTTTCTCATACTAAATCCAAAACACAGCAGCTACTAGGAAGAACATTAACTCTATCCCAGCTGAAACTAGGACAAACAATTTTATTTTTCATAACCATTATTGCATATTCTCTCTTTTTTGTTGTTGTTTTTTTGTTTGTTTTAAAGCAGGATGGCATTTGTAGTTTATTTTCCACTGTAGGTCTAATAAATGTGTGAAGATATGTATTAGGTAGTGATTTTTTTAAAATGTTTCATGTCATTAACTCTTCTGTTGATCCTAATCGCTGTATAAGTACCAAAGTAAAATACACAGTAGAATTGGTCTTGTTTTGTTAGTTTTTTTCTCTTTTTAATTTTTTTTCATTCTTTTATTTATGTATTTATTTATTTAGGCTTTGCTGATGGAAACACTTGGTTAAATTCAAGTCAAACTAGACACTTCAAATGTGGTTATGGCTACATATCATTTAGTCTGGGTTTGCAGAACTAATCGTAGTCGTTGGAAACCTGTTCCCATTCTGTCTTAAATGTTTCTTCTGGATCACAAAAATATCATAAAGCTCACTGTCTTCTCTAGTTTAATTTTTCTAAGTATGTTTACTCATGTAGCCATTATGCCTAGGATCTGGAGTTTGTCTTCTACTTATTTCCAGATTCCCCTCTCCTCGCCTTTTACTTTCCTCCTCCAGTCTTTAGGTATGGCTCAGTCTCTTCCTTCTGGCAGTCCCACGTGGCTTTCGTCAGAAATAGCTAGCCAGCATTTAATAACCTTTGAAATTCCCAAGTGTAGACCCTGACTATTGCCAAAATAGGTATTATGCCATGACTTTTTGCACTATGTAAATAATGTAAACATATGAATAATAAGACATTTGTAACAATAGGCTCAACTGCAAAAAGAAGAGAATTCCTTAGTGAGATGTTGTTAAAATAAAATATCATCAACAAATTTGTCATCTGGAACTCCATAATATGTGCCAACGGAAGTTTTTATGAATGGCTTTTTCTTGGTGATGGTTTTTATTTTTTATAAACTGTGAAATAATCCTCCAACCCTCAGCCAGACATTGGAAACCTGGTCTTCACAATACTAAGGCTAAAGAGAAATGGCCAACTAACACACAGCAACGTAGTATTGCTTTCTCGGTTGGATTTTTATGCACCCTTGCGAGGTTGAGCATTAATATGGTCCTGCAGTATAAAGGCAAGTTTATTTTACTCCGGTTTAGTTGATATTCTTTGCCTAACACCCAACCAAAAGCAAAGGTGCTGCCAGACAACAGCAGGGGTCACTGTTAAACGTGATTATAATGAGTCTCGGGGCAGTTTATTTGCAAACTGAACCTGTATCAATATATCAGCCATTCCAAGATTTGGATGAATTTTATTTCTCCAACTATTTTATTTCATCTGGAAGGAAGATAAACAAACGGATACCAAGATTTAACTGGGTGGCGGAATCTGTCTTCTGATCTATACGCAATCTTTCCAAAGGCATAACTTGTGTTTTGCATTCTTCCACGCTCATTTGTCACAGCATGGAATGATCTTACAAGTAGTTTTAGTCTTTTTTTTGATGAGTAAACTGAGATAAATGCCCTGTCTCAGACTAGGTTCATGGAACCAAACAGGACCCACTGCGAAGAACCTGAAGTGCCACAGAGTCACATTAGTCAGCAGGGTCTGAGGATGTCTCTTGCAGAACCAGTACCTTTAGCTCCTGTTCAGCATGGCTATGCAGACAGAGCCCTATTCCTTGGGTATTTTATTTTTTAACAGTGATTAATGAATTCTTCACCTATATTTTAAGTTTGAAAATAATCTCCTCCTGTTTCTTAGATTAATGAGAGATGAGAGTTGCATCAGCTTCAAGTCTTTGTCCTGAGTTGCATGGGAAATTAGAAAGGTTTCGGTAGCCTTCGTTATTTTCATCTCGTTCAGTGTGTGCAGCTGCAGGCCGTGGCTTGTACCATGAGGGCACACCTCTTTGGGTTGTATGTCTTTCCTCAGCAATATCATATTATGCGATCAAGATGTATTGCAGGGGAAGGCTGCAACCCTAGAAAGCATCTCCTCCAGCATGGGTCCTTTTTGCTCGTGTATTGGAGGGAAGGGAGGGAAGAGACCTAGTGGGAAGCACGGCCTTTGCAGCTTTATGGTGCAACCACCTCTCTTCTGCTCCAGGACCACTGGTCTGGAATAGGCAAGTTGTGGGTGCTGCTGTGATAAATTGAGACGGAGGTGAGCTGAATGAGTTTTATGCATGAGATTTGACAGCTCTGCTTACAAAAGGCAGGAGTATGTGCTTGCTGTGCGTGTCAGGCAAGTGGCTCCTAAGCACTGTTTTCTTCTTCCCTGCTCTGTTCCTCTGCAGCACTGGGGAGGGTGAAGGAACGGCACCTTGTATAAGTGCTGATGTGGGAAGCTTCAGGTGGTCCTGGGGTTTGGCAACCTGGAGTGCTGAAACACTGACTGGTTTTTTTTTCTGATTTTAGAGATCTTCAAACTGAAAATTAAACAAATGGGGAAAAAAAGGAGCCCTGCCCCAACGTGTGTCCAGTCTGTGATTGTTGCTATGAGGAAAGCTAAAACTGTGGCAAACTAGTTATAGCAAGGCTTTGCTACGATGCCTCTATTTTGTTTTCTGGTCAAGGTTGTGAGGCCACACAGTTATTATCATGTCTGTCAGCTTGGATGTAACAGTTTTTAAAAGCTATGTCTAATCAATGCAAGTATTTTAGGGAATGTTTTAGGCATCAGTGGGCAGAACTGTAATGGTTTGGGCATTAGAGACTGGAAATAAGAGGCAATAACAGCTTCAAGCACTTCCACAAATGTCTGCAGAGCAAAAATCTGGTTTTGATGGACATCTTATAGGACCCTTAACTCATCTGTGCTCAGAATTTTATGTGGTAACACTGAATTACTTATCTTCAGACAGGAAAGAAACAACCCTGTTGGGAGAAATAAACATGACAAGGAGGAGGGAGAAATACACGGAGCTTTCACTATAGATAGGAAGGAGATGGAAGAGTTGCCTAGGGACCCTCTGGAGTGAATGGAGGTATGTGTGATGAATTTGGTCCTAGAAATGCTGATAGTCTGTCATTCCTTAGCAATTTAATTCACTGTGCTCACAGAATCTGAGGATACTTTTTCACTGCTTTTAAAAAATAGACAAGTGACATTATTGTAGCTGTGGTGACTGGCTGCCTTTACTGTAGGAATGATTTAGGTTGTTTTATTAGAGTCTATGTATGAGCTGGTGAAGAAAATGTTAGCATACTTCACTAGTCATATTGATAACAAAAGAGCTTGTACCACAGGCAAAATTTTTCCTGGGCTAAGAATAAGTACCATGTTCTTGTACAACATATTCTTTCAAAGCAGGTCTCATGATCATTGTGTTAACACACTTTTAAAATCGCTTCATTTCATTTCTGCCTGTGTTATTTCTCAATTTATCCTTCATCTCAATACTTGCAAGGAAATATACACGCGTGTATACATACCTGCTCATCCCTTTCTACCAAAATAAATAAAAAAGAGAAGTCAGAGAGACCTTGAGCTGCATTCCTCAGTATATTAATCTATATCATCTTCCCTGTCCTTCAAAGGCCAGAGATATACATCCTCTCTGGGTCCTCTGGGTTGCACTCTGTGACAGTTATGTAAATTTCCCAGAAAAGTAACAAATTCCATAGAATAATCTGCTTTCCTAATACATGCCTCACCAAAAAATATGGCAGGAACTGGAATGTTGCTTGTCGAGTTCAGGCTTAATATCTTATTTGTTCCGTTTGGTTCCTTAGTAGATTCTGTGCTTGCCTTGGGCAATAGCAGCATGTTTCTTCATGATGAAATGTGATCAGTTATTTGTATGCTAGCTGTAAGAATGTAAGTGGCATCTCTGTTGGTTTGGCATGAGTCTTAAGAGGTAATTTTTTTCTAACTGCTGGGTTGATTGTTCTAGCCTCTAGATTAATGCACTTTTTTGGTAGCACAGCAAACTGGCCTCTGTGTGTTGCTGTCATACACATTATGATTTTTGCTAATTGACTCAACTTTAGCATGTGTTCTGCCTCCCATTGGTTCTGCAAAGCCAAAACCTATTGGCTTCTTGATTGGAGGTCCGTCAGCTGACCTCACGGCATGTACAAATCTTCACATCTGCCTGGACCTTGATCAAAACCTGCGTGGAGACCTTATAGATCCAGAAGGTTATGGCTGGAGGTAGGGCCTGTGCAGCTAAGAAGGGACTTGCAGAGAGGTCCCAGGTTCTGTCTCTCATCACCAGCTTTCTCTAGTTTATCAGACTTCATCTTTCAGCTGATGCAGGGGATTGAACTGTGCTTGCAAATGGCCAATAAGGAATTCCCCTGGAGGAGGAAAGCTCCCAGCTGCCATAGAGCCAGTTTCTGCATACTGTCCTGTTTCCACTCCTGCTTGGCAGCGGCTGATAGGAAAGGACTGAGGCTGCGAAAAGGGGATCTCACTAAGCTTTATGTGGCTCATTGGACCAAACTGTAAATTGCTCTCTCCTGCATTGGGATTATCACAATCTGACCCAAAGGTCCGGGAGGCAGGACCTGCTCAGAGATGCTCCGTTTTCTTGTGTTTGTTGTTTGGAGGGCACTGGAGGGCGGTAGGAACTTGTGAGGCTTAATTGCACTCATGATGTTGATTGTAGATGGGCATTAGGCCTCGTGCATGTTCAGGGTACTCCAGGCTTACAGCTCAAGGACATATATTTGCTCTGAGTAAGCACGGTAACTCCGAGTGTCCAAAATGTATCAGTTACCATGGGTGAGTAGAATCTGATGTGCCTGGGGCAATGGTTTCGTTGTGCATACAGGGCAGGGTTGCTTTGCGCAGGAATCACCGGTGATGGTCACTGCACATGTGCAATTGCGGTAGTTTAATCCCCAAGGCAGCAGGGTGAGAGATGAAAGGAGTAGAGTTGGTAGCCCTGTCTAAACACAAAACCACAAAAACGGGGCAACTTTCTTTATCTTCCTGTTCGATCTCTCAAATCTAAACAGCCTGTGCTCTCTTTTGAATGAACTCAGTCTGGTGTCTGGGCTTTCAGTCTTAACGAACTCAACTAAGTTGAACTGTTTAGCCTTGCAGAAATGGAGGATTTGAAAACCATTTCCGAGAATTTCACATGTTCACCACAGTGAAATTAACACGGTCACTCTCTGCAAGCGAGTCACAAGTAGTTGGGCTTTAAAAGAGCTATGCGTTTCACTTCTGTGGGATAAAAAATCCTCATCTGGAGCCTAGAAAGAACATATTTCTGTGGTGTAAAGAGAAGAGAGAGTCTTCTCCTCCGCTGTTCAAGGGATTTGCTCAACACATATTTCAAGAGACATGTGGAAAGATCTGCAAAGATCTCAGTCACTTTTGTGGACAATATGACTATACTGAGTAATTTCCCGGTCTTTCTAAGGCCATTAAAATGCATTTTCCAACTTGTGAACTGTTTATTGCTTTCTTCTGTGCAAATAAGTTTATTTCTTCAGTTGCATAATTGAGCCAAATTGTATTTCAAGTAAAACAGAAAGGCTTATTGGGGGGGAGCTTTAAAAGTACCAGTGAATTCAAGTAAACTCAAAAAAATCTAAGTGTTTTACTGAACTTACCAAAAGAGCATTTTTAGTGAGATACATATATATTTAAATTTATGTTGACCAGATATGCATGGTTCAAGGGAAAAAAGTTTCATCTTGAAAGTTTAGCCCAAAATATGCTTGGGAGCAGCGATTTGGATGAAGCCTTCTCCAGACCACGGAGGTTGAAGAATGAATTCGGGAGCTGAAAAGGTGGGACAGGACATGCACTCAGAGGTGTGGATTCCCCACAAGCTTTTGTTTACATAAATTAAAATGCAGTACTTGCCCTCCTGTAATTGTTAGTCACACCTGTGCCAATATGTTTCCTTAAGTTTATTTTGCACAGCTGCTGCAAGCCTGTGCCAGATGGCAACCTAGCTCTTCCAGCATGAAAAAAAGAATTGAAAGAACTAGGAAGGTCTCGGATCTCCATGTAAGTCCCTGATCCTGCAGGCAGTGGGAGCTTTTTATATAAAGGGCTTGTAAAGTCAAGTCCCCAGCATACTTTAACCTAGTACCTATGCCTGCCCTTTGATTTCAGTGGCTTGAGCTGTTTGCCATTACAAGTGTGGTCAGATGAACAACATTTTTAAAATGGAGGCAAACATCTTAATTCAAATTTGATTATCTAATTAAGATATAGAACCATATTTAGATATCCAACAAAAGGCGGCTTGATTTTTTGGTTTGCTTTCCATCTGAAAATGCTGGATGCCTTTGAAAACAGGGTATTTCATTTGGGCACCTAATTTAAACTTCCAAATCTGAGATTTTATTTTTTCCCCCCAAGTTCCGGGTGGGCTTGGCATGTAGGCCGTGTATCTTGTAGTGAGAATGTTCATTGCACAGAACACACAGATGAAATATGCTGAACTCTAATGTCTACTTTAGTATTGGAGGTAACATAATATGTAAGATACTATTATTCTTGTAAGAAGACCCAATTCCAAGCAAGATTTTCAAAAAGTGTATATATTTACAAACTCAGTGGTAGAAGGTGCTTATCATTCTGATAAATGATAAACATCAAAATAAAACTGGGTTTACAGTGTAATAATTAGTTGCATCGGGATAATACATTATATGTTGGAAAAAATGCGCAAGTGTCAACCTTGGCCCTTCTCTCAGCAAGGTCAGAGGATAAAAGTATTATGCCCTGTCAGGCAGCCAAAACCATTTTACAGCTCTTATTAGTTGCACTCAGCATAGAGGAAATGGGCTCTTGCCTTCAGCGCACAAAATCAAAGCCTGAAACGAGTTGTGCAAAACATTCAGACTGGATCTCGAACGTACTTGAAATCAATCTTGATGCAAGTCCGGACTAGCTCTATGCACTTGCACCCATTTGCTGGAATTTTGTTTGTCTGATGTTTTCCAGCAAAGGTGAATGTGAATCTTGCTTTTTTACCCTTATCTGAAGATTTACAAACTTTTGCAGGTTTTTATGACTAGCATTATAGTGTGATCTGCCTTTTATACTTTTTTTAGCTCATACCATCAAGGGTTTGCGAATAACGCTCTGATTTTTCACAGCTGACGTAAGGCTCGCTTCAGCTAATGTTCGAATATAATCCGATGGACAGAGAGCTGCCTCCGTGTATTTCTGCACTGACAATGAACTCGAACAAGTCAGGTTGTCTGTATCTTTATCGCATCTCTGCCAACCTGTTTCTTTCATCTATTAGTCACATTTTGTCTAGCCTGGGATGTAGCTGCGATGTTGAAATGCTTTAGCTAACAGCTGCTAATATGTTCTAGAAGCGTGATATAGGACATATCAGTACTACAAAACACTTAAATCCAAGCTTTAACTCAAATCAGTTAACCAAAGCTAACTAACTCAGGTTAAAACAGCAGCAAAGATGAAGTAATTTGAACTTCACACAAGAAGCTTGCTTTCAAGGCTGTATCAACGTGCTTAGCAAAAGGAGATCAAACCTGCAAAAGATGTAAAGCAGAAAAGCTGCAGGAACTCTGACTAGTGGGTAACCAGTATTTCCTGATGGTTTATACCCTCTTTGCTTGTCTTTCGTAGTGGGTTTTCACAGGTGTTTAGGTAAGCGTGTCCAAGCTACAGCTCCACCCTCTTTGCTGTGTAGGGGCCCCCAGCAGCTGGCCCAAAATCCAAGTTGCGTTGTCCTCGGGAAGATGCAAACTATGCTTGGTGAAGACCACGCTTTCTTGCACTGTAACCTGTTAGTATATATTCTAATTTGGGCTAAGCTTCAAGCTAAGGAGTCTAGAAGTGAAAAGAAGCTTGTGCTAAGTAGACCGTTAAAAAAGCTCACCCAGGTTTGCTTTGCATGCTGCTGTTGCATGGAAGCCTGGCAGAGTTGGGGGGACCAAATTAAAACAATTATCAATAATACGCTGTTCAGCAAATGCTCCTGTTTCTGGCGGTGCTAGCAAAGTGGCAGGAGCAATTCAAAGGCCGCAGTCCCCGCAACAAAGCACTGGCAGCGCACAAATGATGCAGGAAGGGCCCCATGAAGGACAACTGGAGGGGGCGGGGAAGGCAGAGGCAAGAAGTGATTGTCTGTCTCATGATAATGGGACCAATTTTCAGTGCAGCTATGCCAGCTGAGCTCCGGGGAGGCTCCAGGGAATCCAGCTCAATGGGCTTTAATTTGTGCGTATGTGTACAGATTATATATGACAGGCGCGATTCCTCATGCCTTCCAAATCACGGCACTGTACTTAAACCCTAATACATAGATAATGCAGATGTGAGATAATCAAAGCAGCCTTTGTCATACTGGAAACTGAAGCTCTTGAGGGCAGAGCTTAATCAATGTATTATTGGAACTAAAATTCCAGCTTTACTGTGGTGATTGTATTACTAGGTGCCATATTTAATTCATGAAGAAAACTACGAGTTTTAAAATTGGAATGAGACTCAGAATTTGCTGGTTGATGCAGAATGTAAAATTAATTTTCCATTGGTCATGAGCATCAAATAAATAGGTAAGAAAGAGCAAAAAACCTATCTTGTCTGTTTCTGGATTCCTTTTATCAGATTCTTAAAGGTCTCAAAAATGTTACAAGAAAACACTGAAGAAAGGTAGCTGTGATTCACTTCAGAAATTGCATCTCTTTTTACTGAAAAAGGCTTTTCTTCTGTTCCTTTAACAATGTATGTAAATGTCAAGCTTCTGTAGGCTGAAGAAAGATTTCAGCATTATTTAAATATATATTTGTAAGAACATTATTAATTCCATATGGTTTTGGTAATATTACCTTCTTTTTGTTCGTTTTTTCAGATAGGTGAATTGCTAGGAGGTGGTAATATATCACTTCTACATATACGTGCAATGGCAGTAATCATTAGCCTTGTTCTCAAGCTTGTACGTTCTCCTACAGCTTTGGCAACATTTGCTTTAATTAAAAAATAAAGAATCTGCTGATTCAAAAGAAAATACCACGGTGAAATAAATCTGGGTTATATTTGGCTAATAAGGAAGCACAGGACGGTGCAGGATGTGGAGGTGACCAGGATGTTCCATTCCAGCTTTCCTTCCTCATTTAACTTTTCTTTGGCTGCTCCAGCTAGAAACGACGCACGAGGGCTGGAACAACAGCAGGCGTGGAGGTTTTTTATTACCTGCCCCTCTGATACAGCAGCACCATACCTCCGTCTCCCTTCCTGTAGGCACCTTCTTTCCCACCCTGGGGATATTCTTTCTCCTGATGTCCCGTATCTTCCCCCATGTATGGTTTTATAGACGCTGTTCTTGCGAAAAAGAAGTTACCCTGTAAACGGGAGAGATGTAACAGTACTTCAGGATGACAAATTACGCAGCGTCTTCCTGTAGCCCAACAAACTCTAGTGCTTCCACACATTGTGCTTCGTATGTTTGTTCAGACCCTGGCTTTTCATCTGTAGAAAAGCAAAAGAATAACTAGACCTCATGTTGGCAAGGAAGTGACATCCACGCATGATATTTTGAGCACCAACCTCTCGCTGACTTGTGAACCTGGACCTCGAACTCTCCAGTTACCTGTGTACAGATTTACGTAAATGTGCTTGAATTTGCAGAAGTGGCTGGGGACAGTTAAATTTATATTATATGGAAGAGTAGCTGCTTTCCTTGGCGATCTAGTTGATTTGTCCTGAAGTGTTAACTGATCTTTAAGAAATATGTATGAACGGTGGAGTCAGGTGCAAATATGACCCTCTTGACTAATATGACAGTAGCCCTTTTGCCAGAGTTCGTCGTATCTATAGTGGAGGTAGCGTTTCCATCCTTCACAGTAGGGTGTATGAAGGGATAAGTGCATTTTAATTCTGAAGGGACAAGTCAACAGTGTAAACCACAGATTTAAACAAACCACCATGCTGTACTCTGTCCTGGTAACCTGTAGTTGTTGCTGTGTGACGCTGCTGCTTTCTTTGCACTTATTTTGTGCTGATTTAGTTTTTAAACACATAGAAGTTAAGTGTGTTACTACATATACCACGTTCCTTCTAAATAAACCCTACCTTTTATTTTAGAAACACATTTAAAACATAGAGCAATTAAGCTGACTTCAGTGAGGTTAGCAAGGAGAGTCAAACATGAGTGTTGGGAAGGAACAAAGATCCTCACTGTTACAGTTTTATTACAACTTTTGTGGTACCTTTTTTTTTTTTTTAAAGTCAAGTTCCTGCTGGGGTGTCAAGTGTCACGCTCAAAAAGAAGGTTTCTTAACTTCGTAAGAGCACAGGAAAACTTGAAACATGAACCTTGCATGTTCTGTAACTACAACGCAAATAAGATTCACAATTCAGATTTCAGCTTCACAACTTTTAATGCAATAAGTGCAACATTTTTTGAAGGCCTGCTTTATTTATGTATTTATATAAACTGCAGGCTATATGATTTCAACTCACTATTCTTGCTTAAACTCTGGGCCTGGAAACCCAGTTGAATAGTTTTGTCCTGAAACCATAAAAAAATCCATGTTTTTAAAAAAAAAGAAAAAGAACAATAATTCAGGAATATTTAAGTAATATTCCTTTTAATGTGGTAAATATAGAGAAATAATAAAATGAATACCCTTATACTTGGTGTTTGTCCAGTTAAAAGGGGGGTGGTGGTGAATACCAGATTAGTCATTCCTAACTTGGACAGACCCTGATTGTGTCTATATTCATAAATTTTCCACGGTAACCAACATGGATTATTGAGTTGCAACCATTTTGCTGAGCGCCATGTGTTTCTATTGACCGTTAGGAGAACTATTTTGGTGTTAAATACTGCTAGGCTGTGATTAACCATTTTTTCACTTTACTGAAGGAATATGTGCCTTTACTTCTTCCTTGCATAAGCTGTGGTCTTAATCTTAAATTAGTCTTCAATGAACTGATTCAACACATTAACCCACTGGAAAACTATTCTCCTTTCTGAAAAGAAAAGAAAAAAGAAAAGAAAAGAAAGGAAAAGAAAAGAAAAGAAAGGAAAAGAGAAGAGAAGAGAAGAGAAGAGAAGAGAAGAGAAGAGAAGAGAAGAGAAGAGAAGAGAAGAGAAGAGAAGAGAAGAGGTTTTCCTTTTATCCTGGACCTGACCTTGCTTGGGGTTTAAAGAGCACAACTATTGGTGTGAGATAAACAGAATGCAAAAGGGGAGCAAGGAGAGGGCTAAAAGGGGGAAAGTGACTTCTTGTTTCCCGTGGCCGTGAGCTGGTAGTGACGCTCAGCCCAGCCATCATTAAAACTGCATCACGAGTTTTCTTTTGACATGGTTTCTTAATAGGAGGTTTTTATATCCACAGCAATTTCAGTAAAGATAAGGCTGCTAGTCTGGATTGACAATAGTGCAAATGCAAGCAGAATCTGTCACTCACATTAACATTTCCTGTAACTCTTAACACTCTTTTTTATGGTGGTACTTTAGTTCTCTTTTGTTTCAAGTATTTGGCTGGTAATCATACCAGTGTTTTAGTAGCAAAGCATTTTAACGTTGGAGCCAGGGATTTGAAGAGAGCGACATTTCTACTTAATTACAAGGCAAGTGGCATTTGATCAAACATTCTAGGTTATTATCATCCCAATCTGAATCTTTTAAAGAAGAAAAGGAAACAAGAATTTAGTTTGGTTCAATGATATAAATTGTAAGGGATAGCTGGCCCCTTACAGAGTGACTTGATGATCCAACCTGGAACCACGTGAAGCAGGGGACTTTAGATGTGTTTGAGTACAGCCACAAGGGCACTGGATGTTTTCATTAAAAAACAGAACTGCTATTAAAGCCAAGCTGTCATCTTCCTTCTGATAGCGAAGGAAGTTTTGGTTCATTAAATTACTGTCTTTTTGGCTCTTGTTTATAGGGTGCGTAACCCTTCTTTTAGAAACGAGGGAAGAGCCGACGCGTGCTTCCCCGGTGCGATTGCTGTAACAGAGGTGCACAACAAAGGCTGAGTTTGTCTGTCCTGGCACCGTCCCATCCTGGCCGGTGGCTTGAGAGCCACAGAGCCCTGCGGCTGGACGCTGCCTGGGGGTCACCCCCTCTACGCTGGGTCTGGGCATACCCAATGCGCTCTAGGACGTACATTGCCACAGCACATCGGGTCAGTTCCACAATTGCTTTGGGCAAACAAGAACCCTTTTTCCTTCTCGACCCAGGCACTGAGGTATGGTGAAGCTTTTCTTTCTAGTGTGGTGGGTTTGGGGATCCTGCCATGGGAAGCTGTGAATTTTCTGAAGTGAGGAGTTTGCAGTTTTACGGCAGAGTCACTGAAGTATTGGAGAGTTGGGGGTTATGGTAGCTGTTATTTCTACTCTCAGTTCAGGACTATAAAGACGTAGTCCTGTATTTTAGAGTTTCTGTGCTTCCGAAAGTAAGTTTTCATCATTAGCATTTCAAACATTACTCACTAAACCATATTGCAAATGAGAAAGGAGAAAATGTCTTAGAAAGCATTTCCAAGTGCCAGGAAGTAAATAGTTATTGCTGGGGTGTCTGCTTGGAAAGCTGTCAGCCTCCAAAATGATTACAGATTAAATTCTATTTCAGATAAAGCAAGAGCTGATACTTCTTCCTTCCTGCTCGCTTTCGGTTGATACCTCTTCCCAGAGAACTGCTGCTACCCTCCTCGGCTATGCTAAGATCAGTTTGTACTTTTAATACACAGTTTCTTTTGAAGAAGTGGAATTTAAAAATACATAATGCAGAATATACATTTCAGGACGGAAGCGTCTGTCCCCTGAACTGTAGATCAATGGTGGTCTAAAAGAGTGGTAGATTGTAACATGCAGAGAGCCAATGGGTCACGTGGTGCTGTTTCTCCGCGTTTCAAGCTGCTAAATCCCATTAAAACGGAAGCTAGAAGCAAATTTCATGTATTTTTAGTAGTTTTGCTCTGTGAATGCAATTACTGTGGCTGACACAAAAGCTGCATAAAATCATGAGTAAAGAAGGAAGTGGTCACTCCTGCTGTGCTGGGCGGGTGTTGGTCGAGGGAGCCTTCAGAGAGCCTCTGGAGACTTTCCAAAACCCTCACTCTGGAGTATTTACTGTTGCCCAACTGGGTCCTCACTGGAGAGGCTTTGGGTACTGAGATGAAAATTGTCACGTGGGGAAAAAACCCTAATCTGAATCGGATCAATTAGCTCTGCTACAATCCTTTTCCCAGTTAGGCTCCTTCTTTGCTAGCTTTTATAAACTCAAAGGAGTTTTGTTGGTAATTATAAAGGAAGTGGCTTTTATGCTATTCTGCTTTATGCTTTTTTCACTACACTGAATACGCGGTGTGTTAAATATCTACACTCTTACAGAATACTTGAACTTCTGGTATCCTAAACCATGAGTCCTTCCACCTGCTTCTCCCAGGCATCCCAGCTCAAGCTGGAGGTCTGCCTGTAATATTTTCTGAGTTCAGCTGCATAGTTGAAAAGGTTATCACCCTCACAAGTCCAGTCTTTTCCGATGCTAGAAATTACCACCTGCATAGGAACAGCGTCATTTTAACTTAAACTGCAGAAACCAAAGTATGCTGATGCACAGGGTCGCAATCACAAAATGAGCCCGCAAGCCCCTGTTTTGCTGGTCCACCATGCCAGGAAAGGAATTGCTTCCAGAATAAAAGCAGCGAGGACAGTAACATTTCCAAATGCCATTGTTATCCAAGATGGAGTAAGAGCCCTTTGCTACTTCCTAAATTGCTTTCACAGGAGACTAGTGGAATAATGCTATTTCTGGAACGCTGTCTTGTTCTAGTTGTTCTTTCCCTTTCTGTGGCGGACATGTTCTCTTTCTTTTTCCTTCCTCTTACTCTTCACACCTTCTTCTTTCAGTTGCTTTTCTCTTTTTCTGGCTTGTTTAGATGTTTTTCTTTTTAAATTCCCCTTCCTGCCAGAAAAGAGAGATATCAGTATAAATGTATGTAAAATAAAGAGCCTGCCACTGCCTTGATTCTGGAAACTGGAAAAAAGTGTTTTCTAGTGACTGCTTCTTACAGGTGTTCTAGTACCTGTTCATTACGGAACACAGACTTAGCAGTTATGTGGGGAAGGTTGCAGGATGTATTTAGTTCTCTATGAGAATTTATTTATGCATTTATAAAAATCTGCCAAAATCAAAAGTTGAACATATGAATACCTGAAAAAATATCTTACAGCCATAATTTTTGTATTTTCTGATTATGGAGCACCTTGCTTTACAACCTTGCTATTTTTAATGTATTTCTTTGACTTGTAATGATACTTCCACAGTAATTAAAGCTGCCTAATTTTTTCCATTGTAGAAGCCTCTCTTTTAGTTGCTTACTTCTTTGTCAAGTCTTACCTGTTTGGGTTGAAGCTTTCTATACTTGCTTTCTGCCTCAGATTGAATAGTTTTGGAAATCTTTATTAAAAATGAGATGGCTGCGTTCAAGAATGGTCTCCGGACAGAAGCTGGTGAGAGGTTCTGTTTCTTTTTTACAATGCCAGAATTTTTATTGCTTTTTCTTTTGAATGCTTTGCGTCTCCTGAGCAAATCCTCTGGAATTAGAACTGGGACCAAAGATTTGGCAGAAGGATAGTCCTGGGATAAAAGAAATACTACTTACTGTCCTCCGAAGACTCAGATAGATACGGATGAGCTACACATTTGAAAATCTTTTTACATATGTTCAGAAACTACAGACTTCAAAAAGATTTATTTCAGCGGCCTCAGGCTAGAGGTAAGGTAAGTTAGTGAATATAGGGGCTGAGCAACACCCATATGTATTGAATCAGACTCGCCTGACAGAGGACATCCCTCCCAAATCACGACACGTGACCATGGAGGCCCAGCAGTCCAAGGGGACAGGGAGGATGGGGAAAGGCAGAGCTGATGCCAGTTCCTTGCCTGGTGGGCAGTGCTGCGGCTTCCCTCTGGTTTGGGAGGAAAGTTGGGAGTTTGGGAGTTAGTGGGCTCAAAGCCAGGGAGTTTGGATGTGGAAAGGTTAAAGGCGGTCAATTTTCTTTCTCTGGGAAAGCTTGCTAATACCTCATATAGCTGTTTTGCTGTCGTTTTCTTTACCTCTGTAACTAATGAAAAGAAGAAGCTGGTTAATTTGCTCAGAATGGCCAGCGTGGGTTTTGGAGCCCTCAGTGCATACGCCCACTTGGTCACCTTAAATATTGCTGCAGTGTTTGGCTGTTTCTCTCAGGGAACTGGTAAGCCATTGCTTCTTTTTTTAAAAAAATTATTTTTAGATTTATTTCTGAAAGCACCGTCTCTCTGTGGTGGACAGTCTGATTGTAGGAAGTACAGCACTTACAAGTCACCTAATAAAGTCTGACGAGCGCTCTGGGATTCATTCGATAAGAGTGGCTGTATAAATGAAAGGCTGTTAATTGCGCGGCTGGCTGCCGCGTGCAGTTAATCCCCAGCACAAAAGCGCAGCAAAAGACACTGTATGGGCAGTTCCGATCTGGAAATAACTGGGAAGGAAAGAACAGAAGCTCAGGGCTACCTTTTGGCTCTGTGATTTACACCGCCCACGAGGATATGGCGCAACATTGGCCATGTATTTTTCAGCTCGTCGCCAATCCTCATGCCATTGCTGAACTTGATACTGAGGCGGGGACTTTGTAATTCTATCCAGAATAGCGCGGTTCTCTTGGTTCTCTCTCCGCAGCTCCTGCTTTCGTTTTTCTCCATTTAAACTAGAGAGGAAAACCATGTAAGCGGAATCAGACTTCTTCATGCTTGTTCATGTTCCCACATCTAGGAACCCAGAATGCGAAATATCTGTCAATCTTGTGTCAGGGGAAAATTTGCCTAAGGTTTTATACCTCTCCTACAGGGACTTGCTCCTCCTTGATCTGCATTAACTGTCCCTTGCAACCCAATCCTTTTGTCCTTCTTAAGAGGATAGTCTTTGTTCAGTATCTTCCAAACGCAGCCCTGCCTGTATGGGGGTTTGGTATATTCTACAAGAGGAAAAATGCTAGTTTTATCTTGGATTAACGCCAACCCTCCCATCTTGGCATTGCTGTAGTGCAGTACTGTAGGTGAGGGCATGGCCGGTGTCTGAGACCCTTAACGATCAATTTCAGTTACTTTGCTTTATACATTTAATTTGTGTACAAACCTGATGAACCGAGTTGGGAAGCATGAAGATAACAGACATAAGCACAGATAACAGAGATTGCCTCAAACACCTTGGAAACTTTCTGTGATTTCTTAGACTGTAATTTCCCAGGCAGCCGAGCTGATCTCGTAGTGGCCTCCTTTCACCAAAAAAGGAAGGACTTGCTCTTTTCCTTCCCCTGCTCACCTCCCCGCTGCTCCCAGCTGTGTGGTCTTCTCCCCGCCTTGCACCAGCCCTGGAATTCATCACTTTGCAGAAAGCAGCAGAAAAACCCTCCAGGTTTGTTTGTTTTTGTTGGGTTAGTTTTCTGCTGCTGTCTCAAGTTTAACTAGCTAATGGAGAGGATTGATGAAAACCAGAGTTGATCCAAAGAAAACAACCAGAGTTTGCCACTTGAATCAGGAAGGGAGAGAGGGAATGAAAAGGGGGAAGGATGCTCTGCTCCTTCCGTATCTTACGGAGTCACACCTTCAGCAGCCGAGTTAACTGATGCTTGTTGATGCCTGCACTGATCTGGGTATTATTCACTAGTGACAAACCATAAGTGCTATGATGTGGATTTGCATGACGTGAACATGACCAACTCTGTTTCAAATCACTTCTGTCTTCCCAAGGAACTGTGCAAATGTCAGGATATTCGTGACGGTGACTTGTAGTGAGTTCTACCTAGGTCACTTGCACCTGAGCTGCATGTTGGTGTCTGGAGACACTTCATGGCCTGATGAGCAGTCGGTCTGTCATGAAGTCATCCATAAATGAATCACAGGAGGTAACAGCTGCCACCTGAGTTATACAAACCATTCTCTTCACTTCAAAAGCCTGTCCCTGCTGTTGACTGGTTTGCTGTGCCCTATTCGGGGTGTGAATTTCCTCCTGAAGCAAAAATATGTTAGGTGGTTCTCTCCAGTGATAAATCCTCAAGGCGTATTTTGCTTAGTGTCCTTTGAGCAGTAAATTATGTTTTCACTTCTGCCTGCTTCCTGCTCCACTTTTCTTTTTAATTTTATTTCTGTTCTTTGCTCTGTTTTTATTTCATCTCTAAGCTTTGGATCTCCCTCTTTCCGGTGGTGTCTGTAGGAAAAACTGGCAAAGTCAGCAGCAATGACTCACTCAGCAGGAACAACAGCTTTGCTGAGGCATAATAGGTTTACTTCATTTATTTCCCTTAAAAGTAGGGCAATGTTCTTTCTCTCTCATTCCCCCTCCCCCCCTTTTTTTTTTTCATTCCCTCAGTTATTAAACCGAAAAACTATTTTAAAGCCATCTTCTCTTCAACAGAAGGTAGGAGGAAAATGACCCGGCATTGGATTTCATGTGACGGGGCAAGCAAATGGCTTTCTGAAGTGTTGATTATACCTTAGGCTGCCTTTTAAAATACGTGTCCTCACAGAGCAGTTTATCCTTAGCTATGTTTGTCACTGGGGAGGTAACTTGATAACCACATAGAAATAGTGCTGCTGATGTTACCTTTTGGCCTTAGCATCATTTTTGTTGTCAATTTGTCCCTTTGTTCTTATGATGCAGGACATCTTCTCCAGCAGCAAATGGTTGTCTCTTTCGATGACAGAAAGTCGGTCTTCCTCCAACTTTGTTTACAGAATGGATAAAGAAATGCTTCTGTTTTCACAAGGCCATAGCAAGCAGCAGTGATGTACCATGGATACCTAACAGAGTGTTCAAAATGGCTGTCCCCTTCTCTCACAGAGTGTGACAGACACCAATCAGGTAGAACTCTACTAGTGTTGAGAGAACCCTTTGTTTCACCATTTTAAGGGTGATGCAATGAGAGAAAGCCCATTGCAATGCTGTGGATTTGACCCTGAAACACTTTCCTGCAACCACAGCAGCAGCAGCTTGTGTGATTAGCAAATGCATTTCATCAGTATAAGCAGAATTTCTATAAATATTTGTCAGTGTATTTTCCAGGATCACCGCTATCACTTGTGTCTCTAGCAGCCTTCGTAGACTCTCGTCAAAATCTAGGCAACGGTGACGGACACTGTACAAACACATGATGGGACTCATCCGGGCTCCTCTGAACACAGTGGGAGTCTTTCTGTTCTCTTTGGTGGGCTTTGGATGAAACGGTAATTTTTCCATTGACTTCAGTGAGATTTGGATGAGGTCCAGTTGTAGGCCATTTTTGTCCTGGAGGGGTTGCAGGCCAGTGTAAGGAGAGAAGCAACAACTGGGTGTGACGAACACATGGAGAGAGACGTATGAGGCAGTGTAAGCTAGCTCTGTTCATCCTTAGCATGATTTTAAGTCTCTTTAACTTCAGTTTTAAAATGGAAGATTATTAATAATCTCTGAAATTAACTGTATAATGGGCAAAGTACCATAGTGTCAAAAGTGTGATGAAAATTGAGGGAGTCCAGTGGAGGAGGGAGAACCCCTTTGGATATCCGGGGGCATTGTCTAATTCATAAAAAATGTTACCGTATTGTTTTTTGAAGAACACAAATCCATGCTAAAAGTGTGTTTGTGGGGATTGGGAAGAAATGGGGGAGAGGTGAAGAGAAAAACTTATTTTCAAAGTTACCTGAGTCCCGAGAATGCCTTCTCCAGCCGGATTGAGTTGGAGGTAACCGGGGGGAGGCTGGATGGAGGAAAGCAGGGAAAAAGCCACTCTTTTCATAGCTGGACTTCAACATCACATTCTCAAAAGCCTCTCAGAACAGAACCACTGAATAAATAGGCTTGTTTTGAGCATACTAATTCACTCTTCTCCGTTCTCCTCCTTTTTTTCCCCATATTTGATTCTAGGCACTCCAAAGATATTGCACGTCCTGTATGAAATGAATAGGGAATCCTGCTCATCCCGCTCTGATGGTTTTGAGTGGCTAATGTTAGAGTAGCAGGTTACTGTAGGGAATCTACTGCATCTGCCTTGTTTGCTGGGGTTTATAACCAAAGCAGGTCAGACGCTGGTCACACTGAAGTATAAAAGGACCTAAAACTGGCGCATTAAGTAATCCCATCAGGCTCTGAATAACCTTGAGGGGAACGAGGGTAAAGAAGAACTGGTTACTAGAAGATTGCAACATCAGAGGTTTTATTTTTCCTTCTTTCTGTAGCAGTTTGGAAAGGAGGAGGATGAGAAAGAGACTAGGACCACAGTCTCACTTCCAAGTATCAGGACCTGTAGTTCAAAGGAACATGCCTAAGAGTAGTCAGTTCCTGTTGGTGGGGGTTTTGTTAACCTCGGGGCGGGGGGGGAGGTATGCAATGTTTCATTTTCAAAGAAAATTTATCAGTGTTATTTTTACAGTAATAGGAAAAAAATTAACCGCAGCAACTGAATCCACATCCTAATATAGCATATGATTTTACGCATGGAGGAGAAATGAATTGTTTTGCTAGCGAAATGATTTTAAGGTGCCTGGGGATTATTAAGTCACACAGTGAGATGATAAACAATTTTAAGGAAATTAATTCTGAAGTCCTTACATGGGCAATGCTCCCATTGCTTGAGGGGCACTGTGTTGGAAATTAAGTCTTTGACAGGGTTTAGCTGCACGTATTTTCTACTGTGCTCACATTTTGTTTTTTTTAAATCATTGTTGTTTCCTTTTAGTGAGCAGGGTTAATTAGGTAACCATTTATTTTCCACTCTCATCTTTTAATAAAAATTTGCCTCTTGGGAGCAGTAAGATTTTGAAGGATAACTGCCAGTCAGGGCTACCCATTGTTATTTCTTGTGCTTTGAATATGTTAACATCCTACTATTCAGTGCATTGCTCTGTGTGTATCTTGATGATTGTGCTATTCTTGTTATTTGCGACGTTTTTTTCATGGTTGTGCAGAAGTACCTTTTAGGAGGCTATTTGAACGCTTTAGCACTTGTTAATCTGAAGCCCTTTGATTTCATCAATAATCATAAAGATAAAATAAGTTATTTAATGTGGCTATTCGTGCATCCTGATAGTCCTGTTGCAACAATCACTGCACTGAGGAAAAAAACCAAAAGGCCCTGAAACTGTGACCATCTGGTTGTCTCTTTGCTTTCTTTGAGAGGAGATGTGAAGGTAAGCGTGCTTGTGTATATATAACCAATATTATACCTTCAGTTCCCCTAACTTCAGATGAAGGTGGCTGTATATTGCAGGGGCGCTTGCGTCCACTAATGGTTTTGCTGCTTGGATCTGCAATAGAAATGAAATGTTTATCCATTTTTGTTGGAAATACCCTTGCATATCATTACGGGAGATCTTTAAATTCTCATGTTCTGTTTTGTTAACCAGCAGCAATGCTATGAAACATATGATTCATTACATCAGCAAAGCCAGACTTGCCCAGAAGAAGAGTAGTGGGAAAGGAAAATGTTAAAAGCAGGTTTTTTTGCACTGGAGATGCAAAGTGCTCTTTATGTTGGAGAAATGTAAAAATACAAATAGTCCAGTTACAGTGCTCTTGATGTTATGATACAGGAAAGACTATCTAAGAGAAGGCAGGCAGTTTTTATTAGGCATCCATAAATAGGCAGAAATAAAAAGGCTGGTATAAGAAAGCCTTAGGTACTCCTAAACTGGGCCAGATCTTCCGAAGGGATGCACATTTAGGATGCTGCCAGAAAGAGGTAAGCAATACTGGAAAAGGACTTCTTGTGTTGAAAGTATTCCCAGGTGTCTTCTTACTAGCACTTTAGAATGCTCATCGAAAGCAAATAGTGGATCTAATTATTCTAATAATTGGAGTTGGTAGTTCAGTGGCACAGTTATATTTATCACCATCCTATCCTAAATAGCCATGCAGTATACAAGGAAGAAGAATAATCTGTGAACTGTCTTGGACTGAAGAAACCCCGTGGAAGAAAAGCTGGTAACAGGGAGCGGAGCGGGACAGGATTTAGAGGGAAAACCACTCTCTCTCAGACTGGGGTCCTGCAGGGAGTGAGATGGGATTGGTTAAAATAGTACTACGATTTTTGTCATTAAATACGCATGATAAACATTCTCCCTCCGTCATACCTCATACTTGAACTGTTCCGTGTCAGGCAGACTCAGTGATACAGAAAGAAGAGAGAAAGACTTGCTATTTAAAAAAAAAAGAGGCTGCCAAGTAAGAGCAGCAGGTACAGCACCAACACAACCCCCACGCAGCAGGGCACGACCAAGGCACTGCCTGAGCGCAGCAGAAGTTTTCCACGTCTCCTTCTGTAGCAGCTTTGTGATGAGCCAAGAACCAGGCTTGAGTCCCTGATGGCAGACCTGTCATACATGCTACCAGGACAGGTTCCTTTCTTTTATAACGGGGTGAATAATTTACAGCATTGACTGGGACAACGTTTAGTAGTTTCTAGCTTTGGCTGAAATTCACTTGAACCCTTTGGCTTCCTGTGAAAACATTCAGCTGCTTTTTTGTGGCAGTCGTCTCTGGGGAGGTGGGATCCCAGAAGAGGCTAACTGCTCTCGGCTCCAGCTCATTTAAGGGGGAGATGAGAGTGCTCATCTTAATCCTTTCTAGATCCCATCATGTTAAGTAGCTGATTTTTACTGGATAGCAGAACTAAACTTGGTAAATCCCTCAGGGTTTTGGCGGTTTTGGCTTCTGCTGCTGCCATCTCCTCTGCTTCTTCAGGTGCTTTAAATTATCATGCTATTAAGTTATTTTAAAAATAACTTTAAGATGACATGCAATTTATAAAATAGGGTTGTTATTGTATCAGTCAGTAGAAATCAACAATGTGAAGAATAAAATGTGATATTTATGCAAATTCTGATTTCAATTTATAGATATGCAAAGTGTTTCAAACTCGAACAACAAAAGGTGGGTTTAGAAATAACATTTCTTCTGTGGAATTCATATCACTATAATATGGTTTTCTGAAAGTGTTATGATAAATTTGTCTTCTGTCCTTATATGCATAACAGTAAAAGGTAAAACCTGGTGCTTTCTAAACTCACCCTACTCTCTGTTGTGGGATTTCACAGAGCCATGGTAGTTTTGGAACCATTTTATCTTTAATTCTATGCAGAATGTTGCAGAGAGGAGATATAACTCTGTTTCCCCACCCCCCACCCCCGTTCCTTTCTTCCATTAGAGAAAGTAACAAAATCATTGAGACTCCAAATATTTGCTCTTGTGTACACAGAAACACGCTGGCATTTTTTTGTACCTTTGCATCATGGAGGAAATTTTCCCCAACTATTGCCATCTTTTAGTGGTCTTCTCCAAGAAGTGTACCTTTTTTGGTTTTTTGGTATGTTACCTTTTTTTCTTTGCTCCCTATTTTCCCCTTTCTCTCATGCTGAGGTTTTTTGGTGGTTTTTTTGTGTGCGTGTGTGATCTCCTTCAGTGCAAAGCCTGCACGTCACCAAGGAGAGGCTCTTAGAGCCTTTTCTCAGAGCCATCCTCGTCTCTCTTGGCGGAGCAAAAGCCTGTGCCACTTGTGGGCTGTGTCCTTCAGGACAACCTGCCGAATTGCCCTGCTGCCTTCAGTTACCCCAGCCCGCAGGTACGGGCCCTGCAGCTGGCGTTCACCGCAGCAACCCTGAGTTCATGCCAGCAAAAGGCACGGTGAAATTGCCAGGCAATTAGCGTGGGAATTTAGGAGCATGGCAGCATGACAACACAGGGGCACTTGAAAAGGCCGCCCTTTGGCCATTAGAGACCTTGTTAGTCACTGCTTGAGCTGGGTGTGAACCCTGTAATAAGGAACAAAATTCTGTACCTTCTAAGCCATCCTTTGCCCAACATGATAGTTACTCTTTCTCTTTGCTTGCACTCGGAAATTAACACTCGTGTTTAATCCAAGAGCAATCCAATTCGAGTCGTGGGAAATGTTTTGTTCGCTATAAATACATTTCTTCGCTATATATCATGATGATATCCAACCTCTATTCTTGGCCTCTGAATGCCTTAGCGCATGTATGAAGTGCTCTGTATGCCGAACAAAGAAGAGTTCTGTATGCACAGCGGATGCCGAGAGTATTTCAGCTACACTAATATCAGTTCCCTGCTTTAAAAGAGCCACTGTTTAAACAGGCATGCTTATATACAATAGTAAGCCTCTCGAGGTTAATTCACACAGAAGGAAATTTATTTATTTCAAGATCATCAATTTTGTTAGAAAAATATGTCAAATTCAGTTCTCTACCTCATCTTTAACTTTTTTGCACCTGCAAGTCAAATTATGGGAACAATGGAAGGAAGGAGGGAGGGAGGGAGGGAGGGAGGGAGGGAGGAAGGAAGGAAGGAAGGAAGGAAGGAAGGAAGGAAGGAAGGAAGGAAGGAAGGAAGGAAGGAAAGGAAGGAAGGAAGGAAGGAAGGAAGGAAAGGAAGGAAGGAAGGAAGGAAGGAAGGAAGGAAGGAAGGAAGGAAGGAAGGAAGGAAGGAAGGAAGGAAGGAAGGAAGGAAGGAAGGAAGGAAGGAAGGAAGGAAGGGAGATATTTTTATACAGTTAATGAACCAGACCAAGTCTGGAAAAAATGAAGAACTATTTCTTCATATTAAAGCTAATTATTTTGTGATAAAATCTTCCTAGGGTAGCAATACAGTTGAATCATCGCTGATGGTATTCGCTACTTAACGGATTTTAAAGAGGGAGCAGTGCTGCATTATTACTGATTTGGAGCAGATGACCGATCAAATCTTTTTCACTTCTAAATTTGGTGAACGTCATTATGATAGCTCTAAATGGACACAAAAGCTATACCTATATTTGCTGGGCATTCTTAAAACATGTCTCTTGTACCTTATTGCTGATCAGTAGCCTTCATAACAGTATTAAGAATGAGTAGAGAGATGCTGTAGCCTTTTTGGGTAAGCTTATTCTTTCGTGAAGACCTCTGCTCTTTATCAAACAGTTCTACCTACCCTTTTCTTGTGTTCTTCATACTTTGCTTTGTCCCATTTTAGCTGAAGGCATTTGTTGCCACATGGTAAAATTGGCTGGTAGGCTCGATGCATCTTGCACAAAACAAAGCATCTCTGAATCTGGGCTTTAAAAACAACAACAACAACAAAAAGTATGAGTAATACCGGCCTGAGCCTTTCCTAAAGCAAAGCCCTGGAGACTTGTGGTATGTTTGTAGCCGGTCATGTGGGGGTTGTCATGGCATCGCTGCTCAGAAAAAGAATGAATAGCTGGTGGTAGCATTTCAAACAATACATTTAACGAATAGCAAACGAGAACTGAATGTTATAGCAATGCATTCCAAAGAGTATTTTATTCATATATAAAATAGATGACTAATTATACTTCACTAGGCAGACCTACCTCCCACTGATGAAGGAAAGACAGTGGTGTAAGCTATTAATAATGCTTCGCACACTACTGTAAATATGCAAAGGACTGTATAACGGGCTATATTTGCTGAGCCTTGAATTGAACGGCATGCCTCAGTAATGCTCCGAGCAAACCCACAGGGGGAGGTGTCATCTTTTGCACTGAAATAACTTGCTTAAAACATTTTTTTTCATTGATAAGTATGCACTTTTCAAAAGCCACAGCAAATGTGCTCATAGGGAAATAGTTCTGGTTTTTAATAGCTTTTTCACCTTTCTTTATCTGCATGCCATCTGATTGCTAATGAGTTACAGAAAGCTCAAACAGACTTGCAAAAGCCACTTATTTACCAAGCTGACCAGTGGTTCTCATGCAGGGCCACCTAGGCTTTCATTCTTCGTAGGCTATGTTTGTCGGGAGATGAATGGGCAAAGATGTTTTCTCAGGCCCATCCAAAAATGGAAGAAGTCCTTCTGCTCATTCAAGCTCAGCTTGGCCGCCTCCAAAGCTGGTCTGGAGCTGACACAGTTCATTTGATGTTTCCATCCTTGTGATGTGGAGCACCCTGAAGCTAGGTCCAGCAGACTGCCGAAGGACTTTGCTTTTGGCTTATGTATTTTCTTGATGAGGCCCGTAGTTCCTAAGGAGACAACTTGAATTACAACTTGAAGCTGTCTTTTAAAACAGGTGGGATAACTCACATTATATAAAAGCGCTGTGAACTAAGGAGGGAACCTATGGCTGACAGTACCAAAACTCACTAACCGGAATGGGTCTGTATGAGGATGTACTGGGGGATATTCCATTTTAGCACAAGGCTCTTCGTGCAGGTTGTGTTCTGCAGCGTCTCATGTGGGTGCAGGGGAAGAGCAAGACATCTGTCACACCACTACCCAACACAGAATCAGGGCCAGTGCTCTCTTGAATCTGTATCTTGATTAACTTTTGCATTTCAGTAGCGAAGTAAGGTTGGATATAGGGGCTTGTGGGTTTTATTCATGTAACAGGAAGATGTGGAGAATGTCAGTAAATACAATAAATAGTACAGAGCTGGAATGTGTTTCTTCAAATATATGTAAAATCTAACTCTTCACACAATACAATTATATTTTGCTCTTGAACAAGTAGAAATACTGAGGCCCTCATTTGCTTGGCAGGGTCTTGGCTTCAGTCTTTTAAATGCTACTTGTGTAATGATCTGTTACGGAGAGATCTGAAGGGCACCATTCTTACTGTGAATCTTCTCATTGTTTTGAAGAAGCCCTGAAAATATAAGGAAAACGTAGCTTCTTACATTGATGGAACCGTGGCTCACCAAGAAATTGAAATCACTTGGAATAATTTCTCAGCTGCTTCTCAGTTAAAGCTTTTGAGAGAAGGGAAGTGGCTTTAAACTTCCTCTGTGGTTGCCGGTGCTCTCTCTGCCCTCAAAAGCTGTGGACCGTATATGCATTCATTCTAAACATGGTTTTGGGTAGGTTTTTGGTGGTGATGGGTTTTGTTTTGTTCTGGGTTAAGGAAAACAAAGCTCAACACTTTCAAAATTGACTGTCTTAATGTCGAACTACCTAAGGTCCAGCAGGTCCTTTCTGTCAGAAGATGGTGCTGGAAGACAGGAACAGCAGGTCCTACCTCTTTCTAATTTCACAGTCTAAACTAACAGCTACCACAGGGGATTCTTTAGAGTAGCATTTCACTGCTTAGTCAAAGCAGACTTGTAAAGTATCCTTAACAAACCAGAGGACCTACTGGACTTACTGCCTCTACAAGATAAAACACATATTTATGAAACATTTATTCTGTAGGTTATACAGTGTTATGAAGTGACAACCATGGGAATTTCCATGTTGTGTGCAGAAGGACTTGCATACAGTTTTGTGACAGCAAAGGCTACTTGCTGAAGAACAGATGAGAAATAAGTAGATATAGAATGCAAGAAGAATTTTGAAAAAAATGCATTTTCCAGTATGTATCAAGACACGTATGCATTCAGCTTTCACACAAAGCAGAGAGTGTTTTCTGCAGCATAAAAGCAAGGTGATCAATACCAGTCTACTTTTTTAATATGAAAATCTCGGAGTGTGCTGTTTTTCTTTTCTGAGATCTCAGCACCCTACGACTCTCATAGGTTTATGGGTTGGTATTTAATCTCTTTTTTTCTTCTGGTCTGATTTTTGAGCAAACCTGTTCATATAATATATAGGATTGTAAACTCTGCAGGTGGTATTGCTGCTTGGAATTTGGATCTTGAGTTACTTCCCCCTTGAACTAAGTTGCAAGGTTAGTGAGTTGCTGCCCTTTCCACTGTCTTGGCTGGAAGAAGAGCTTGGGCTGGCTCAGGAGCTGCCAGCTACAGCAGCTGCTTATGCTTATGGCCCAGTTATGGAATAAGTTAAAGAAGATGCTGTTTCTCCTGCTGCACTTCCAATATAGATCATGTTTGTGAAGGTGCTGTTGCTCACGGTGACCAGAAGTGCCTTTCCCGTCGTTTGGTTTTGGTATGAACTTTGTATATAGTAAGAGACTGTAAGAGGCAGAGCATACATTTTCTAAAGCTTTAAAGGTTTTCTGTATGCGTGAAGAGGAAAAGAAGTGCTTATTTTTATGCTGACAGCTTTCCTGGTTATTTTAAAGTCGTGGCAAGTCCTCACTTTATTCTGTGAAGTGTTTGACTGACTTTGGGCATATGCATAGAGTGAACTGCAGAATTGAAGTCATTTGTGCTTAAGGATCATGCCCAGTCTCCTTTCATTCATTGCCTGTCCCTGGATGGGCATGTGGAGATGCTGAGAGAAGCCAATTTTTTTATTTATTTCTTTTTTATTGGTTGAGTATGTTACATGATAGGGTCCGATGCAGTGACTTTGACCCTGCAAGTGCACACCCTTATCATATAACTCGCAAGCAAACCACCCGACTGAGTAACTGAGGAGTCCATCTGTAGTCAGGGGGATAAAAAAAGCAACTGGAAAACCTGCTGGGGTGAGTGGGACCCGCTCTGTCTGTGCGTGCAGCATACCTAGCCACTTCCATCTAAGGGCTGCCTGCCGTCACGCAGCGTGCCTCTCGGTGCATACGTGTGCAGCGGAGCAAACCCTCCCAAGCGTGGCACGAGCCCTGACTGCCCTGAGTGGTGCGAAGGGAAGGGGACGTGAGGGCTACGGCTCCCGCTGCAATACAAAAACAGATTTACCAGATGCTTCCTTTAGACTTGACACTTTTGGAAGCTTTGAGTAGGAATTAATTTTTTGGCTGGGGGAAAAAAAAAAAGGTTGTTTCCCACTTATTGTCTGAGAAATTGAGAGAAGGGAAAGGGGGTGGGAAAAGAGGAAGAGGAAGGGAAAAACATTGCCATAATTATATGGAGTTTTATTTATATACACATATGTTTATATCTACGTACACAATTTTAAATCTTTTGGACAATGTTTGGCAAAATCCAGGATTTCCTTGATCTACAGCAAAAAATGCCAAGTAGATTAGTGCTGATAACTAATTTTCCTCAGTGGTTTTAATGTGGGAGGAGGGCATGGAGGGAGAGGAGAGGGAGAGGGGAGGAGGGGGAGAGGGGGGGAGAGGGGAGGAGAGGAGGGGAGAGGAGAGGAGAGGAGAGGAGAGGAGAGGAGAGGAGAGGAGAGGAGAGGAGAGGAGAGGAGAGGAGAGGAGAGGAGAGGAGAGGAGAGGAGAGGAGAGGAGAGGAGAGGAGAGGAGAGGAGAGGAGAGGAGAGGAGGGGAGGGGAGAGGAGAGGGGAGGAGAGGAGGGGAGAGGAGAGGAGAGGAGAGGAGAGGAGAGGAGAGGAGAGGAGAGGAGAGGAGAGGAGAGGAGAGGAGAGGAGAGGAGAGGAGAGGAGAGGAGAGGAGAGGAGAGGAGAGGAGAGGAGAGGAGAGGAGAGGAGAGGAGAGGAGAGGAGAGGAGAGGAGAGGAGAGGGTTGTTGGAGGATTGACTGAGCTTCTGCATCGATTTTGGTTTGCTTGTGCAGTAGTCCTTAGCTTTCTGAGGAACGCTTGGTCTCATGGTGGGGGTGCTACGGAGTGCGCATGCAGGGATGAGGCCAGGGCCCTGTCTCCCACCTTTGCCTGAGGAGGGAAACGCTTTCTGGGTAATCCCAGAAGGCCCTGGAGAAGGTAACCGGGAGCAGGCTGTTCCTGCTGAAAAGCTGGTCTCTAGCTGAGTGAATTGGCCCAGCAATCTGCATTCAGCCGTGTGCCCTGTCCACATAGGGAACTTAGCATTTTCCTGGATATAAATGTCACTGCAACGGTGAGAAGATTTCTTTCCAGAAATAGAAGTAAGTGTTGCTGATTCTTTGCCTGGCAGTTTTTTAATTTGTGGGTCTCTTCTTCGCATCAAACCCTCATCAGGCTTTATAAGAGCAAACCTCAGCCCACTTGTCAGCATGAGGCATAGCTAAATTTGCGGCTGGAATGAGGGTAACTTGCTGGTGCAGGCAAGGTCCGTGTTGCTGGAAGAGAGGTGGTAGCCTCCTAAGACTGGCACAGAGGAGAAAACTTTGAGTGGTCTGAAGCATAGTGACCTCCTAAGAACAGAAAAAGGACCGCAAAGCAGAGAAGGCTTTCAGTGAAAAGCAAACGCCAACAGAAACATTTGTGCATTTGCGGATGGGTGCACGGTGGTGCACACGTGTTACAGAATGGGCCGTCATTAGTATTCCCTGTGGGAATGCCGTGCACTGCCGTAGGATGCGGGTGCCTCTGCCCAGGGTTGCTCACCTCGGGCAGGCCTGGCCCCTCCACTCCGCAGCAGGCATGTGATAGCAGATGCCAGTGTTAATTCTTGCTAATGTGTTGCTCAGTGGTTTAGATTTGCTTTTGCTTTCAGGGCTTATATTACTTCTTCCTGCCATAAACATCTGATTGCTTTATAATGGCTAAAGGAAGTTAGTAGAGAGAATGAGGAATTAGTTGTGATTTTATTAGGTCCTTGGATGTGTATTCTCCTTTTCTCTTTCTTTCTCCACCTCATCACACAGACCTGCTTAACCTTCAAAAATCACTTGTATCCCCACCTTCATTTTTCATTCTCCTTCTTTGACCTCAGAAATAATTGAAAGGTACCCAGAGGAAGGCACTGTTTCCCTGAATGCAATCACTATCTAAATGTGAACCCTGGGCTCTTCTTCTAAACCTGCTGGGCACATAGAAGTCAACTGCTTGAAGGCCTGGGTATGATTTTTAGAACAAAAAAAGGTCTGGAACTTAATCTAGTTGTACCTGTCTCTCCCCAGTGGCCCAGGGAGACCTGCCAACTGCAAAATTACACCAATACAATTAGTCCCATCATCGGCCAGTCAGATGCAATAAGCCAGCACACTGACAAGAACTGCTAGTCTTTCCTGTGCGTCCTGCTACTATCCAGCCTGTTCCACGCAAGCAAGAGAGCAAAGTGAGTCTTGCAGTGCTGCCTTCGGATTTACCCTCTGGCTTACTTGGATTACTTACTCTGGTTTGCTGGCACAGAGGCAGCAAGTTACAAGGTTCTGGCGTTCTGAGGAATACCTCATCCAAACCCTCTTGCTGCTTTTTTTTCTTCCTTTTTTTTTTTTTTTTGAGTGAGAGCAGATGTCTTGGACAGGCCGGTTTTGTTCTCCTTAAGGGTTTTGTGGGCCACCATAAAGCCAGCATGGTCCATCTCTTCAAATGAGGCTCAATGACAATGCTAGACTGTATTGAGTAGAGGAAGAAATCCTTCGTGAGGATGGCACAGCGGGACCTGCAGTTGTGCCATTTCCAGCAGAGTGGCAAGAGCGCTATGCCAGTTTGAGATGGGATTAGCTGTATGCATTAGTTTCAGATTATATATCTTGCCTTCTGGTCAGAGACAGGAAGATGATGTTATTCTCAATAGCAAATTAAATTTCTGTTTGTTTAAACAATGTCATGTTATGGCTTGTCTGGGAATGCATGTAAATACCCCCATGTGCAAATTAAACTTTCCTAGTGGGTGCAAGAGGAATAAACTCCTGGGTACAAGGAGCGTATTTGCTCTTTGACATTTCTGCTTGTTCGATGAGTGACCAGACCTTCCATCCGTGGAATTTAGTTGAGATATCACAGCAATTTCCAGCAGGTGGCAGATGGTAATCACGCTAGTAACCAAATCTGGGTATAAATGATGTGTTTTCCAGACAGTTTATTCAGATATTGACTTAAATACACACATTATATAGTGGCTATAAATGTGTTTCCAACAGCAATAAAATAAGATTGCATAATTGGAGCTGATTAGTAGTTAACCATGATAATATGTAATTAAATACTTGGGAATCAAGTGTGGTATGATTTTTTTTAAATTCAGCTTTGATTTTTTTATCTCCCAGATCAGAGAAATTGCTTCTATCCAAAAACCTCCAAATAACCATCTGGCTAATTGTGTTTCATAGTGTAAGATTATCTTCGCTCATGTACTGTGATGGGAGAGAGCTCCTCCATGCAGTCACGCCTGGATAATTAGCCGATGCTTTGAAGAATTACATGCTAAAAAAAATGGTGCCAAATTGCACCACATCGCCTTTCCTGGGTAGCACCTTGCTGGCAGAGTTGCTCTGCCAGAATGGTACTACTGACTATGGGAGGGGTTTTTTTTTCAGATTAGCTGTCCTTAACGACGACCGGATTTTGCTCCTTTTGCTCTCGTTAGTAGTTACTCACACACATGAGTAATCCCAGTGGGCTCAATGGGAGCTATTCACCAGGCAGAGAGAGGGTGACACTCGCAAGCTGACCCACCAGCACTGGCTTCAATGGGATTTTTGAGCAAATGGAAGACCACGGGATCTGACCCATAGTAAACGCGTGACTACATGGAAAAGTCTACTCAAGGTTTAGAGCTGCACGTGGGATAGCTGTGTCACTCACAGCGCTGGTTGTGGATGAATTATGCAGAGCTTCCCAAAGTCAATGTAAGCTTTATAGCATTTGTCATACGTATCTTGATTATAGCACAAAACTGGACATATCCAGGAGGCAGAGAAGTGCTTGTTTTATGGGTGGTTTTGGGTAGATGTTGGTAGTATAATCCCAGTGGCTTCCTTCTGGGGACTGTATACCCCCCTGGGGTGGTTATGAGGGATAAGATGGGATAAGAGCTCTCCTTGCAGACCCCTCAGAAGAGATACTGTTGGTGCTGCTAAATTGAGGAGGGGTGAAGCTTTGCCTTGGAGTTGGAGAGTAGGATAGAGTCCTGTGTTGTCAAATTAACTCTCATGAAGAACAAAGACGACTGCAGATGATCTGATGACATAAAAGCAATGAAAATATGAAAGTGATGATTACAGCTGCCAAAACGCAATGACTTGTGAAATATGGGTGTTTATATGCCCTCTTGCATAACCACATATTTATTGTAAACAGCAGTACCCAGTATTTTATAAAAAGCAGAAAGTCCCATTGCTGCTCAGTTTTTCTTTCCCAAGATTATTTGCTGTTTTCACTTAGTTACAGCAGTTTCACAGAAGCCTAATGTGGGAGAGATGAGAATGGATGCATACTTATTAAACTGCAGTAAAATTCACCACATCTCATTCTTGTACATAATCACTGGGTTTTTTTTCTGTAAGATTTTAATGCAGTTTTATTACGTTATAATCTTTTATGGAAGGATAAAGGGATTTGTTCCTTAATAGGAAAGCAAAGTTTATAGGCTCAAGTAAAGCAGATATGACCCAGAACACAATGCTTGTACGAGTTTAATCAGAAGGTTTTTCATGTTGGTAAACTTCCTTGGAATCCTGAATGTTCTGTGCTTGCTGCTGAAATGACTTGTATTTTAACATAGTTATATTTTTTAGGAGGACATGAGCCTGACATATTTTTAGAAGTGACTAGACTGACAGATTTTAGAAGTGATGAACAAGAATTAAAAAGAGCAAAGTGTTCTTTTTTTTTAAGAAAAATAAAATTAAAAAAACATACATGAAAATTAGTTGTATTGTCTCAGCTATTGTAACAAACAGTTCTCAGTGGCCCCTTTTTCCTGTAATTAAAGCCGTTTTTCTTTTCCCGCTTCTGGCCTCTTCCTGGCCCAGTCTTCCAGCAACAACCAGCAAAAATGTGAGATTTTTTGAAAAGGCAAGTAGTAAAACAACAGGTAGACATGCTTTTCTTCCTGTACTCAGGGGTCACAGTGGAGGTCTTTGCTTTCCTTAAGTGTAACTGCAGTGCAATCCCCAGTTTTTCTGCTTTTGATGCATAGATCTATTTTTATCCAGTGTGTGAGTGCACAATACGTATATATACCGGTCACACACACACACAGAGTTCATCTCAGTAGCGTCCACTCTTTCCCATGTTTCTCTTTCAATTAAACTTTGTCACTTCTGTATTTTTGTGAAATCTGTGCTTTCTTGTCACTGTTGCTGACATTTTGCTAATTAAAACCACCTTCTTGTCATCATTCTCTTCTTTTCTTCTTTCATTTAGTGTAATGGCCAAAGTGTTTCTCTGCCAGACTAATCATACAAGCAATTTCATTACTGTTTCTTCATTCCTCTGTAGCAACGTCAGATGCAAACTCTTAGCCTTTGGAGACACAGGTAATCACAGACTCATTCTTAATTTCCTACTTCCACAAGTTCATTATATTTCTGCCATACTTCACTATGCATGGAGGCAGGGGGAAGGACTGCAGACCTTTCCTGACCAATTGGTTGTTGGTTCTAGGACCTCAGAAGCAAAAAAAAAAAATGAAAAAGAAAAAAAAAAAAGATGACTACTTTTACTTTTACAATCTTATGGTGAAAGGTATCACTGCCAAGGGCTGAATTTACCACTCAGAGTCAGGGAGTAAGATTCAGAGGCAGTACCAAAGACATCTTTGCTTCTCCACTCAGTTTGACAGGGATAAATGTTTATTGGGTCAACCTAGTCTGAGTAGTCATATCGTGCATCTCTATATGAATAGTAGCTGCCTTTAGGCCTGCTACAGATATAATTAGTTGAAACTATCTATGTGTTCCTAAAATGCAGTCACAGTATCTTGCTTGGTTATCAGATCATAGTCTCACTTTGTGTTACAGTGATATTTCCTTAGATTTGTCTTAAATACGTTGTTCCTTCACAGAAATATAGGTAGCAGCTTCATGGTACCCAGGGGATGGTAGGTTCATATTTTGTTAGTTTCTTGCATAATGCAAAAGGAGATTAGAAAGCTTCTTATAGTCTGTTTCCTCCGGAGAGAAAGCTATCATGTAGATCAAGAGAGGAAATGATTTCCTTGCTTGGCACAAATGAGTCACAGAAAATGACCTTCTTTGTAGTCTAATTTAGACCCAAGAATCCTCTGAAGAGCTGGTAATATAAACCCATATGGCTTGGATGAAGAAAAGTTGGAAAAGATACTGTCATTAACAGACTCATCCACATCTTAAAAAGCAGCATTTCACCTCGCCTAGATTTTTTGATCAGGCTGCTAGCAGCTGCAAACCTCATGTTGCCTGCACATGTTATCTGTAATACACACACACACACACGTGATATGCTGCTGCTGAGGTTTCGTTTCAACAATGGAGATACTGAAAAAGCAACGCGCATTCTTTGACTGTTTCTTACCATTCGTTTAACATCTTTAAAAATACGTATTCATGTGAGTTTTGAAACATTCATTTATATTGTTGGACTGTACGGCATGGAGATTTGGAGGCAGATGATTATTGCAGATGAAGCGAAAAGCTTTTAGCCTTATGTCAAGAAAACAAGAGACAACAGAAACTAAACTAGCACACTGATACACAAAAACACTGTCAAAGAGCCTCAGCAGAAAAAAGCTGGGGGGACACCAGAAAAGCCAGAAAAGCACCTGGACAGCACAGCGAGACACAAGTAACAATGTATAGATTCTCGTGAAAGGAACCTTCATTTATTCCACGGTGAAGAGTGTAAGAAGGTGCCAGCTTTTTTTTTTCCTTTCTTTTTTTTTCCCTTGCTGTAAGTTTTTTTTTAATTACTAAGGTGTTTTTGCTGTTTTGGTGCTTTGTTTTTAATGTTGGTCTTTTCTGATTGTTGCTAATTGATTCTGTAGGCATCTTGGTAAGTTTCTTTTATACTTTAAGTGTAGCAGTTGGTGGTATTTGACTATGTTTTAAAGGAAAGGCTGGGCTTATGGTTGAATTTTGCCACAGCCTTCCTGGACATATCTGTGCTCTCGATAAAGCTAGGCCATCCCGGAAAACAGCCTGGAAGTGTAGCCGTGGGTAAGCATACACTCCTATAGCTGCCCAGCATGCCACTGTGCCCCAGTCACACCTTTGGATTGGGATGCTTTCTGCTCAGGTTGCTTATGATCATGGGCAAAGCATTTCAAAGTGTCATGGCTTATGGGCCTCTTGTTTTTCATAATATACAAACGGGAGTCATCAGAATTTGTTTGTTTTTTGTTTTAACCGACAAAAGCGGTACACCACAAAGCCTTGCCAGCACCAGTACCAGCAGAGGGAGAGGTTGCAAGCAACACCTGAGGTTAGGACATGGGGGGCAACCATCACCTTAGGTAACAGAATGGATTTATGCTGGGTCAAATTAAATTAGATTTAAAAGTGATGGATTCTGACTGCAAATCCAGGTGCACAAAAAGAGGTGGGGAATTTATGTATAGCCTGGTTTTGTGACTGTATAATAACTGGATTATAGATAGATATCTGGTTTTGTTTCCTAGACATAAAGGACATAGAAGTGCCACGACTGTCTGAAAAGAACACAACTGTAAATTGGGAAGGACAGTCTGTCGAGTATCTGCTGCGAGTAACTCTTACAGCAGCAAATGCTGGGAAGAGAATTGATAAATTGATTTTTTTTTTAATGACTATTTTGGGGTCAACTTTCTGCAGATGAGAAAAGCTTCAGACAGGGAAATGAGGTCAACTGAAGTCTTTAGACAAATACAGAAAGTAGAGAGAAGTAAAATATTTTATCTGAGATGTCTGTAATATTCTATAATAACCAGGAAGCAGGTTTCTCCCTGATGCTGTTGGGGAAGACTTACCAGTTCCCATTATCAGTGCGTAGAAGAATTTACTGAATCACCACAAGTAAAAAATAACATGTTTTTAAAGACCTCTATAAGCTCAATTTGTGAGTTCATCTGGGGTCAACTTAGAGGGATCCCAACAATAAGATCCATTTTACTTTGCTTATAGCTAAATTTCGTCCAGTTGCTTATAGCTGAAAGTCCTTGTTTCTGCCTGTGTACAGCATTGTGTAAAACAGTTGTTTGCCATTCTTCTTCAGTGAGATTATTTGTTTATTTATTTTGTGCAAATATGTTCAAGGTGTGTATGCGCACACGTGTATGTGTATGCAGCGAAGGAGCAAAAGCGACAGCCATTGTATATTCCTTTTTATCTGTGAGCATGTAGGGAGTGGTAAAACAGACCTGTATAACATGCATACTCCAAAACTGTTTGCCGCATTTGGCATCGGAGAGGCAACAACAGGTTGGCTCGTCTGAATCAATGTCCTTCTTAAAGTGTGAGCTGTCTGATCAGCGTTCTTGTAGTTTCTGTTCAGGCTGCTGCTTGTGTTGCCTCTTGTCCAGCTGGAAGGTGAGACACAAATAGGGGAGTCAGAAGTATTGTGGCAGGTGACATTGGGGCTATGGTGAAGAAAATGCTGAAGGTTATTAGGACAGGGAGCACTGGAACTATCATAGGGGATGCAAAGGACCAGCGGGCAGAGGAGCTGAAGTATTGCAATGAGCTGGGAGCATTGTGGAGAAAAGACTACACATCAGGTGTAATGGGGATAACGTAATGAGGTTACAGAGGACACTGGGCATATTGCAGCAAGGAGGAGGGTATTGCAGCAAGGAGGAGGGTATTACAGCATGGACGTTGGTAAGTGAAAGCCCGTGCTTTACAAAATCCCTTCAGAGTCTTTTGCTATAAAAATATTTTTATCAAATTACATACTTCACTTGGCTATGCAGACAAGGAGGACACAGTAAGTCAGGCAGCTCCTTAAGATAACTCACTGCTGCTTGTTTTGGCTGTGAGCTTGCCGGTTTCCTTCAGACTTAGGACCATACCTGTGCTGGAAAACACAGATGCCCCAGGCTTTCTCACAAGCTGATTTCTACTGCCATTGTAGCTTCTCCCCAAGTTTTCATTTGCTCTTGTGTATTTCAATATCTCACTTTTGTGGGTTTGTAGTTTGTTTTTTTTTTTACTAAAGGGAATTCATTATGTTTTCTACCTGCCATGATTGAAGCAGGATTGTCCAACTGTACTCTTTTAGCTTGCCTGGGCAACTTCTTGCCTACAGACTTCATATTGCATATGACTGACTTAGGATTTGCCTTCTGATTTCTTGCTGTCCTTTAATAGTTTGGTTCTTTCAATACTAGCTTAATATATATATGTCCTTAGTCTGGTTGCCTTTCTCTCACTTCTGGAATTACAGCTAGGGTGGGAAAGCATTTGATGGTGGGGTTTTTTTCCTTTTTTTTTCTCTTTCTTTTTGCTGCAGGCTTGAGACAGGGCATTTAGTTGTGCATCTCGGACATGCTGGACTGTGATGTGCCTGGACTGTTCTGCGCAGGGATGTTTTAAGCCTCCTCAGGGGGATAGTAATGACTATCTGACTCTGACTGAGTTTTTTCCTTTTCAAATAATGTCATCTGTAGACCTCTATTGAACTTTGTGCTCTGCTTTTGGCAGACCTTTAGGGAAAAGGGGTATTTCAATTACTGACTTTACAAGACCCAAAGTTTGGCACCAAATGCTAACACAGGTCCTGTTTCTTGCTGTTGAAGGTGTAATCATGCAAGTCTGCATTACTCCCTGCTCCTCCCGTGCAGTCAGGTAGAGACAGCTTTGCTGCTGATCAAATGGAGCCAGGAGACAGCCCGGCCCGCTCTGAACGCCCGGGCGGGCTTGTTTATTTAATACGGGGTTTCTTTTCCGTACTAATGAACGGGTTCCAACCCTGAGGGCATCTTTATGGCTCTGTGGGAAAGAGGCCTCGAACACCTCTCCCTCCCCTTCGCCATGACGCGCAGGCCCCGCGCGCGGGGCCAACGGCTGCTCCCCGACGGTTGGTCGGGGCCGGCACTGGAGACGGGCCACGGAGTTAAGTCAGCCTTCCCCCTCCTCGCCTCGGGAGTTCCCGGCGGCATGAGGAAGGGGGGGCTACCGCCGCCGGGAGGAGCGGAGGCGCCTCTCAACACCCGGACGGGGACGGGGACCGGGACCGGGGACGGCGGCGGCAGCCCCGCGGCGGCTGAGGCGGCGGCCGAGGCGCGGCGCGCGCGCTCCGCAGCTGGGTGGCCGGCCGGCGCGCGCTGCGCTCCAGCTGTTGCAAAGCACTGCAACGCTCCCCCACCGCCCCGCCTCCACCGGCACCCCTCTCCCCCTCCCACCAATGAGCGCCGCGGCCGGCTGCCCCGCTGGCCAATGAGGGGGCGGGGGCGGGACCTGCCCGCCTGAGGGGCGGGAGGCGGGCGCTGCGCTCCGTTTCCCTGCGCTGCTCGCTCCGTCCCTCGCAGCAGCCCGGTGGCGGCGGTGCCCTCCCAGCCCTCCGCTCGCCCTCCTTCCCTTCGTGGCGGAGCGGCTCGCCTGCCTCCTTCTTCTCATCCTCCTCATCGCCTCGGTCCGGCCCGTGCGTCTCCGCGGCGGCGGGGCTCGAGCACTGCTTAGCGCCAGGCGCGGCGGCGGCACCACCACCACCATGGCGGTGGAGGAAGAGGGGCTGCGGGTCTTCCAGAGCGTCAGGATTAAAATCGGTGAGGGCGTAGGGTGGGAGCGGGCGGCAGGGAGGCGGGCGGGCGGGCAGGCAGCCCCGCTGCGGCTAGTCCCTTGCGGCTGGTCCCCTGCGCTCCGCGTCCCGTCCCGCCGGGGGAGCGATTGGAGGGGGGGGCGGCGGCGGGGGGTCGCGGCGGGGCGGGCGGGGCTCGGCGGGGCCCGCGGTGCGAGGCCAGTGGGGAACAGCGCCGTGAGGGGCCGCCGGCTGGGGCCCGTGAGGCAGCCGGGTGCCGCGGTGACAGGCCGGCAGCCGCCCTGCGCGTCCGGCTGCCGAGCGGCGCCGGCGGGAGCCCGGGCGGGCGCAGGATATTAGGCGGATTTCGCGATTTATTATTTCCCTCCCCCCCCTTTTCGTTGCTAAGTTACGCGCTAAAAGTTTAGAGGCGGTCACCGAGTCTCCGTACTCTGTGTCACTGGCAGAGGTGGTGCGAAGCCGGCCAAAAAGCGGCTGTGGAAGGAGCCGGTGCCTCATCCCGTGCCTCGGTGAGCGGGACGGGCAGAGGCTGCCGCCGCCTCACGGCTTCCTACGGCTGGCGTTTGGAGAGTCGCTCTTCTCGCTGTTGAGTGAGTTCCAAACCACATTATTAGAAAGTAAGCGACAGATGTCAGCGTGCGGATTAAACTCTCTCTTGGTAGGGTTCTGAGTGTGCCGGCTGGGAGGGAAATCCCTCGTTTCCGTAACAGAACCAAACCCGTATGCAGAGGGAGCGCTGTGCCTTGCTTAGACGGGGCATGGTACGGGGGAGCCTGGGGGGAAGTGGAAAAGTTTAGTGCCGGAGTCGCAGTGGTGGGTACTAAGGGAACCTGAGTTTGCATCGGAAATCTCATTATTGGATGATAGCATTAGCATTTCGAAGAGACCATTGCTAGGATCGTTTCCTTATTGATTGTTAGCAGGTAGTTTAGTGATAGCAGACTTTAAGAGGTAAAATTTTAGGACATAAGCTAAAAATTATGTGGCTTTTTATGTATCCAGAAAATAGATTCAATAAGACTATGAAGTATTGTCAGAGACTTGTTTTCTGTCTCTTTTCAAAGAGGAAGGGGGGGAAAAGTCTTTTTGCAAGGGAGAAATTTGGGCGCTGTGCAAGTGGTGCTATTGTAGGTTGTTCCTATCTGGTGATTTTTAGTGAAAAGAGTAAGAACACATCTCACATATAGGATGACGACTCTTGTGTGGGGTTTCTTTTCTGATAAGAAAACAGTGATGTTGGCATACATAAATGATTGATGCCACTAGAGTGTGGGGATTTCTTTGAGTGGTAGGAGAGATTAAAGATAATAACAGCAGCAAAAGACTTGTGATTAATCTCATTAAATCATGGACTAAAGTTAATCCTACTGCTGACTTCAGTTATCGGAGTCCTCATCAGAGCTATGCATTTGATTAATGTGCAGTATTGCAGTAACGATTCTTGTTGCCTTTTAGTATGGATAGTAAGTAGGAAAAAACTGCGTGCATCACTGGTACACGGCTCGTTCATTTCTGCCTTCTAAGCAGAAGGTCTTTACTCAATGAACTGCAATAATGCCAGGCTCTTTCTGGAGTGCTGCTGCACCCAGGTTTTCTACTGTAATACAGCAGAGGGCGTCAATAAGTACACACAAAAGCGAGCTCTTTCCTTCTGTTCACTAGAAAGTATCTGAAGATATATATTCATCAGCTTTCGTGGCAGGAGCACGAGTTTCTGGGCTTTGTTTTCAAAAGTTAAATACCTTCCTGTAGTTGACTACCTTTTGTGAAATTTGTCAGAAAAATAGAAGTGGCAGGATTGCTCTGATGGCTTGAGGGAGTATTTCTAATCTAACAGGCCTTGTAAAGCAATCCTAATCTTGGAAGAAATGTATACGGAGGCTTGTAGACTCCCTGCAAAAAACACCTGTGAGTGGATTTGAAAGGAGATGGTGAACATCAGAGGGACGCTACCTTTGTCAGATATTCCCAAGAGTCAACTTGTTTGTCTTTTAGTAGTTCCCATTCACTAGTATCTTGTAGTTTTCTCTAGAAACAGGAGGCTTTGAATCTTTTGATGGGTTAAGGGATAAGTTATTTGAGGACAAAAGGATAAGTTTTACCGTGTTGATTTGCGTTGATTTTTCGTGCTCTAAAAGTGATCAGTTCTGTTCTCTGGGAGCTTGTTTCATGGCCAAGCTGCGCCTGATACCTGACATTCAGATATTCTGTGCTTGATCTGGTAAGATGTTTTCTTCTGCAGCACCTTTGCTGGCACATCATGAATGGGGGCACTGAGAGACAAGCATGCCTCAGTGTAAATCTGATGAAATGTAGGACTGATGCTTTGAAGAATCAGTGCAAACACCCTGTGAGATCAGGGTGGGGCACCCATGGTGGCGTGCCTTTCCTAATAGAGAGGCTGGTGCAGTTTGGAGGCTGCAGGCCGTGCAAAACAACTGTAGCCTAGAGATGTCTGAGTCCCCTGAGTCTTGCTATGGCTTGATCTTGTCCTGTATTTGCAAGAAGCTGCAGGTAAATGAAGGCATCTTCTGCTGCTGGTGTAACTTCTTCTTTTGGGACTGATGGGTTGCATAGAATCAGCCGTGTTTAGCTAGATGGGTAGTTACATCCCAGATCTACTAAACGCTTTCCCATTCTGAGTAGTGTTGTTTCTAGTCATGTTTGGGCTTGGCTTGAACCATCTGTTTCATCTATTGAAACTGTGAACCCTTGAGCTTCTTAGAAGCCTGTGTTTCCCTCATTTGGTTGAGCTGCCAATGATGTGTCACTTCCAAAAAAATGTCTCATTGAGATACTGAAGTTGTGGAGCAACAATATGAACTCTGCCATTGTGGGTAGCAGTGTCAAGAGGAATTGTTACTGTGCTACCTCTTGTCCAGTTTCTGGTTTCTTTTGTGGTTTGTTGAATTGAAAGAACTCAGTGCCTGGCTACTTCTGCTCATATCTATTGGAAGGAAGTAACATACAGTAAAAAGAAAAAAAAAAAAAAATCTGCGCTAATGAATGCGCTGTTCAAATGTCTATTTGAAATTGATTTATTTTGGCTTCTCGTAACTGAAGTTGTTGTCCTCTTGTCTTTTTTTCCTTAATTGAAAATTATTTTTACCGGAATCTCTTATACATAAACAAAACAATGTGTCATGTAAGACTAAACAAACACTTCCTATAAGATTGCCACTTTGAGGAAGTGTGCAGTGCTGATATTTCCATGAGTCAGTGTTTCAAAACCTGAAAGGAAACAACATAAGGCTCTATGGCTGATGATTGGCTGGGAAAACTACAAAGAGAGTCCTTCTGCTTGACAACATGACTTGTGTTATGCTGTTAATAATATTTAATAAATATACTGTACTTAATTGCTACTTTTTTTTCTCCTTAAATGGCATCAACTATTAAACTTTCAGTTGAAGAAATAAAAGCTCATATTCAGCATTTCTGCTGTGGAAGGCTGTATTTTGGTTAGTGGAGAACTTTCTGCCAGATTTTACTTTGTGATTTTATTTATACTTGAAAGATCTAAAGAAATGGCTCATTTGGGAATTCTCACTGTAAAGTAACAAGCTTTACATGTCCCTGAAATCTAGTACTCTTGTATCTAGGAGTTTGCTCTAAAATTGTATTTTTCTAGGCTTGTTATAGAGGTTAAACTGTCCCATAGTTTTGGAGTAATAATTGGGACACATCAAGAGGTTACTAGGGGCCATAATATAATGATGAGGACCCTTTGCTCATTGTTCTGTTAACCTCATTGATCATAATGGTCTACTTGTACACTCAGGGCTTGTCTCAATTTAAGACATTCATAAACTTCTAAAGCTCTTTGATCATCTTTAGAGAGGACCAGGAATGGACCTTTTGTGGTTACAGGTGTTGAGGTCATAGTCTAACATGCGAGACTTCTGGATGCGTAGTCTCTCCTTAGCATTAAGCGTGATCAGAAGCATGAAGCTATGAAATCTTTGATAAAGATTGGCTACCACCTGATGTTGGTTGGTGCTCCAGTCGCAGCTTACCCCATTTAAAGGGTAAACCCACCATTTTCTGAGAACTCAAAATCATCCTTTACGTTGTGATGGTCCAGCTGACTTCGTGAGGGTTGTTGGTTTGTGCTGTCTCTCTGGCACTTAATTTTGTTCTGCCTTCTTTACTGATTCATACAGAGCTATGTGGTTTAAGACATCGTGAAAGCAGTTGAACTTTCTTTGGGAAACTGAGAATCTTCGGTGAAGTCAGGCAGTACTTGCTTAAGTGCTAGTATACTACTGTTTAAGCACGTCGATTGCCGAGAGAAGGTATTTACTGCCCTTACACTATTGAACTTGATGCGGAATAAAAGTTTGAGAGATGCCTCTGCATTTATGTAAGGTTAAGGAGGAACTGCCTTGTCTCTGACAAACTTAAGGCCTCCCTTAAGCCTAATAATCTTAGGGTTGATCAGGGAAATCCATTTTTGCCTTGAGAAGATGTCCCTTTTAATGTTGTCTGTTGGTATTTAATGCCTTGTCTTAAGTGGTTACTTGCAGAGGTAAGTAAGACTAAATATGCTCACTGCATAATACCGTAAAAGGATTTATCCCCATTTAAATGGGGCATAAGGTTGTTGAATAGATATTTTTAGAATGAGAGAATTTTTCCGAGGTACCTATCTATACATATATATATATATAAAAAATAGAAATTTATTTAGGAAATGTGAAATGTTTGTTATAAAGATAACAATGATTTTTCAAGTGTTTCAAAGTTAGTGGACCAACAAGTAAAAAAAGGAAGAAAAGTTATTTGCATCTCACCCTGAATATATTCAAGACTTCTCAAGATCATTTTTGCACATTAAAAAGTTAACAAGTGTGGCTTAAACTGATGTTGTATAGGTAAAATAAAGTGGCAACTTATGTTGTTATTGATTGACTGCAATGCTATTTAAGGCTTGAGTCTGACAGGCTGTGGAGGGTACAGAATAGATTATGCAGATTTTTCACCGTTGGTTCAGCATTTCAAACTGCTGAGTTTGGTGGTTGTTGTGTTCTGACAGACTTGTGTTCAGCGTGTTGAAGGAAAAAGACCTGGGACCAATGCTATTTCTAGAGGAGGGGTGCTGTGACTGTTCACGGACTGTAAGGAACAGCTGTCTGTGGCTGGGGCAAAAGTGGAGACCAACACATAGTTTCTGCAAGTGAGAGAAGGTAGCAGTGAAAAATGCTTCACTGAACTTAGTTTTGAAGAAATGGAAGATGCTTATGTTTCAGGCTGCCAGCCTGACATCAAATTATCCATAACTTCATTATTTGTAAGTAAAAAAATTATTTGTATATGAGAGTGGAAGCCAATGTGACCTGGCTTTTACAGTGTGTAGAGGTAAATTCACAGGAGTGAAACCATTAAACAGATATGCTCAGAGCCTCTAATGTCAGGAAGCAAACTTTCTAGGTTTTTTTGTACTCTTTTGGAATTAGTACATTTGAAAAAAGTGTTCTCTAATCTCTCTCATGCGAACTAATAGTGTTTTCTCTCTTCTCATTGAGGTGATTATCTGCTGGTCAAAGTACCAAATGCTCTTACACGAGGATGTTATGTAAGTGCTGGAAGTCTTAGCTTCGTGGTTTTCCAGAAAATGCTTTTGAAAACTTTTTCATTGCATTGAAACTCTTCATTGCATTGAAACTCTTCATTGCATTGAAACTCTTCATTGCATTGAAACTCTTCATTGCATTGAAACTCTTCATTGCATTGAAACTCTTCATTGCATTGAAACTCTTCATTGCATTGAAACTCTTCATTGCATTGAAACTCTTCATTGCATTACTCTTCAGACTGGCTGGTGGTTTTTGTGTGATTTTTTTTTTTAAATTTAATTTTATTATTATTGGTTGAAAACAAATTTATGTCTCTCAAATTATTGGGTTAGGTAAATCTCTTCTTGTGTTCTTTTGTCTCTGTTCTGTCTGATGCTGCTATTCTCCATGTTTAACATGTTGCTTTGTGATTCTGTTCTCATAGGTGCAGTCTGAGGTATGGCATCCTGATATGCTAAGCCAAATTAGTAGCTTGTTGCTGCTGAAAAGGCAGGTCTCACTTTTCCCCTTCCCTACTCATCTTGCTGCCAGCTATGAAACACTCTTTAGACCCCCCACCCCAAACACACATACTGTTGACTGACACTCCTTCGCTAACAACAACAACAAAAAAATCCAGTTCAATTTGCAAAGCAGGCCCAAAGAATGCAACCTACTTTTCTTGTCAGGTTTCGTTTTCTTCCATTTTAGTGAGCTGAGTATGTGCACTCAAGTGAACATCAGAGCTCCCTCTGCACAAGTATCAGGAGCTTGACTGGGAGCGTGCATCCATGAGAAAGCAGATGGAGGGGACACCAGGTACATTCCCCACTTTCATGTCTGTATACTGGGTGTGCCATGAGACTGCTTGAATCTTTCTACACTCTTCAGTCCACTCCCCTTCCATAGTACGTGTTTTCTTGATGATACTGTATTTGTTAGTCTCCAATATACACTGACTTGGTCAGCCACTCTGGAGAACAAACGTTAAAACTCCAGCAAGACCACCCAGAAGACAATCTGACAAACTGATATATCTCTGTCTCTGACCTTCCACCTGAGAACTACTTGCATCTCACACTCAATTCAAGAGCCTTAGCTGCTTGTGAAAGTTTAGGTGTTTTAGTTGTTATTAATCGATTAATACTCACAGACGCTGCCCTGCTTCTCCATGACACGGTTGTCTTCTAAAGCTGAGGCACCTAATGTTGATTATCATGTTTGTGCTTAAAGAGAACCCCCCCTTCCATTTCTTTGCATCACAGCAAGATTTCTACTTATGCAGATATGCTGTCAAACATTGTTATCATACAAAGCCATGTGTTACACTGATGCTTCCATTTAAGGAAGACCATCTCATGGAAAGACTGAAGGGTGTTGCCTACAGCAAAATTAGAAAATACAATTTAAAAAAAAATTCTAAAATATCTTTGATAGTACGCATCGGGTTAAAATTCTTCATATATATGAGCAGATAAACACTATAGACTGCAAATGGACCTTCAGGTATTCTCTGTATCCTTTCTTAGCCTATACATGATGAAGGACTGACTAATGTCCATTACAGGAGTGTAAATTGTGAATAATTCTGTTGAAGCCAATAGTTATACTACGAGAGCTGAATAAGTAGCGTATGTAGCAGTTTTTCTCTTGGAGGGGGTGGGGGGGAAGGGATGAGGCAAAATCCACTTGGGGTTGTTATGGAATACTTAACACTTCTCATGTTGTGACAATTTACTTGTGAGGAAGCCCTTTGCAAACCAGCGTGTTTGGAGAATATAAATCTTACAGTTTCCCTGTCTGAGAGCAAGAAGCCTAGAATAAAGACAGAGGATTGTAGTCTTTGCTGAATACTATAAAAGATGTAAATATCTGACAGTTATATTACTCATAATGATTTCAGACCCAGAAATGTTCAGCCAAATGTGTAGAAGAAAGATGAATGTTGGTGTGTGCCAGTGGACTGAGGAGCAAGTCACCCAAGGCACATATTAATGGTTAAAACATTCACTAGTAAGTCTTAATATTGTGTTTTTAAACCTTTTAGTGCCAGAGGGCTATCTATTTTGTGGTTACATCAAGGAGAAGCTTGAGATGTGCCTGGAGTTCATAACAGTTTATATTTTGTTAAACTGAAAAGCTGATCTCAGACTTGCACCTTCTGAATAGCTCTCTTCTCGTTTTAACATCTATTAAACCTCATGAAGTATCTGTTCTTTAGCAGTACCTGTTTGATTTCTTCAGCATAGTGAACTGGTGACTGAATTTAGGATCCAACTAAAAGCTTTGTTTTGGAATAAACCCAAAACAAATATAACTTCCTTCCTCTCCCATCCTAACCTCTACCAAGGGAAAGCAACTTCCCTGAAACTTCACGTGTTGTTTTCCTCCTATAGAAGACTTTCTGGGTGAAAGTTTTGCAAAATGAGATGTGAAGCTTCAAAATTATGAAGAACTGGAATTTTTTTTTTTCCAAAATTTTTCATGGATCATTGCCAAGTGTAAAACACTTTAAAGATTCAGTGGAAAGTTTGAGGTTTTTGAGGCTTTTTTCCCCCCTTTTCTGCCTGAAAGGGAAAAAAGTGTAGTGTATCTGTATTTTTGAGGTCTGTTGAGGAAAGAACAAAAATATTGAAGAGGTACAGCCTGGTCTGCCTTGCCTAACTTCTGAGGTTAATCAAGAGTTCTGCTCTTCAGTTTTCTTTACAGACCTCAGAAATCTTTATCTTTCTTTTTTTTTTTTTTTTTTTTTAAACCTGACTAGAGACTTGTGTGTTTGCTTGTTATTACCTCTCAGGGAGCACTGGAGCAAAACAAGGATCCCTTCATTTCCCTTCGACTCCCTTCATTAGCCCAACGACTGAATCTTACTGTTCCCTACCTGCTGGGGTGTGTGACTGCATCACCATTAACTGAAATGGATCAGTATGATGTGGTGGTAAGAGGGAGAGTGGTTCACTTACTTATGAATGACTAGTACGTTTGAACAGGTAGTATTTGATGCAATGTTTAATTTGCATAAATATTAATGTACTTTACTCTTACAAGCTGGTAGGTAGTAGGTGGACAAACATTACATGAATTGTCTCAGTTTTGCCATGTGCAACAAATTCATGAAGATCCTGAAGTTGGGAAGAATACCTATTTCTGCAATAGTGGCAGGAGGGAAGTTTTCTATTAATGCACGTCTGTGTTCCATAAGATGCATGCTTAAGCTTTCCTTTCATCTTTTACAGTCACCTTAGGAGGAAATATACTTGTCTCTTTGTCGCTGTACTTGTTACTCAGAGACTTCAAAATCCATTTAAAAGAAGTTTGCATTGAAAGGCCTGAGTGTGCATTTCAGAAAAGGAACGTAAAACATCGGAGACACTGGGTTACACAGGGAGGAGAAAGGTATTTGAACTTGTGAAGGAGTTGTGTTTCCAGGGTTTTTAACGTAGAATGTTTGGGTTGTTTTTTTTTTTTTATTTATAGGTGTAGGAACAAAGTTTTTGAGTGGCTGATAACTTGCTAAAACAAACAAGTTACAAATTTAAATTCCCATTCAATTCCAGTTACACAGAAGGCATGTAGCATCAATAAACTTCACTGTTTTTTATTTTTCTTGCTTTCAAGTTTCAGCTTTAGTATTCCAAGCATTAAAAAGCTCACAACTTGAAATACTTTATTTACAGTTACACTTCTGTTATGGCTGCTTGTACAGAGTTCTTATATTGGAAAAAGCAATTCCAAGAAAGAGATGCACTGATGGCTGGGTTTTAAACTCCTTAAAAATAGGAGGGAGGGGAAGAAGTTTTACTACTGTTTCAAATTTCTTCTAAAAATATTTCTATTTACAAATTGTTTACAGCTACTTACTTTTGTTCAAGAACTCTAGAAGAAAACAGTTAGTGGGAGCCTTTTACAAGGCTTTAGTTGATTCTTGCTTGTATTTCCCAGATGGTGTTAGAGTACATCTGGAATCTATGAAATTCCTTTCTTTGTTCCTCATTTCCTGTTCCATTCAGTACTAGTGTGGCGTTCTGAAAGCTGTTTCTCTTCGTATCTTCTTCTAAGATGTATGTTTTAAAGCATTTAGTGAGTCCTTAAAGGTGGTTATATGTTCCTTGTGTTTAGCAGTGTAATTGAACTGTATCACGAAACTTCTCTGATGTTTCGTTTTGATATTTCTATGAAAAATAGTTGTGTTGATTTTTCTGGCGGTCATTCAGCTTGTAGAATTGTAGGAAGGAGTGTGGTAGAAAGAGAAGAAAAATCTGGTAGATAGTATAAAAGCTCCCTTTCTTAGTCTCCCTCTCTCTCTCTCTCCTCCCCCTGTGCAGGAACAATCACCAGTTTGTAATGGAAAATTTGATCTATTTTGCAGGAGACACAGGGTGTGACATCCTACAGTTGCTTTTAGATTCTGGTTTGAAAAGCTGGTTACTGCTACAGAACACATGAACACAACCTTGGAAAATTGGGCTCTGACAGTATGACACAATGTGAGAGCTGTGTGCATCCAAAACAAAACGAATCCATCTCCTCCATACCAGTATTGTTTAAGTTAGATTTACTGGTTGGGATTGCATTTTTGCAGATCCCTAATAATCACTCAAAAAGAGAGGGGATGCAGTGGTCTAACGGAATTGCTCTTATTCTGGCAAAAATTGTGCTTTTATAAATACTTGCGTATCTGAGTGGCTGGCCCAAGTTTTCCGGAACAAATGGAGTTTCTTCATAGTCCAGTGGTTGGCTCTTCTTTTGTTGTCATTTGCCAACTGTGAGTGCCGTTTTTGAGATCGTAGCTTTGCTCTCTACGTGCTTTCTGTAGTCCTTGAAAGTTTTGTAGTGGTACAATACATGTTCAAAAGCTTCTTCACAAAACACCTGCTATTAAGACGAGGCTTGCGTTATAAGCATTGTTTCTTCTCTTAATAAATGCACTAGCTGTTTTCCCTTCCGTTTTTGAATTGTGGAATCTGTCTGAAATGGCAGCACTTCCTCTCGTGGAGAACTTAATATTGGGGAAATATTTATCTTATTTTTAGCTGCCTCTTTTAATGCAATTTAGCAGAAAGAAGCAAGGAATGCTAGCACTGGAAGACCTGTCAGTCTCTACAGATCAGATTTTCAGATCTGCTGACTCCAGTTGCTTGTCTTCTTTGGAACTTTTTTTTCAGATGTCCCTAACAGAAACTGTGTAATTGATTACATTAAAAGGATTGTACGTATAGGAAGTTGCACATCATATTTATTCTGTGTATTGTAAGGAACAGGGGGAGTGTTACTTGTTTCCCACGAGGTATGCAAAAATAGTGACAGAACTGTGAAACTCCAGCAGTTGTCTGAAATCTGTCTTTCAGCAGATCATGTGGGTGCAATATAAGATAGCACACTTTTTTTTTGTTTTGTTTTGTTCTCAGGTCCTCTGCAGTTATATAAAAGTAACAGTACTGCTCAGTGTGGCTGAAAATTGGGTAAAACCGAAGTTACTTTGCTCTGTAGGTGACTATTGTTACTTTAAGGGTGTATTGTGCTCCGTTTCAGGGAGGCAGTAAAGGTCCTAGAAAACTTGCACTTGCTCTGCTCGTGTCAGAGAGAAACTGTGCTCCCCTAAGTTTTGTGCCCTGCATTGACTGTCAGTAAGGTCCTTGTCTTGATCTATGCAAATTCTCAGTAGCCTAGACCAAGTCCGGTCCTAGAGACTTCCTTCAGACTGTGTTTCCCTGCAGCACTGGGACATTACTCTAGTTCACTTCCTGAGATCAGGAGGAATTGCATTTTGCTTCCATGAACATAATGGTTAAGTTCTGACTTTTCTGTAAAATATCCCCCAGTAGATAAGCAGAACAGCATCAGCTATTTCTGCAAATGTTCTGATATGTTCCTCTTTGGAAATTTGGAGTCACATTTTGTAATGTAGATATTTGATATTTGGAACCTTGGCTGATACGGCATAATATTAAAATGTCAAGTTCTTAAGATACCCAAAGAACCACGTTTGTGCTCTGTTAGCATCTCTTGCCCCAAATATAAGATAGGATTTGACCAACACCACTCTTATTTCTGTAAATATTAGCCTTACCCTGTGTTTGTAGATTGTTCCACGTAGTTCATTTTGCTTCATGATGTCAGCCAGCAGCCCTTGGGTTATTCTACTTGACCAGTGTGAACACCAGAGTTCCCGCTAACAGTATGCAATACTTGAAGACAGGAGCTCTAGGTAGTTGCTGCAGAATAGGCTCAGACTATTAGTGCTTCAGAGATGATGATGGAGAAAAGAAGTTGTGATCAGTGGCCATAAATCCATGTCTGACTGAAGTTATGAGAACTGTTAATGCCTCTTCGCTCTCATATTGAAGTATAGAGCCAGCCTCTATACTCTCTGGGGGTGGTGCTTGCAGTGGACTTCACGAAATTGGTGTTGCGTGTTAGGGTTGGAAGGAACTAGATTTCAGGATAGTATAAGTGCTGTACTTATCCTCTCCCTGCTCCCCCTTGGCTTTTTATTTTTTAGGCCTACTAAGCAAAATTGCCTGAGAGAGCCGGGGTAGGGGGGCAGGAAAGAAAGCTAATTTTTATTCAGACACGTCACTCCTGACTGTCTGTTTTTGAGTGGTGAGGCAGACGTTTTTTGACAGGGAATAAAAAGTGCCTGGGGGAATTTGGGATGCTGCAATAGAGCAAAATAACTTCAGTAAAAGTGAAGCTCTAACAGGCTGATAATTAGTGCGTTTTGACACCTGCTTCTGTGACAGTGTTCCAGAAGGTTGTGAGTTTGAAAGTAAAGAAATATTAACTGAATGACTTTTAAAGTCAGCTCCAGTATTAAATGTAACCAATCACTGTAATAGTCTAGTGGGAAATGTTGTATATGTTGTCATTATTAGAGTTCCCTGATAACACCTGCAAACTTTTGGTATGCTGATGCCTTGCTTCTGGTAATGGGAATTTGTAATCTAGTCCTGCAGGTAATGTGTACTTCATGCTCTTGAATATGGGCTTTACTTTCTTGTGCAAAGTGAATCTGGAATTGAAAGCATCTTTTTATCCTAGTCCCATGAAATGTTACTCAAGTGTAGACATACCCTGTGAAACTCCATGTATATTTTTTTTTTTTTTGGATGATGGCTGTTTGATTTTGGCAGTAACCAGAGGTATGAAATGCTTGTAAGGTTGGATCCCTGCTTTGGCAGTACAATGCATACTGCATTGGGAACCACAGAGGAGCAAATACTGTGCTTAACAGACCGTCCACAGTGGCAGAATGAAATGGGGTCATGCATGAGTATCTTATCCAAAAAGGGCTTAGAACCAAGTAAGAGCTTACAGGTCTGTGAATTAGTGCCAGGCTGCAGATATACCAAAACTCCTCTTGTATTGTGTGGGGTTAACTAGGTGCTTCAGAATGTGATCCAAAAACCCCGCTACTTGAGGTGACTTGCCTGGAGGAAGTACTGGATACAGGGCTAGGCCTGATCTCGTGTTGCTCTCCAGAAATCCAGCAGGTGAGACGGGGACAGAAGCTTCCACACACTCCCTTCAGAGTATGGAGTCAGTTGCAAGGCAGGACCTTGCAGCTGTCCTTTTTAAAGGTGGGAATTTGGTTCCCTTTGTGCTTTTGGAGGAGTCGGTGATAGTGATGTATCAGCGCTTTTGTTGTATCCTAGGTGAAGCATTTAGTAGTCTCTGGTGTCATGATGAAAATGCTAACATATTTTGCAGTGTACGTATCTTCTAGGGTATCAGGATGTGGGAGATTAGAATTGAGCATATTTGTTTTAGGACATGTCGGGCTTGGACAGAAGCAAAGCACAATAGAGCGTTTTGGTCCAGTGCAGGTATCGTTTGCGTTTATTTGATATTTATTTTTGTCATCATTTTGGACATGGATGCACACCTCTTTTTTTGGTGTCTTACCTTCTGAATAGTTTTTCCCCAATGTTAGAATTTGTACAGTGAATGAGGCTGGGCATGGCAGGGAGAAAAGAGTATCTTGTGGTGAACACATCTAGAAAATCACATGTGGGGTCCATGCAGCTCACCTGCTGCAGACATCGTTCAACAGGAGAACCAGCCTGTTTGTGTTGCCCACTTGCCCCTGACAAGGTGTTTGTTGCTTCTCTGTCCCCTATGTTACACCTGAAACCAACTGTGCTGGAGTGCTGAGCCTTCATAGCTGTAGGGGGAGCAGGGTGTGTGAAGGATGAGCCATAGCCCAACCAGTGTGCATTAGATCTTTTTGCTTTGCAGTGCTTTGTGTTTGTTGAATGATAGCTTTCCTTGGAGAACCTGAGATTAACAGTGAAATAGGCCAGCACAGGATGAAAGTGACAACCAATATAAAGCTTCAAAACATCATTTTGAGACAATGCATGGGTTTTATTTTAATCAGGATTTAATTATTATTTTTTTAAACAGACATTAAAGTAAAATTCTTGGTCCAAAATATCCTATTATCAAGAGTATGCTTAAGTATTTCTTTCAGGAGTGAAGCACTTGACTGTTGATGGGGAGTAATGTGAATTCTGTTATAGGGCTGTAATTGAGAGCTTTTGGGGGAGAAAGAGGTTGAGGCTTTTGTAAACTAAATGTAACTCAAGAGGATGCTGCTGTAAGTCTTCTGTGGTATTAGTGGTGCCTCTAAAAGGTATTTAGTTATGCCCTGGCGTCAGAATCATATCAGCAGTTATGTCGTAGCCGTAGACAGTGTAATCATGTTGCTGTTGGTTTGTACCCTTGTAATAATCCAGATTGGATGGTTCAGCCCCAAACCTTCAAGACACTAGACAGTAAGTTTGACTTGGCCCACTTAGTTAATTTTACAGTCTCTTCAGGTGTAATTTTTTTTCAATTCATTAATTGCCTAATTAACCTTAATGATAAATGAATGAAAGACAGTCTAATTTAGGAAAGTCACTGAAAAGCGTAGCTGCTGTTCTGCCTGTAAGACAGCATGGATACTTGTCTCACTGTTACATTACGGTATCAGACATACGTCTTCATTCATGTTCCTGGCATCTGGAATCAGAGTGTAGAAGGCTTGCATTGTCTACCCCTGCATCTGCTAAGCACTGGTGAGCTTCCAGAGTCAAACACTTGAAACTGAGGGTTACCATCATGAGGGTTGTCCATTGTAACCTTGATCTGATCCCTTTGTGGGTACAAAATTCAGTTGTTTCCTCTGACATGAAGAGGGGAAACATAACCCCCATTTTTTTAAAAAAGGGAAAAAAGGAAGACCCAGGGAACTACAGACCGGTCAGTCTCACCTCTGTGCCTCACAAGATCATGGAGCAGATCCTCCTGGAAATTATGCTAAAGTGCATGGAAAATGAGGAGGTGGCTGGTGACAGCCAGTGTGGCTTCATTAAGGGCAAATTGTGCCTGACAGATTCGGTGGCCTTCTATGACAGTGTTACAGCATTGGTGGATAGGGGAAGAGCAACTGACATCATCTGCCTGGACTTGTGCAAAGCGTTTGATACTGTCCCACATGACATCCTTGTCCCTAAATTGGAGAGACATGGATTTGACAGGTGGACCATTTGGTCTGTATTTGGTGTATAAGGAATTGTCTGCATGATTGCGCTCAAAGAGTTGTGGTCAAGGGCTCGATGTCCAAGTGGCAAGCAGTGATGAGTGGTATTCCACAGGGGTCTGTACTGGGACCAGTACTGTTCAACATCTTTGTTGGCAGCATGAACAGTGGGATTGAGTGTACCCTCAGCAGGTTTGCTGATGTTGCCAGGCTGTGTGGTGCAGCCAGTATGCTGGAGGGAAGGGATTCCATCCAGAGGGACCTGGACAGGCTCGAGAGGTGGGCCTGTGCAAACCTCATGAAGTTCAGGAAGGCCAAGTGCAAGGTCCTGCACATGGGCCTGGGTAAACTCAAGCACAAATACAGGCTGGGTGGAGAATGAATTGAGAGCAACCCTAAGGAGAAGGACTTGGGGGTGCTGGTTGATGAGAAGCTCAATATGAGCCAGCCAGAGGGCTGGAGCACCTCTCCTATGAAGACAGGCTGAGAGAGTTGGAGTTGTTCAGCCTGGAGAAGAAAAGGCTCCAGGGAGACCTTATAGCAGCCTTCCAGTACCTAAAAGGGGCCTACAGGAAAGATGGGGAGGGACTCTTTATCAGGGAGTAGTGATAGGATGAGGGGTAATGGTTTTAAACTGTAAGAGGGTAGATTTAGATTAGATATTTGAAAGAAATTCTTTACTGTGAGGGTGGTGATCTTTAAGGTCCCTTCCAACTCTAACTATTCTATGAGTCTGTGAAGATTCCTGCCACTACAGGAATACATATTTGCTTATAAAAGGAAAATACTGTGCTGCTTTCGGTCCATTGGATGGGTGGTACTTGGTGCAATGAGTAGTTTTTCTGTATTTTGTTTCTGTAGTGGAATACGTGGCTTCCTGCATGTGTGTTCAGTTCAAAACCTGCTCTATCACTGCTGGTGGCTCTTCCAGTGTGTTCCTTACCATACAGTGTAATTCTTTGAGTTACTTCCAGCCTTTTCTGAGGAAGGGGTGACTCACGTAAGTCGGAGACAGGGTAGGAAAACAGTATCTACCAGTCATGGTGCCAATTTGAATCTAATTCTATGTTTTTCTAGAAGGCAATTTTGTAGAAGCGGCAAGGATCTCAGATCTGAATAGCACATTGGACACTGTTATTCCACTGTGGTAGTCCTCTTTCTTACTGCTTACTTCATTCATGATGTGCCTTCCCCTTCCTGAGACATACAGGGCAGCTGTCTCACAGGCAACTTTCCCAGCTGTATGTAGAGATGGAATTAACTGGCTTAGGTTAAGCAGTGCCCAGGGTGCTGAGAGTGCCCTGCTAGGGGAAGGGACGACAAGCAGGATTCTGTTTCTCTGCCTAGCCAAGTCTTGTTTCCTTCCTTTCAAGATCCTGTTCTTGTCAATCTGCACTCTTGAGTCAAATGCCTTCTATGTCCTCCTGGACACAGTAGGGCTCTTGCAGTCAAAGTCCTGCCTGGCATATCTGTACTAGAGAAATGAAATGCAATACCAGAGCAAATAGCTCTCTCAAGGATCGTCAGAGGCACTGATTTTTATTTCCTGGGATTTTGGGGGACTTTGTTTTAATTGTTTAAATTACTATTCTAAAGCCAGGGGCTGCCTAATACTTAGTTTTGGCATCTGGACATCTGCAGGACAAGCCAGCTTCTCTTGAGTCTATGTTAGCTATTTTGGCTGAAATACGTGAGGGGAGTAGAAAGAGCTTAGCAGAAAACAATTTTAGTGACTGTTTGGGTCTGGAGAATAGAAACTAAGGAGGAAGCTATTATTAAGAAACTAGTACTAAATTGTCGCTTTCCCTTTTCTTCCCCCTGTGTAACCTTCCTCTCCCTGCCCCTCCCCAGCAGAGCTTGTTCAGAGCTTGTTCCCCTGTTCTTCTGCAGGGTTTAACACCAGTTTTTGCTTTTCTGTAAGCTGACAGTAATAGAAATTTTAGCATTGGACTACTGTGTAAAGGTCCCAGTCCTGGTTTGTGCAAGTGTACAACATAGACTGCAAGTTCTATTCTAGTTGCTTGGAGTCTAAACAATGTGGAGAAGTCTGATACAGCCTTAATAATAAATTCCATTTTGTATTCTAGCTGCTTACCTTTCTGAAGAGCTGCTGGTCACTTATGTTTCAAATATAACCTCTTGCTTAGCCTTGACAAGTCTAGCCCTGTTCTGGATAGCAATGATAACTTAAATACTCCAGTGGTCCTTGTGACTTTAGTAACAGAACTCCCAGTGCCCTGCTGGTGTAGGGGTGTGTTTCAGTAATACTTAGAGTAGAACTGAATAAGTAAAAGATTAATTTGATGTGGCTCTGTTAAGCTGTGAGACCATTTCATCACACTTGTGATGTAGCACAAAGTGGGTTACTTGCTAAAGAAAGCCAAGCTTTAAGCTGAGTGTGACAGCAAAGCAGGCAGAGCAGTGGTCTTGCCAACAAAGTGGGGAGTCCTATGGTAGCCAAACAAGAAGAGTAGAGCAGGTCCATGATGTTAACCAGGGTTAACCAAGAGCCCAGTGATCACCAGATTAGTCTGTAGTGATGGGTAAGTCCAAGGTAACACCAGGAAATTAAGTCAGTGGTTCAGGGTCGAGATTGGTAAGGCAAGACACGGACAAACCTGCCACATAGCTCTGGCAAGGTCCAAGGGTGAGTGCCTGAGCTGGACTCGAGCTCCCAAGTGGAGAAAGGTACCCAGTGAGGCTTTCTCCAGTGCTTTCTCACACCACTCTCTTACTAGCAGCCTGATCTGAGCTTACACAGCTGCATCATGTCACAGCTGGCCTTGAGCCGAGGCATTCAGACCCCTGAGGGGTGGGGGAGAGGTTGTGCTTGGGGTCCTGGCACTGCTGATGTTTTGGTAAGATCTTGTCTGGGCTAGCCTTTATCTCATAAAATCTTCTTCAGTTCCTGATCCTGGGCTAGCCATGGTGGGAATCCTAAAGGGTGAAAAAAGGAAGTGCGGATGCAATAACAGAAAATAGGGCTGCGTGTTTTGTAACACTAACTGTGGCAATAAAATGCATCCTGTATGCTAGGGGAACCAGTCCCCCCCGTTGTGATTCTTGAAGTCACTGTGACTTATGTTGGAAGGTGAGTTTGTATCCACAAACAGCTCTTTGTGGATAAGGAGGAGTGTGTGGGAGGCACTAGGTATTAGGTAGCTATTGCTACAGTATGTAACAATGACTGCTAATTGGTCTGTTGGGATGGAGAGAAAATAAATTATCTTGAAGCCTCTTTAACCTTTTGCAGCTGTGTCTTGTCCCTCTATTCATCCATCTATTTTGGCTAATATCTTCCTCTCATTCTATGACATTTTTTAGTGATTTATTCTTCTTCCCTTTTTTTGTGGTTTGAAAACCATGTCCGATTTTCGTGAAGTTTCTGCTGCATGTTCTTACTTCTCTCCAGGCTGTGGCAAGCCTGCCCTTACATCATGTCAGCACTATTCTGGTGATTAGCAGAAGAGAACTATTAGTGTAATGTTCCTTTGTTTCCTGTCTCTTTTCTTTCCCCAGAAGGATTTTTTTTTAGACTTCTCTGTGCTAGTTGCTAGTTCTGTGGGAGCTGTATTGAAAGAGTTTTTGCAACAAGCAAAAGGGTTGTGTTAAAAAAAAAAAAAAAAAAAAAAAAAAAAAAAGCTTCTGAGCTCAACCAGTGGTTCTCGCTGCAGACCTGAATTTAAGATTAAAAGGTTCTGTTTGCATTCCAGCTTCCTGATGCTTTGAAAGATGGTGGTGTGTCTTGTAACAGCAATACTTGCAATGTGCTGCTTCCACAGAAGGGAGAGTAATGACCAGTGTTTTATAGATAGGTGTGTGGTGTCAGTCTTCCTCTTTAATTCTACCTGGTTTAAAGAGATAGAAGAAATTATCAGTGTTAATCTGATAACTAATGCAAAATACTTTGAATTGTAGTCTGAATGTGTATCATGGAAGATTCACTTCAAAAAATACTAGAGAATACTATTAAATGTGACAGGCTTGTTCTGCATAAACAAATTGCTCAGAGATTTTTATCTTCATGTATGATGCGTATAAAGTCTGCCCTGTGTGAGTTCAGTAATTCCTCCCTGCAAGACAGCAAGCATTCCTGCATGTTTAAGAGTATCTTGCTTGTGTAAGAGCAGGGAGATGACAGGGATTCAAGTTAAGCAAAGATGTAAGGAGACAGCAGTTGCGGGGTGGACGGAAGGAAAGTTTTTCACAGCTGTCATGTAAAGAAAGTGGTAGAGGATCTCCCTAAACCAAGAAGCAGAGAGCTCATGAGAGGTGTACAGTAAGTTACTGAACGCTCCTTTATAGCATGGCTTTACTGTTAGTACTGGGGTTTTATGTGAGCTCTTTCACTTAAGGTGCATTGTTGATTCTAGCACTGTCTAGGTTAGATTAAGGTACTCCTTTGAGCTGAAGAGTACAGTAAGGAAGTAGAAGAGAAGTTGAAAGGACATGCTTATCTGGTTAAGTGGCTTTTTCCTCCTTGCTGGGAAGACCACAGAGCTGTACTATCTATTCAGTAGACATCTTCCGCTGGGTGTGAGCTGTTGGTAATTTGCACCTCCTAATGATAACAAGTCAGAGAACTTAATTTCAGATAACCCACATGGTACAAGTGATTGTCATAAAGCATTTTTAATGGGCATCTGTCAGGGGAGCAGAGGGATGAGGAAGGAAGCTTGTTGTTAAGTGGGTATCCTTCTTGTTCCTGCAAGTACACTGTAACTGGTTAAAGCTCAATGATGTAATTGGACTCCTTGGCAGATTTAAGTGTTTATCTTGTAGTTATCAGCTGTACATGTGCCCCATCTCTTTCCTTTTGAGTGTAGGCTTGACTGACAACATTGATTACCTCTGATTCCTGAAGAAAACAAGGCAAGGTCTGTGTTTAAGATTAGAAATACAGCTTCTAATCTACAAGGCAAATTTTGGATATATGTGTTTACATCTACTTTGCCTTTACAAAAGGGAGCAAACTAATGGAAGAGGTATCATTTAAACAGGTTTGGGTGTGGGTCTGATAATGGGGAATGGCAGTCTCAACACCACTTACTTGAATTTTATGGTTCACAAGAGAATAACGATTTGTGGGGGTTTTTTTGCCTCTGCGGCGTGGACACACATCAACTTTGGTTAGCTATGCCAGCAGGAGTTACACAACTTAGTTGGAATGGCAGACTGTGCTGGACAGAGGATATCTCATTAATTTGAGAATGAAGCTTGTAGATGCTAAATGCCAAGGCAAGAGTTAATTTAGTACACGCTTTCTATAAATAGAGGAAGTTGATTCATACAGTCACAGCTAGAGAGTACATGAGCGTGTCTGAGACTTCACTGTCTTGCTTGAGATCACAAATACACTGAATAATGTAGCGGTCAAGTTGCAAAATCCAGTCTTCTACCCTTAGAATGGAGGTCAGAAAGACAAAATGGTGTGGAAGGGAACATCTTTGCTTCTGTAATTCTTCTCTTCACTGCTTGGAATTTTAATACTCCAAACAACTTCACTATTACAGACACTTCAGATGTATTTATGATCTAGTTAAAGATTAGCATCATATGATACTTGATTACGCTCATAGAAGAAAAAAGTGCTCTATTCTGTAACTCAGGTATTCTGCTGGTTTTTGATACAGTTTTGAGTACTGTCAGAGATGAAATTAATGTTTTTAAAGTGTCAGCTGAACAGAGTTTCAAAGTTAAAAGTTGTGTAGGGCTTTCATATATGTCTATGTAATATATGATATACAATATAAAATATATATAATGTATTATAATTACATAATTATTGCAATATATTATACAGGTAATTATGATATTTTATGTGTAGTATATTTTATTATTATATGTTATATATATTTGCTATATATTATGGAGAACAGTATTTCAGTGTGTATATATACTTTACTGACCACAAGCTCTGCAGTTTTGACACACATTGGCTACAAATTACTACAATTAAACGTTATAGGTGGAAGAATCACAGGGACCATAGCTTGGGTTATGCTGTCAATGATATGGTTGAGGTTATCCAGAGATGAGTTTAGGACCATCTCTATTTATAAATGTGCTAGCCATCTGGCACAATTTGTGTGTGGTTTTGCTTTTTTTTTTGTTGGGTTGTTTTTTGGATTTTTTTGTGGGGAGGGATGAATAGATACACAAAAATACAATGTAAGTTTTCTTTTGTACCAATTTTGCTGTCACTGGAAAGCTGGTGTCTGACTGCTGTGGTTATTTAATTTCTGGTTATATGGAAATGTTGATAGAATAGGTGGTAGAGGCTCATACCTGGCATGTTAATGGAGTAGGAGAATGTAAATGGCAATATTTCTCTGCACATCTTCAGTGGGGTTTGGAAAGATGTTTGGATTGGCAGAGACTGCTTTGTTGGTTTTTAAAATAAATAAATTCTTCTGCCTGGAAAAAAGATGCACATTGTAAGTTTTTCACTGTATACTAGACTGAGTAGTCACTTCTAGGAAAGAGTCTGCCCAGAAAAATGGTGAAGTGTAGCATTGTTTTCTTCACTACTCTAAATGTGAGTCTAATAGACATTAGTAGATCCTGAAACCTGGGCTGGTAGTTCAGGGTTCTGCTGCATACCACATTTCAGCCCTAAGCATACCAGAAAAAAAGATGAACTCTTCACTTATTCTAAACTTTATGTTTCTCTTAAGTAGGTGGTCAGAAGCATAGCTTTCATTTCTGTCCAAAAATTTTTCTTCTGCTCAAAGTTGGTCCTTTAGAAGGAACAACCAGTTAAGTATTCATTGCTGTCTGTCCAAAAATACTATTGTTTTGGAACGAATTTTTGGAAACATTTAAACAGTTGTTTCAACATGTGGTATAGGTGGTCTCCCTCAACCTACATTTAAAATGTTATAATGATGTATTTATAATTTCTTAAATTCTACTCTTAAGGGTATGGAACTGTGCATGAAATGCAGTTGATAGGTTGCAGCTGATGCCAGACTAACACAAAAAAAAATCCCCTCATTATGTTCACAGGGATAATTAGTATGACTTTAAATACTCTTCTTGCTGTTTTCCATCCCTGTGAATCTTGATTGAAGTCACTAATGAATATTAAAAAGAACATACCCTTGTTCTCCACACCTGTAATTGCACTATCTTGATGCTGTCAGGCTTTACAGGTGTTTGAGAGAGGAGATAAACTATGTTCTGAGTGTTTTTGTAGGGAATCTACAGCAACAGCTTTGTGATCTAGGGTTCTATGCAACCTGCAGCTTTTCTGTGCAATTTGATGTCGCCTTTGTTCTGCCCTTGTTTTTAATATGTTAATTATGCTATCAAGCTGTTATATATTCTACTAGCAAAATAACATTTGGCATCAATTTTTTTTTTTTACTATCCCATTTGGAGATACATGAGTGGATGAAATCCTTTACAAGTGTCATGTTTTAGAGTTAATTTTTAAAAATTATCTAGCTCTTGTTATGTTGCCATCTGTTTTCCTCTAGCTTGAAGAGGAAACAGCTGTTGTGAATAATCTCAAGACAGTATTTTTAATAAAGTCTAATAGGTCTGCTTACCTTCAGCTTGCATGTGTATCAGAGTGAATAAATGTGCCATTTGGGAGGGAAAATGCACTTTTACGGTAGGAACTGTAATGAGTTTGTTTGGTAATGTGGTGATTCTGGTATGTTTCGTCCATAGCTGTATTTGAATATAGCTCCAGAGATCTGTGTTAATGGGGCATGCTTAATTTCCTGTAACTGTGGATTGTCTTGTAGAGGGGTTGTCATCTGCTGCCTCTGCCCTCTGAGTGCAGTGGTTGGCAGGCAGCTGGGGAGTTGACTGAACCTGATGATCTAATGTGGAAACTAACTTGTGGCCCCACCATGCCAAACCAGTTTCTGATCAAGTGGAGGCAATAGCTAGCTATATTTGACCTCAGGGAAAGTGCTGGAGAGCGAGTGACACAGGCTCTTCAGATGTCGGTATGCATTTGTACAGAATTAGGTACAACGTGCACGAAGAAACTTACAGGAAATATTATTTTGGGGAAAATATTTAATGATCGGATGGAGAAAAAGTGTTATTGACAGTGAGTAGGGTATGGACGCACTTGATGTGGCCAGCGAGTGATTACCTTGTGAGTTTCTTGTTTATATTTTAGACTTCATTTTGGTAAGGAGTGAGAGACCTCATGAAAGAGATGCTGTGCAATATAAGCTTCAATCACAGTGGTGACTCAGCTGAATTAAAGGGAAGGATAAATGAAAGTAAGCAAATTGACTGTCAAAGAACGCCTTGAAAAACAAAGTTAAAATCGGTTTACTTGAGCTCAAGCATTGCCAAATAGACAAGATTTAGTACTGTCTTACATAGATTGGCTTTCTTCAGTGCTTTCTATCTAAATGAAAGGGAAATCTCTTGTAAGTTCTGGAAATCTCTGCTGGATGAGTAGTTATTTAGAAGTAAGAGGGCTCAACAGCAAAGTGAGTAGAGGAGACGAACCAGCAGAGAGCATTAAGTGGTGGTCAAGGAGCATAGAGTTGAAGAAAGAATGATCGCTGATTGAATTGGATCTTCTTGTAAGTAGAGTGGCTTCTTTCTGTTAGAGGCTTTGCTGCTTTTTGGTGGGTCCTTAGATAATGGCATTATAGAACAACACTTTTAAGAGTGGCCTTGGAAAGCGAGCCTGTAGTCCAAGTAATTGTGACTTCAGCCTCAAATGTCTTCCAAGAGCATGCAATGGGAAGATGGCCAACAAGGTGTCAGCTGGTTTGTGGTGGCTTCAGGTGGCTGTGAAGCTACAGTGTTACCAAAATGGGTGAGGAAATCACTGCTCCCTGCTTTAGCCCTCCCCCCGCCCTCCCCCTGCCCCGGCTCCTTAACATTTCTGTCTTTTGGAGCAGAATGACTATGTTGGAATTCAAGAAAATAAGAGACACTAACTTGCAATTCAGTTAATATTAAAAATTAGTTACTTGCCTTTGAGCTTTCCTGTCAATTTTATGCTATTAAATAGTGTTTGCTGTCTTTCTCTGGAAGAATATCCTGTATGTGCTAAGAATGTATTACTACAGAAACCTGTTCTGTTATATCTGACTTTCAAAGGAGAGAAGCTCTGATTAATGACTATAAAAATACTCAGGAAATAAGCAAATAACAGTGACCCAGAACATTGTCATCTAAGTAGATATTTCTTTTAAAGAGTGATATTTTTGCTTATCTTTGTGGGCAATTTCTTTGGTTGAATAGCAAACTTGGATTTGTTTTCCCACTTGCAGGTGCATCCGCTGCTTCACTTCTTAGTTTACAATGGGAGTACTTTAATTTCAGGACAAGCTAGAGCTGGAGATAAGAAACAAGTAGTTTCTTTTGCAGAAACCCCTACTAGTCAAGTATTTCAAAAGATGTGCAAAAGTCAGAACAGATACTTTCCTGTGCTGAAGATTTTTAACATCTGTATTCACAGATGTTTCATCTTCTGGGAAGGTAGTGTCTGTCTTCAGATCTCATAAATCTATAGCTGACAGCAGGGTGGTGGTTATAGCATGGTTGTTTGGGATGTAACAGTGCTGGAGTATGTAGATGTGAACTTATGCCTACCTCAGGCAGCTTCCCATGAAGGATGTCTTTCCTATCAAAGTAATTTCTGTCATGAAGCGTTTTTTTGCCAGGCTGCTTTGCAGCTGTTATAATACCTTTTTCATGCCTGAATTGGTGTTCTTTCCACAATAATGCCTTTGGGAGCCATTTTTTTCTCTCTCTCTTCCTATGTGGCGGTACTGCTGGAAGTATGCACTGCTAACAATAAGATATTTCCTGGAATAGTTACTGGGAACTGTTTGTCTGCCTTACCTTTTTGTTAAGAGGACCAGCTGCTTTGTCTTCTCCTACTCTGTGTTGGTAAATCCTTGTCTGTGTTTGATTCCCCCCACTTGTGCTGTTACATAGGTAGGCAAGAGGCTTCACAGAGGATGTTGAGCTTTACTTGCTGCACAAGAGAGTCATGTTGGTCAGGCTGGGTTGGCTTTGCTGGCCTCTTTGTAGCTAGCCCTCAAATGCAATTTCCTCAGCTTCTCATGCAGTTGCATTAGCACATACTGTAATGCAATACTGCAATGTGGCCTTTCTTCTGGGAGATGTAAAGTTGCATTTTGAATATGAAGTGCTAGAGAAGGAGGTAGTTCAAATACGGAAGTTAGCTGTCTGACTTATTATGCACAGTCACAGATGGAGTCTGCTGCAGAACTGGGATAGAATCCAGATCTTCAACCCAAAGAGCTAGCTTGCACGGGAACACAAACTTCTTGCACAGAATAACTCTGCTGTGTGGTATTGCTTTGTAAAAACAAATGAACCATTTTCGAAACTACATGGAATGAGTAAGGTGTTAATTGAAGCTGAATGGTTTTCCATTCTTGGGTGATCTTTGTAAAGAAGCATTCGTCTTTTTTGGTAGCCAAATGCCTGGTGTATTTCTCTGCCCCCACACCTTAGCATTAAAAATAATGACTTCAGCATGGATGTAGATTTGTGTGCATCTACTGTATATAAGTTCTGTTCTACCCTAAAAGGTAAAAATGAGCATCTTTTTATCCAACAAATAGTTTTTGGGTAGGCACGTCTATTTACATGCTTTAAGTTTTGCATCTGGTTATTGTAAATGTCAGTGAGGAACTTTCTTAGACAGTCAGTGAAAGTGTGTGATATAATCCAGAAATTAACGTTATTTTACACATGATGATCAGAAGCATTCCCTGACTCTAGTCTGCTATTCTTTTGTAAGCCATGAATTTGCACAGGGGTTTCAGGAGATTATTTGAAGAGAAGTGGTTATTACATGGGTATAGCTTGGTGTATAGGTGCTTATTGGCACTGGCTGCATGTGATACCATAGCTTTACTTATTTTAAAATTTGTGATAAAACTAGTACATGCTGTATCTGCAAGACAAACATGATGTGTATTGTATCACGTTTGGCTCTGAAAAATGAACTATAAGTTGATGTGTGTGTGGGTAAGTTATCACTATTTGCTTGCTTGATGTGCTCTGTAAACTGCTGAGGACAGGGTTGGCCAAGTTTTTGTGTATTTTTGGCTTTTGGTGACTGAGTAGTTGCAGCCCATAACTGTGGATTCAAAGGTGTGAGTTTAAACTTACTGGGGTGTGTTGTCCTTACTGGTCATTGGGCTGAGGAATAAGCTCTGTTGCAGTGCTTGCTCTGCTTGCGTGTCATTAAAGCAAACCATTGTCACTAAATAACTGTGTCAGCCTTGATAATGGTTTGATTTCAGAAAGTTTTCAGTATAACACTTCTTAATTAGAATTAACATTACATTCCTATATATATTTTGTATTGTGTTATATTTGGGAATGCTGTGCCTTTATAGCTCCATCCTGTCAGATATCCTTCACCTGCCCTTCCCTTTATAAAGCTTAATCCTCCCTTATCATGTATGAATATTTGTGTAGGCTTAAGCATTTCAAGAAAGGGAATGTCTTATGTGCCTGTACAGCTCTCACTACAGTTGGACCTCTGTTACTGAAGCAAAGTCAGAGCAGTTTTGTGCTGTTAGACAGCTTTGTGGAACTGAACATGCTTACAAAAATAAAACTTTGCAAATGTATTTCAGAGCAGTTGTCCCTCTTGTCCATGTTTTTTAATTCCCGCACTTTGCATAGGTAAATGAATTCTGCTTTGTCACTAAGAGTAAGTATGCAAAATACTTCACGTTTCCAGAATGCTTTACAGCCAGTATGTCTTGCTCACCCCCTCTTCTGCATCTGGTATGACTAACTTGTAAACTGAAACTAGAAGAATAAAAGAAAACTAACATCGATTGAGTTTCATTATATTAACACTTTGCATAGTTTACAAAAGGAAAGTAGGTCGCTTTCCATTTCTAATACCTGATTTACACTTTGCATAAAAAACCAACAGGTGGATTGCAGACACTTCGTGGAAAGTTACACATTTTTCTGTAAATATGGATTTTAATCATATGAGCATTTGTAGAAATTACAGGGGAGTATTATGTGTTTTGGCTTAAATGTTTCTTCAAAATCTCAGCTGCTTATACTGGTGACGTGTTTTAGGTGCACACAGCTACACTAATTTCTGAACTCTGTGGTTTTGATCACTGCTTATTTATAAGTTACTATGCTCAGCCTCTTCTTCCTTGTTTTTCTGCACTATTGTGCCTGAGTTATCTATAGTCAGTGCTGAGGAGTGAAGAAGTAAATGTTTTTTCTTTTCCTGTACTTCCTGAGGTTGGATAATCCAGCATTTGGTTCTCATCACATTGCCAGCACAATGAGTCATTCTTTCTTGGTTAGGTTTGTTCCTCAGGCCAAGATTCATGTGATGTTCCCCTCTCGGGGTGATCAGATTAGTCACTGTTTGAAATATTGTTTAAAAAATAAATTGCACCGCAGGTTGATGCCTTGCTTGCCAGTCCCCCCCTACTTGCTGTTTGAGTTCAGAAGCATCATTATATTGAAAAATGTTTTATAGTCATGTTAACCAATATATTATTGGAGTCCCAGTGAAATTAGTGTATTAAATTCAGGACTCTTGGTACTAGCAAGGAATTGGCTATGAGGCAGGTGAATTCAAAGTAATTCAGTGCGGTGAAGTACATCTAGCTTTAACTTGGGCCTTGTTCATTACGCTGGTAAGAACAAAACCAATATTGCAATTGTGGTAGTAGCTTGAACTTTGCGAAACTAATTTTAAAAAATCAGTAGTAATTACAAAAACTATTAACACAGATCACCTCTTATCATGATACTTAAATCAAACTTGAATTATTTGGGGCAGAAACTCTCCTTGCAGAATTATCTGTACCTGGAAGTGTTTGCTGGAGCCAAGATCTGATGGAGGTTTCAAACAACGTTAGGACAGTGGCAGATTTTCCAGTCCCTATTGTGCAACGTGTTGTTAGAAGGTTCTTGAAGTTCTTTATCTTGGTACTAGAAGATTTTAGGGGTGATGTTTCGTTGTGGAAAATAGCAGCGTGAAAGACTAGCCATGCAGAAAATGTGAGGTGGCAAGATTAGAAGTAAGAAGAGAGAGGGGAAAATATGTATTGTGTGGTTGTAAACACTTAAATGTTAGCTGGCTAGCCTCCCTATCTAGTCAATGGACAGTGAGAGGAAGTTTTTCAAATTATGATTCAGAAAACCAGTTAACGTTCGTGCTCTAAATCCTCTTACACAGGAGTCTGCATGAACAGTAGATGCTAACGCAGGCACCTAAGTTGTGCAGAATGTTGAATCATATGAATATCCCCGGGAGCAATGTCTGGTCTGTGCCTTGAGAGAGAGTCAGGGTTATGAAAGGGTGGAGGATTGGAAGTTGCCGAAATGAATGGTTATAAACACTGTCATAGTTCATAGATGAAAGCTTGAGTAGAAGGAAAGATGAATTAATGTTCCACATTAAACTTCGATTCTGTCTCTTTTGAACAACATTATTTTCCACATTGTAGGTCGTTAATAGTGTTTTGGTAGGAAAACGCTCCTGAAGTAGGTGAAGGGGCAGACCGGTGGGGTAGAAAATGAGATTATCAGTTGAAAGTTCAAACAGTAGGGTTTTTTGTGAAGCTTTTTGTGGTGGTCTTGTTCTGCCTCCAATTTTCAGCTGATTCTTACAGATATCAGACACTTACAACGGTTACAAGTATTAGTTCAGATTGTTAGTTTTCCTTTCATTCTGTGTGAGACAGATACATGTAGTGTCTAAAGAGACATATTAAATATTAAACTTTGGATGAACTTTGTGGGTGTGGATGGAAATGCTCCTAGGGAATGCCCAGCTTCCAAAAATCATTGGCTGTTTTGAAAAAGTCTTAGCCTCTGGGTGTCTACCTACAAACCAAATTTCATTTTTGAATCTTGCTCCTATTTCTATAAGAATAACCACTGAAATAAGAGACCAGACCTGTGTTTCTTTGAAGTTTGTTTGCTCCTATTACATTGGCTCCCTGTGGAAGACAACATGACCCTGTATTTTGGCAGTTACTACTTTGGTGCAGAGATGAGTATGTTGGGTTAAAGCTTTAGCCAAAATGAATCGGCTTGTATACTGTGAGGTAGGGATCTGACCCTGGGACTTCACGTCAAGCAAGAACAAGTGAATGCTTATATATTTCTTCGTGCATGTGAACTTCATTTACTTGAAAGATTCCTTCCCCAGCTGCTACTGCTATGGAGTCTGAGAACTTGGATGCGGGATTTCTCGCTTGTTTTTTACAGTTTGTTTTGCCCAACACTGGGTAGTCATTCCTGTATACTGCCCTAGATTTGTGGGTAGCATTTTACAGCTCGTATTTAAAAATAATCTGGTACACTGTCAGCTTGCAATTTATTTCAAAGATTTAAGATTAAGTCTATTAATATGCACATATTTTAGACTAGCATGGACTTTAGTACTGTGAAGAACGGATGCTTGGGAAACATTGCTATTACACTGTAACTGATAAGCAGAGAATCTTAATAATACTTTTACATTAGTATGAAACAGAAAGAAAGAATTTTAATTTTGTATCCAAAATTGTTTCTTCACTTTTTCAGTACTACTTTACCTTTCCCTGTCTCACGTACTAGCTAACGGTTCCTTTGTTACTCTGTTGTCAACAAGTCTGAAAGTATTTTAGGATGTTCTTAAAACTTCTCTTGCTAAACACTGTTTCTGGCTGTCAGTGTGTTCCTCTAACATTGTCCTCTCCTCTCCTTCTCCTTGTGAAGAAATCTTTGGTTGCCTTCTGTCTTAGCAAAGGTGCCTTGGGAGGATGGAAATACAGCATGTCAAATACAGCTCAGCTTGCTAGGTGAGCAGTCTGTCTGCTACTGACTCTGTTAAAGGACCACTTTAACAATAGAGAATGTTGAACAAGCACTAACCGGAGTGGGGAAGAAATATTCCTCACAGGAACCCAGGGAGAGCACTGATTCTTTAAATAAATAAATAATGTCTATATAATAATAATGCCAAATTGGAATCTGAAAATACTAAGAGATTACTTGAACGTTGTATGTATTGTTTTTATAAGGTGGGATGGCATAGTTTGTTTTGAGAGAGAACTTTTAGTTGCTTCTGATTTATGAAGAAAAGGTACTTTCACAAAGTCATCAAAATATACGCATATTTCTTGAAATATACTTAATATTGAGTGGGAAAAACACTTCTGTCCTTTGAAAACAAGAAAAAAATAAGAAACTGAGCAGATAGAATTGCACAGAAATGCATGCACTTGGAGATAAGTTATTGCCTGAATTTATGTCAATATACTTCATGGAGTCTGGGCAGAAGGACGTGTAGCGTGTCTGCTGAGACTCATTAGACCTACTGGACCTGTGCTGGTGGGCTCACAAAGTGACCGAGTGGAGGTGACGGCTGAGCATGTCGGAGCATTTGGAAGAAGTCTGCAAAGAGCAAATGCAGAAGTTAGTGGTAGCTGATGTTGTCCTTTTCTCCCTATACCTAGGTCAGTTTGTCTTCAACTGTATTTTCTAATGAAAATTTTATTTTAGCAACACATCAGGAATCCTGTGCTGATATGTTTAAAAAAAAAAAAATAAAATTCTGTAGTAAGCTCGCTGACATGGGAAATCGAATGTTCAGGATGGTGATGGTCCAGTTCTGTCAATGTGTGTGGATGTTCTGTAACTAGCTGCTTCTAGAAATTCTTGGGGCAAACTGTGTGGTCGCAGTAGTTAAGGTAGTCTGGACTCCAGAAGAGAGGCATGTTGTCCTCTTTCTCTCCACAAAGAAATCAATAGGTCTGTAGATCAGCTGCAGTGTATCCTTGTGCATTTGCAGTATTAAGAGTTTAATTGCACAGCACTGGAAACTGGCAAGTGATCTCTTTGTTAGTCAAGCTCAAATACTTAGAAGCATCTTAAAATGTGGTAAGGAGAGAGGTTACTGGTTTTGTTTGATTACTAGGACTGCAAGCTAGCAACAAGAAATTAGCAGCATCTATATAAAATCTGTGTTGTCAGCATGCATCTGTGCAATACAGGCTATTCAACAGTGAAATAAATTTTTGAGATTGTTTTTTTTAAAGTCCACCAGCATAGAAAAGTCACCTATAGATCATATAAGGCACCAACCTTAGGAATGACCAAGTGGGATTTATTTTTGTTTTATTCTACTGGAAAAAGTGCTTTGTAAATGAAGATCCAGTAACCAAGGCTAAACAAATATTGTGGATGATTTCGATAATGTCCTGATTTGAGCATTCTGCTGACTACAGAGGTGTGTTTGCAACATGGCATTTGTCAGCTGCCTAAGGCTGCAACTAGAAAGTTACGAGTTTCCTTAAGTGAATGTTTTCATTCAAAAAATCATCTATAAGCACATAGTCTGAGAACTGGTTATGATCGCACTTTTCTTAAAATTAAGGATTTCCTATTACATTGTTCCTTAGTACATATGATGCTCCTTGTATATGAAGGAACGCAAGCAGAATAAGTGGACTAATAAAATAACGAGACCATGACATGTTTCAAGTAGTTGTAGTCTTGCCTGTTACCGGGTTTATGTGAAGCTGCTAATTACTGCAAGTTTGGAGGAGGATGTTTCTGAGTTTGGATCTTTACATGGAAAAATGAATTTAATCTTTGTAGGAAAGTACCTATTTTCACTGTTTTTGAAGAAAGGCTAAAGTAAAGCAAGTTGGGGAGATTTCAAAACCTTTTTCTCTCCCTCATGATGATTAATTTTGTAATAGGAAGAGTGTTCTGAATATGGAGGAAGACGCTCTTTGCTCAGTTAATTCCTAAATCTTAGGTGGTTTTCAAGATTGCCTTGAACCGCTGTGCTCTGAGTCACCCTGTTTCTCAATAGATAGGTTTTAGTTTGGTTTTGAGCACTGTGGGGCCAAAGGGACAAACAGAACTTGATCCTGTGAAACTCTAGTTAATGAAGACATTTCTAAGTAAGTAATTCTAAAGCAAGAACAACTGTGGACAACAGAATCATTAGAGGTTATGATTTTGAACTGAGAAACCAGTTATGGTTTCTTAACACTGCCGGCAAAGCTTCAACTTTTCATCAGTCGCTCCTTTTGTTACTAGTTTTTAATCTAAGCAAAACACAACCTTTAGCAGATTTATATTTTTCATGTTACTGTAAAAGTTTTTAGTGTCAGTTGTGAAAGAAGTGATTAATGTCCTGGAAGAGAGAGGGCATCATTCCTTTTTCATTGCTCGTGTGTGTGTTTTTTCACGCAGCTGTAACTTTTTGATCTACATGAAAAAAAAATGGGATGTACATAGATAAAAAAATGCCTTTTCTTTTTTGGTCACCTGGCTTCTGGTTTTTGTGGGTGAATAATATAAATGAAGGCAGGTAAAAATAGATACTTATTTTCACAGAAACTTCTTTTTGCTTATGCTGACTTTTTTGAGAACATTACTTTTGTTCTTCAGCAATGGCTAGGCTCCTTACTATAGAGCAGCTATCTTAAATTGTCTTTAAGTACAAAAACTCTCAAAAGGGAGAGGTTGAATTGTTGTTGGATTTCAGTCATGTCTTGTTTGATGTTGTAAATCATTTGCTTGTATTTCCTGTCTCATACTGTTCTTCTAAAAATAGCTGAAATTGCTCTCTGTTTGCCCAGCACAGCTCCATGATGGAACTGCCTGTTTAAAGTTACTTCCTCTCAGCTACTCTGCCCCTCCTGCAGCCTGAATCCTCTCCCTCATGGCCTTCCACAACAGATGTTCAGTGACTTAAACTTTGTTGAGAGGTCTTTTCTAAGTTTCAGAAGCTGATTTTCTTTTTTAAAAGACCATAACCAAACACAACCATAACCCAAACCAAACAGCCCAAAACTCCCACCTCAAACAACGAAAAAAAAAAACTATCAAAAACTGTACAAGCCACCGATCGAAAAGAAGGTCACAATTCAGAGGCACAGAACAACCTGTAGCCAGTCTCTACATTACTGAAACTGATAGGAAAGACCTCAAGAGCTTCTCAAATGCAGCTGGGAAGTTGCATGAGATGTGTCTTGATGCAAAGTATCGTCTTCAAAAGATAAGCTGGATTGAAAAATAGTATATGGGGAGCTGAGTCTAACATATCAACCCAGATAAGGAAATAATTTGGTTAATTCATCAGTTTTTGTGCAGAAATACAAGAAAGTCAATCAAAGAAACTTGGAATGCTAGCCCCAGAGTGCCACAGGAAAACTGAATTTGAATGAAAACTCTCTGAGAACACCATTATCCTGGCAGTATCCTACTTTAAAATGGTCTCTTCAAAGTGTCCTTTTACACAAAATAGCTTCAGTCTTGTTAAAAAGCAGCTGGACTGTACATTTTTTTTGTTTAGTGGGATTAAGTTATCATCCTAAGGGAATCTTTAGAGAAACATGATTCCTGCTGTTAGACCACGATATTGGCAAGTAGCATGCAACCAGTTACATTAATGAGTTGAGGAGAATTATGCTTCTCCTCTTGTACAAACTAAAATCTTAATTTTGCAAGCAGCTCTCATGGAACTTGCTGTGTGGACCTTTCCTCCCAGCTCTGGGATTTGATTAACAGCCCTTGTGCTGTGAGCTCTTAAGTACTTGAGATCATGACAAGGTCTTTTGAGCCTCCTCAGTCTTCCTCGAGGCCTCTGTTTGTTGCCTCTTCTTAAGAAAAGTAAGGCTGTCAGCCTGCAGCTTCTCATTGCTCTCCAATGAAAATATCCTCAGCTGCTTCTATGTTGCCCAGAACAGTAAAGGCAAGATATTTGGACAGTTTATTGGACCTTCAGGGCTGCAAAAAGAGAACTGGAATGTCTGTTCACATGTGTGTATGAAAGAAGGAATTTGGTTACCAGCCATTCTGAGTGATAGGTTTGAGTCTGTCCACTACAGGAGCTGTAGCTGATTAGGTTTAGCTATTGTTACAGCTGATCATTTCCTGTCTCAGAACAGGTTTCAAAGCAGAGGAAGGAGGATCTATATGAAGGTTCCTAACTGGTATAGAATAAGTTTAATCATGTGAAGGGAAAAGGTGGTAGTGTAGTAGTATGGCACCATGTGTACTGATGAAGTGGATTGTGCAGAAGGGATTTTAATTGATGCCAAATGTTCCTGTTAAGGTAGTAAAACTCCTCTCTAAGTGCTAGGTCTAAGTAGGAGTAAATAGTTTTTGACACAGGTATCAGCTGGTGGTGGCCTTCAGCTATAGTGCCAAAGGATCGGGGGTTAATGCTGCTTATTGCCCCAAAGCCAAGACAGTTTCCACATGATGCCCTTGTCTAAAAAGCTATAATTAATTTAGTCTGCTTTGTTTCCTTGCTGGTTACTTTCTGAAGCAGCCCTAGCTGTGGTACCAACTTGCTCTGGTGGTGTTGCTAAGGCCCAGGTGGTCAGCATGCTTTTGTTGAGGAAGTGCTTTCCCTGAGTCTTCTAATGTGATGAGTCTTCTAATGTGATGATCGTTTCATGTGGAAAGAGGCTGGCAGGCAAGGGCTTAGATTAAGAACAGGTCATCTAAAAATCTCATTTTCCAGATCATCGAAATCTGTTCGCAGATGGCTGTTTCTGACCTGGTTTAGAAATCTAATGCAATCTGTCTCTCCATGAGAGCAAAGTGTGTGTGTATATGTACACATAAATTCCTATGGTTAAAGCAAAGAGAGATCGTTGGGCAAACAGCCACGTCTGTTTTGAAAGAAATCTCATTTTTTTAATATATCCATTTTCTTGATTAGATATTTATGAATTTCATGTGTTTTTCTTATTTTCAGGCTGTGCAATCTGTATACATAGATGGAGGGGAGAGTGCATTTTTTGACACTTGACATATATTGTCTAAAAAGGATTTATTTTTAGGTTACTACAGAAATACACACTACTAAGCTACTTACATAAATCCATAGTCACACACTGGGTACACTAGTTCTTGGAACTTCACTTTTTTTTTTTAACTTTATTTTCTTTTCCTATTTGGAAAGGCAAAAATGAATTGAAACTTTCCGTTCTGAGAGGTACACGCAGTATACCTACATATAGGAATTACATACTAACATAACTGTATATTCTGCTTTCAAACATGGTATTAATTTCCCATAATTATCACATTGTCTGTTTAGTAACAAAACTGGTTTCTGATGTGAATAGAAGTCTAACTGACCATTTTAATATTGAAAGGTATTTTTTTCCCAATATATCCCTCTTGAGATATTGCAGTCATACCCTTCCCGTTATCCCTACCTCACCCCCAAAAAACCGCACATTGCAAAAAAATGAACTGTTTTCTCCACATTCAACATTAATGCAACTGTTCCCATTCGGTTTAAATTCATGCATTGGCTTGAAAGTCAATGTGCTTCTAGGTACTTCTGCATGTTTTAATCAACGTTGAGTGGTATTATATTCCTGTTTTAATTAGGATTACTTTAAGTATTGATTATAAACTTGCTGGCACCTTTACGTTTTACATATATGCTGGGTTTTGTGCATGAGAGCTTTTTAAGCATAAATTGTGATAGAGAATCAGAGCTGTATGCGTACACATATTTTCATTTTTCTGTTTTTGATTGATCTGTGGATGTTGAAGGAATAATGCTTTTTCAGAAGAAAGAAAACTTGAAAGGAATGCTTGAGACAATTTTTTCAGATTCCAGCATCTGTATTGGTATAGGAAGCTTAAGGGAGAAAAGGAGCAGCTTTTCATTCTTGGCATATATCGCTGCTCTGTTTCTATTCTTGACATGCTTGCCTACGAGCTTCTTTGGAGAGTGTTTTCCTGAATATGGCAGAAACAAAGTGGATTGTTGTTTGTTGGGATATATTGCCCTTTTCAGATTTTAGGTATTTTGTTTCTGTACTCGAGTCTTCCAGCATGCTCCCTGAAGTCAAAGCAATATGCTGCTTGTATTTGGTTTATTTTTTGTAGGTAGGTTTTGTTTGCTTGTTTGTTTTCTGAAATAGTTTGGGAAATGATTCTCCCATGCCATCTTGATAAAATCAAGTGTGTTGCTGCGAGAAGACAGCAAGCTAAATTTGTTGACACGTTACAAAGTCTTCCTTAATGCTCTCAGATTGTCAGATGTGTGCTGGTAACCCAATACTTAGAAGCACAGGAACAGCAAATTTTGTTCCAAAAGGTGGAAAGAATGCCTGGCTGCCATTCATTCTCTGCTTTTCACAAGGTTGCACCTGAAAAAATATGTCAAAAGCAAAGATGACACAGTGCCAAGTATCTAAATTCAATTAAAAATATCAGATGCTACAAAAAATTTAAGGTGGCAAAACCTTGAGGAAATGTATACGTGTACTTATACATTTGTTTATTCCTAGAAACATCTTCAACTTTTTTTCTTGTTTTTACCAGTTATGCTTCTAAGCATCTAAGCAGTGCTCTTCTCTACCATATATGCAGGAGAGCCCTTTTTTCTTGCTTCCCTTTTATTGCCAGTGTCTTAGTAGGGCAGGAGCGTGTAACGTTGGAAGGAACTAGGAAGATGTATCTTGTTTTGAATTTTTCCTTCCTCTTTTTCCAGCCTGTTTTGTTCCCTGTGCCTAGCTCAAGCTAAGCTATCTGTGCTGCCACGGTAGTCCATTTTTAAACTGTAGTAACCCAGTATTCATGGGGAGAAGATAGCAAGTCAGTGAGGTATTCAGAATTGTATAGTCTGTTTTTTAAGACTTGTCCAAAATACCTAGTGATAACTTTTCTATTGCTAAAATCAGCTGTGCTAAATTTTAAGTACTTAATGCTAAGTTGAGTGCATCACACAGTTAAATTAGGACCATGTATATTAGAAGTGCAGTGATAGAGAGAAAATCTATTTCAAACTTAAACTGATTATTCTGCCTCTGTGGCTCCAAATTGGAAGACTTATGCTCCAAAACAAAATGTTAGTGTATTTTAACTTGTCAAGGTCTTAGACCTCTTAAGAAACTTTCTGTTTCTTCTTAGTGGAAGTGGAAAACTGAAGGTTTTAAAGGTGAGTGTATTGACCTTCTGTCTGCAAACCCTCTCCAAATTCTCTAGCATTCAGGTACTTCACAAATATGAAGAGGGGGGAAAAAAAAAAGCAGAGCTGCCTCTTGAAAATGCAATCTTCTATACAGATAGGTTAAACAATTAAAGTCTTGCCCAGATTAAATGATCTCATCATCTCTGGTTGATGAGAATATGGAAATGGTACATGACTGTATCAAGTATTCTGGGCTTTCTTTTTTTCATTTCAGTAGTAGCAGAACCAAAAAAATACTGAGCAAATTGTTCAGCTTCATTGTAGATGGCAAAACAGTGCCACAGAGGGAACGTTTTTGTCTTGGAGGAATCTAAAGAGCAACTGAAGCTTTAACAGAGCATATTTGTTGACATAAAATGTCTGGCTAGAGAGCTGAGTCTTTAGCTATGCTTGAAAGCTTGACAAATTTTTCTTTCTTAACTGCTCAGTGCTAGAGGAATCTAAACAGCCATTGGCTGCAGCCAGTGTTGGGAAGAAAATGTATTTTTTTTTTTTTTTTTGTAAGCTCCTACTCAAGTCAGTAACATGATTAATATATTGGGTTGGTCAATTAATCCCTTGTTCCAGTCTCAGTGGTTTTTCAGGGCCTTTTTCCAGTTTGAAGAAAGAAATTACTGTAAAATGTCTTCTCCCTCTGTCTTCCCTCTGTGCCCCACTTTCTAATGTTGTGGTGGTGGTAGTGAACTTTAATTTGCTGTACAGACTGTGCAGGCAGTCATTTTCTAGCAATGCTAAATGATGTCTTCATTTGCATTACATTTAGGTTTCAGTATTGTGGGCTTCTTTACTATTAAGTCCTTAGAGGAGAATGGAGTTTTCAAAATGCAGTTCTTACAGAGTGCTCTGACATGACTAAGTATTATCTTTAAGCACTTAAGTGAATATTGTGCACATCAGAAAACTGGAAATCGAGATCACAAAATCTGGAATTGGTTTTGCGTGTGTGCGTTTGTGTTGTAGTAGGAAGCGGAAGAGTGCAGAAAAAGGGAAACTGCATATTTTTTGGTTTAATTTTGAGCATGAAAAGATTTGTCCCCTTCTGTTGGAAGAACCGTGAGAATAGTGTGCCAGCCCCAGAGGAAGACTTCCTTATCGTTCCGTTATTGAAGCTCTTCCTGTTGACACACATGCCTGGTCTGGCTGGGGAACTTTACCCAGTCATCCAAAAAAGAGGCTGGCTTCATGGGACTTTAATGCAAGAATAGAGAAATTTAGATGCTGGGGACCTGGGGAGAGGAGGCAAACTCGGAGACCTCAGGCTGTGTGAGGCTAGTACATTTGCTTTGTAACTTGCTTGAACTCAGACTAATGAGAGTAAAAGTTGGAGGTTTACCATGGAAGAATAGACTTCAATGCAGGCTGAGCAAGCCATCAATAATCCTCAGTGTATTTTTGGCTGGAGCTGCTGCAGTTAAACTATTGCTAATGCTTCAGCTTAGTTTAAAGCCATGTTGGGCATGTCGACAGATGTTCCAGTCACACCTTTGAATTGCAGCAGTTTTTTTTAATACACTGTCTCACAACTCTGAAGGAAGTGGGACGAATGCTATTAAGTTGCATCAGCTGAGCTGAGAGAGCAAATTTACTCAGAAGAACTCTGAAGTGAAGCATTACTGTGTGAAACAATGCTTTCATGTCCCTTTTCAATGCCTCTCTTTAAGTTCTCTGGTTAGCTGTAGAAAACATGTGCATGCACGATCACCAGTTTACAGGCTGTTTGTGAGAAGTATGGATGTGTGGCATTTCCGAGGCCACGTCATGAGTCAGTTAGCAACAGTGTCTGAACAGTGTGCCAGAAAGAGATCAGAGGCAGGAAGACATGGAGTCCTTTGTCACTTTATGCTTTTCCTTTAAAGCTGAGGATGCAGGTTGGCTTAATCTTTCTTTGCTGTACTTATTGAGAATTTACGTTCACATGCATCAGAATGCTGTTGAACAAATCTGCAGAAAGGAAAAAGTATGTCTTCACTGAAGATAGGGTTGGAAGAAGCAAGATGATTCTGTTAATAGTATAAAGCTATTTGGGAGCTGGAGACTGAGAAAGGCATGTGTCTAGTAAAAAGCACTTAAGCTGAGCTGCAGACATCTGATAAAAAAGTTATATTTGCTACTGTCATTTAGAGTTCCCTTCTCTACTGGCAAACAAACCTGTGTTCCTTTGGTCTGTGCATTTTTATTTTTATTTTTATTCCTTGCATTTTTACCAGGAGAGAATGATCTAGTTCCCGTGGTATGTGCTCATAATCTCTGGGTACTGGAAGAGTGAAGGTAAATAAGACCACGTGCATGGTAGACTTAGATTTAGTCATTCTTTGAGAGTTCTAAGTTTTGTCTTTAGAATGAAATCACTCGTCCATGTAGTACTAAGGTGCTTTAGCAAAGCCATGAGGAGCATTACCCAGTTTCCTGTCTGAGAGTTTTGATTTTATCGGTCGGCCAAGGAAATTTACTGCTCAGCTTTGGTTATTAATGGGTATGTAGAGGGGAAAGCTGTGGTTTTATTCTTGTTTTGCACTCTTGTGTTTTGTAGTCTCTTGGTTACCCTTAGTTCCTCAAACCTTTTTGGTTTTGTGTTGGTTTTTTTTGTTGTTGTTAAATGTAGGATACATACACGTTTCTTGTTGCAGTTTTGAAACAAATATTTCCTGTGAAGAATATTCATGACTTGCATGGTACCTTTCTGTGAGGACTTTCGGCAGCTTCAGAAGTGATAATTACCTCATCAAAGCGCTTTGAAGTCCAGCCTGTGGTGTAAGGCTGTTGGCTGTAACTAAAGTGGCTGTTTTCCATCTCCACATCTGTGGAGTGTGGTGGAGCTGGGGGTCAGTCCTCATATGCTGTGTTCTGGTAATGCCTTTAGGATAAAATCAGTGGACTGTATCCGAAAGCTTCATTTCTGTGTTGTGTTGTGTTCCTGGTGTCTTACTAGAGGACTGATCAAAATCTAAACACAAATTTGGAAGGAAGCAAATACATGTGAATGAATCGGACGCAACAAACTGTTGAGTTGTTGCTGGCTACTGCTGAGCTCTAGACTCAGTGACTGTCAGGAGCTGCTGCCTTGGGAACAGAATACTGCTGCTAAGTTTAATAGAGAACATTTAGGAAGAAAAATACAACATAATACTCTGCTTTAGCTATGTTGCTGACACTGCATTAGTTGACAGATGACTGGTTTATGGATAAAGTTTTAATATCTAAACCTCTTGGGATTTTTCTTCCTTGTCTTCAGGTGAAGCCAAAAATCTTCCTACGTATCCGGGGCCAAACAAGATGAGGGATTGCTACTGTACTGTAAATCTGGACCAGGAGGAGGTTTTCAGGACCAAAATAGTGGAGAAGTCATTATGGTAACAAATACATGTATATGTGTTCTGTTAACTCTTCTCATTCTCTGCTTACTGTGTTTGTTTAATGTTCCAAAGATACTTTTTGGGGGGGGAGGGAAGATGAGTAAGATCTTTCTTCCCATTTTAAGAACACTAGTGGTAGAACTATTAATGTCAGGATTCCTATCTGTATATAAGGGAAAATGTCTTCCCCAAGGCAAGCCATATTAACTGTTTTCCTAGGAATATAGAGCCAGTGCTCCTTTCTTTCTGCGGTATTTGTTTTGAACTTCACTAAGCTTTTTAGATCTCAGCTTAGAAGGGAGCACTGAACTCAATTTCACGTCTATCAATGCTTAGAATTTTGCGTTGGTCTAGCTACACTGATGGGTGGAGTTAGGGATTTATTATTTTTTTTCCTGTCATGAGGCTGCAACTGAAAGGAGAGGTTTGTATGTCAGATGCCTGTCTGATTATCTTGGACGCTTCCTGTGAGCTTGTAGAAGCCAAATGTAGCATGAAACAGAACAGAAGCATATAGCAAAAGTTAAAATGCTTTCTCCTGGAAATCCCCAAACATCAGAAAAATAAAGGGAACATGGCTGGGCATATATGTGTACTCTGGCAAGCGAGGCTTTTTTTGGAGCTAGGGGGAAAGCAGCAGCAAGGAACAGTCAAGTTTGTAACTTTTATCTTAAGATATAAAGTGGGAAAAGAGTGAGAGTTGAGTAATACGGTTAGGAATTTGCTATTTGTCTTGTTATTGCAAATAATTTACTTTGGAAAATAGCTCTAGACCCCACCCCAACCTCTCAGAAGTACCTAATGCATTTAAGAATGTGAATCTGAGTAGCTTGAAGTGGGATTTATTCCCTTAAGTCGCTTCAGTTGTTCTCTCACATATTTTTTTGTTGTCTTTGAGTCTTTATTCCTCATTTTATATTCTGATATGGTGTACTGATCCATATTTTTGTTTCTTGAGGCATTGAGTTTGACAAAACATAATGAGAATGGTTTTGAATGATGATGCTAACACTGTCCTGTTTGTAGTGTACTATATGTAAATAAAAAAAAGATAAAGTGAAAAAGGAAAGACTGAAAGACTAATCTGTATGCTTTTTTTTTTTTTGCCATGTAGTGTCCCTGAACCAGTTGTTTCCCTAAAAGTGATTTTGTAACTAATTTAAATTCATTCCTGGGTCAAACAACTGTAGCCTTCCTGCTCACCACTAGAAGTTGCACAGTGGGGTTTTTTTGCTGGATGATCATTAGTGCTTTGCAGTGGAAGGTGTGGAGTAGAGGTGTATGAGAATAGTTGATGTAATTTCCTTGAACTAATCCAAGTATTTTTTCTATTGAGAAAATAAACTTGTAGTAGTAGGAATAAGCAAAAAAGTGTAGTTCCTTCAGTGGGAAAAATTCCATCTGTCTTTAGATATCATTATAAAGCTGAAGAGGTACACTGAGGTTGTACAGAACTGGAAGGTTTCTGGTTTCCTGTGGAGCTGAGTTCTCTTCATTAAATGAGGTGAATTCAGAGGAGAGCAGCACAATGATTGGAGGTCTGGAAAATATAACTGAGGAGGAAAGGTTAAAAGACTACAATTATTTAGCCTAGAGAAGAGGGATGAGAGTAGATAAAACTATGTAAATACATATTAAAAAATAAAAAAGAAAACAACCCAAACAACAAACCCCCAAAAAAACTTAAGAGGGAGGGAATTGCTCTGTGTGTCCAGTATGGATATTGCAAGTAATAATGGACTTAACCTAAACTTCCTTCCCCACTGCAATTTAAGGTTTACTGTGATGGAAAATCTTCCTGTTGTTAAAGATTCTGAAGTACTGGAATAGATTGCCTTGGTTTTTCCATATCTATCGCTGAAGGCTTTTAACAGGCTCTATATAATGAGGCATGATCAAAATATGGGGATCTTCCCGCTTTAGAACAGTGGTGGACCAGATGATCTCTCAAAATCCCTTTATAGTCCTATTTTGTTTGATCTAAAGGTTGACTGAAGATGATCTCCTCAGTTGTTTCTTCTCCCAGTGAATTAGTGTCTTCAGTGGTAGTCTGCCTTCTCCCTCTGTGAGGTTCTGTTTGCAAGCGCTACTTTTGAAAAACTTGCTGCTTAACAGTCCCTAAATATCCACTTATAGACACTGGCAGCCACTGAATTTTGCATTTATCTATATAGGTGTTTCTCTATCCTTGTTTTTATTTTGCATAAAAGAAAAGTGGACAAAAATCCCAAATACATGAATGGTAAACTGGTATGTCTTCCTAATCCGTGAATAGGAATCATTCTTATTTAGCAAGGCACGGTCAAACAGCTACTTAATCTTTTATGACTGTGTTTACATCATTTAAAACAAGTGCATAAACTTCCAGAGGAAGATGTTTTTCAAATGATTTCAGACCATACTGCAGTCGCCTATTGTTTTTTGTAAGACTCCAAGATGAGCACATAGCTGAGGAGCCAGTCATGCTGTTAAATTCTTTAATGCTTGTTTGTAAATTGATTCAACCCATTGAGTAACCATGAATTATTGGGCAGGCATAATATTAGGGCATATTATGTGCCCTAAGGCCCATGTAATTTGTATGCAGCAGAGAAATACCTGCTTTCATGTATGGTGTTTCTTTGCCAGGTGCATGCCAACCTAATAGTGAAGCATTTGTTGAGTCCCTTTTTCTGAGGTATCACTGCTGTGGTATGCGATGTTAGATGGGAGCAGGGATGTGAAGCTGGGACAACGCATGGCTAAAATAATCGAATCCTGCCTGAACATCTACGTGGCTGGCATTGAAGTGGGCGACAGAGCCTTTGACTGTAGTTTGAAGGGGAGAACGCTGGCTTCGCTCTGTTGTTCATGCCTGTTTTCTACTTCCTATCACTTCATGGCTGAAAGGGCTGGCTTGCTATAAAGTAAGTTTTAAGAATTGCCTGTATTCTCACTTATACTGGTAACTCCCCTATCTTTCAATCAGGTCAAAAAAATGATTTTCATGTAGTCTATGAAAAATAAGATGCTTTGTGGGAATGTGTGAATTGAAAGGTGTTTCATATGCAGCCCCAGCACTACTGACTGAAACAATGTCTTCTGATTCAGATTTGTCCTGGAGAAGCTGATCTTTTCCAGCATATCTGCATGAAATGACTCTTTATCTGCATAAAAAAGCTTATAATTAAACACTGTCTTGTGTACTTGGGAATTCAAGGACTGCTTGCTGCTTTTTTCTTCTTTTTTTCCTTTTTTTTTTTTTTTAACTCAGTTGAGCTTCATTAGGCTTCTACTAAGCACTGCAGAAATGTATATTTTTTCCAGGCAGTCCTTCTCCTGATACAAAGCTTAAATAGAACTGGCAAATGGGAGAAAGGAAGCAGTTATCTCTCCTTCCCAGAGGGACTTGGATGAATGTCCAATTCTGGCTTGCTTGGTGTATCTGTGGCAGAACCTTCAGGCTCTGACTCATGATCTCCTGTGTTTTATACTGGGACAGTGTAAGAAGTTGCCTTCCTGAGTTCTGTCCTGATCTTCTGCAATGGATTTTTATTTTATTAGGCTGCGGCAGAGGCATGAGGAGACAGCTGAAAGCAGTAAGCTCTTAAATCAACAAAGCATGAATCATTCAGAACTCTTAAGAACTGAACTAGCACATCCTGTTGCCCAGTCCGGTGCCCTTAGCAGTGGTCTGAAGAGAATCTCTGTGAGCCTGATGCCCTTTGTATAAGTTTGTATCTCAAAAACTGAAAGCAGACAGCATGGTGAACCTTAAGTCCTCTGTTTAGCAGTCAGGTGGGACTCATAAATTACAATCAGGAACTTAAATAATTTCTTCCCTCCAGCCGCTGTTGGCTTCTGCTAAACTGGTGGCACTGCAGCCATGTACTGGAAGACTTTGAGGGCTGCTGTGAGGATAGCTTGGTAGTGTCTGACTGAAACAAGTCAAGGGTTGTAACATGGACAGACCTTTCTATGAAACCACAGAGCAATGCGAAAGTATTGTTTAAGTGTGGCAGTTCAGAGCCATCCGACTTCTCTGGGGATCTTTGGACAAGCACAGTGATCGCGTGGGTTGGTCAGAGCAAGCTCTCTAGGTTCCCAGGAAGAGAATCTTGAACTCTTCAAGCAGCACTGTTTTCATAAACTCCTTGGCACAGGCTTTTAGTAAATTCTAAGAAGGTCACATGCAAGTCATAAGATATGAGGAAGAGGTCAGTTAGAGCCAGGATTTAATACGCTTCTCTGTTTTGTATTTGTTGTTCAATATTTATATTACCACCATCCACAAAGGCACTGAGTAGAATTGGATCCATTCCATATAACCTAGTGGAGATGTACATGAAGGGACTCATGTATTTTATGTCCAAAGGAATATCTGAGAATTTTTATTTTTATTTTAAATGCATAGATCTATAACTTTTCTTTACTTTTGAGCTGCAAGTAGACAGCCTGACAAGAATTTTGCCTATTAATTTCCTTTGCTGAGCCAACTACCTAGCTTCCCCCATGAGTAGCTTTAAACTTCAGGCTCCACCATCCAGGACTTGTTCCTAGCTACAGGTCTTCCGTGAGGATAAACTTTCTTGGCGTGTTGGCATTAAGACTGACTTTGCTTTTGCTGTTTGCATCAAATGTTTCCATTCACTTAAAGGGCAGTGTCAGCTGCAACAGGAAATCAAGGCAGCTTCTCAAATCATAGGTGAAGAATGGAAGGAATGTGACATCTCTAAATTTGTTTCAAGGATATGAATAAAGGCAAAAACTGTCGTACGTTAAGAATCAAATGGCTGACAGTGTGTGCTTTAGAGAGATGAGCCAAGAGTCTTGAGTCTGTGATTATTTAGTTCTCCACTATTTCACTGAGGAATTTTTCACGTGCTAAACATAGTGATCAAAGCCTGAATGAAACAGCAAATGAAGCCAGAGGCACTTTCCCAGCCCCCAGTCTTTTTTTTGCTAGTCTCCAATGAAGGTAACAGTGAGAACTACAAGTCCACAGTGTGCTTGTGAGTGAATAGTGAAATGTGCTGTAAAATCATAGTTAAGGCTGTGTTCTCTTTAACAAGAGGTTTCTGTGTCTTTGTTTTGGTATTAGATCGGTTAACAAATTCAATCAGTAGCTCTCAGAACTTTCTCTAAGTAGTTCTACTTCCATGTTGTTATTTTTCAATTATAGGTTTGCTTAAAGCCTTTATTTTCCTATGTTTGGAGTTCATGGCTGCATAGCTAAACATCTCTCGTGTTCCGATAACATCCTGGATGCAGGCCACTTCTCAGATTTTAAACACAAAGTTGTTTCCCTTAGTTGGAGCATTGCCAAAATTAGCCGTTCTATCCGAGTTAATTCCATTAGCTACTTCCATATTCTTATGTGGCTAGCTCACCTCCTTGAAATAACTTTCCCCAGAGTGGACGCCTTAAGTAAAGAGGCCTTGAGCTTGATGCTGTAGCCTGTTCTGCTGTCTACATGTTCTGTAGCTTCCGTCCTGCATGCTCCCAGCTCACTACTTGGCATGCTGGACTGCCCCAGGGTCTGCCGTCTTTTGCACTCAATTACATCTAACTGTGGCTTGAACTCCTAATATCAGTAGACTTCAATTCTGAAAACACCCCAAGCCTTTAAGGGAATGGGATAAGATAAGTATGGGTACAACTTCAGCCTGGTCAGGGGTATTACTGAGGGCAAGGACTGTATGGTTGTGTAGGGAAGTAATACAGCTGGGAGGGTCGCCAGGAAAGGAAGCAAGATTTAATGGAAGGAGGAGATTTGAAGTAAGCCTTGAGACTCAAGGCAGGGTTTATGAATGAGAGCATTTATTCACACGAAAAGGCACCAATGTGAGTAGCAATTGTTGGTGTTGTAGGCAGCTTTGACTGATTAAAAAAAAAAAAAGTAAATGCAGCTGTAATGTGACTTCTGTTGTTTGTGTGTGTCATCTTACAGAATATTTTAAGAGGTGACTGGGGGCCAAATGGCTGCTGCTTAAAGTTATCATAATCCCTGTAAGCCTCACTGAGCCAAACCAGCAACTGTCAAGTGAGGATGATAACTATAGCTAGTGTGTCTGTCTGTCTCTTCTGAGCATAGGGTTGATAAAATGCACACTGCTTTATTTTTTCTCTGTGGAGTAGGGGTGGTTTTGTCTATCTGGGTGTCTGTGCACCGTGATAGGAGGAAAAATTTGCTTAGGCTCAGTAGATGCCTGGAAGACTGCAGCCTGCTCTCTAACAGTGGGCATAAGTCTTATATTTGGATTTAGGTGTTGCCTTGTGTGCCATTAACTTCCTGCTCTGTGTCCTCTGCCAAATCTGTGCTTCAAATAAAATACTAGGTATTTTTAATAAATTGTGTAAGGAAGCTACCACGACATCTGCCAACTTTGGCTCTTACAGAGCCTGTCTCACTTGCCTGTTGTCTTGTAGCTCTGTGTCTAGTAGGAGACTGAAGCGTATTCAGATTTTATTTGGCTTGCTGTATCTGCTTTGAATAAACCGTCTCTTCTCTACCCGACTCCCTTTACATACACTGCAAAGCATAGTATAAAATGTACTAGCCAAGTAGTAGAAAAAGCTTACTAGTAGAAACAAATAAGTGTAGTCCTTTGTACAGACTGATTTTGCTTTCAGCTCACACAGCAATGTGAACTCTGGTCTTCAGTTCATGCAACAGGATGAATGCAGTATTTCTAAACGTTTTAAAATAGTCAGAGGATGTGGAGTTGTCTGTGGCATGTTAATAGTCCTTACTTTCAAGCACAAAAGCAGTTTTAAAAAAAATAATCCATGCACAAAGAATTCTGGTTAGTGGGGTTTCATTATTATTCATCATGCAACTCTTTCACTTCATCCACTGAAGTGCTGGTGCCAAAACAAAAACAGAACTGCTTTGGCAAATCCCAAGTGTTGAGAAACAAGCACAAGGTTTTGCAACGCAGCCTGAAACTAAAGAAATGTTTCTACGCTGAGATTTATTTTATGAAGGCTGTTTCTCTCTGTTGATATTATTTGCGATGATTGCAGTAGATATCTCAAGGTACAGAATTAAAGTCGCAAGTGTGCCTTTGGAGTTTAGTGAAACATGTCAAAGTGAACAAATTTTGAACCTTTTCTAGGGGAAGAAGTTCCCATTCATTATGTTTGAAATGAGAATTCTCTTCCTTATTTGCTTTCATTCCACTTGATCTGCACAGTAATTTGTTTCTCTTCTCCTTTCCTGTCTCTTCCTAAAAATATCCATTGCCAAAACTCATATTAGAAGAGATTCAAAAATAGATACCTTTAAAGCCCTTCCCATTTCAAGTTGGATAGCTCTATGGGAGTGAAACAATACCTAGAGGGAACCTTTTGGTTTTGATTTCCTGGTATTCCTGCTCCCGTGAGTATTCAGAACAAGCAAGTTTTTGGTGGGGGGAGGGTATGCCTGAAGATTCAAATCTATTGCACTTTTACTTGACTTTTTGTGGGGTTTTTGTTGGTTTTTTTTTTTTTGGTCTCTTCTGTCACGACAGCTGTGGAATCATCCTAGGGAAAGTGTCTTCAGGGGGGATCGGTTAGTGTATGTGTCAGTGGTAGGGGCTGTATAAAATCTGCGCAGTAAGAGAGCCCTGTGCTTCCTGAGAATGATGGCTGAGACAGACCTTCCCTCCTTGAGAGCACAGCAAGGTGATGGGTGTGTACTGGAAAAGAGATGAGAAAGGGGTGTGAAATGAGGGTATGTGGAGTAGAAGGCTACAGAGTCAGGCAGCTACAGAGTCAGCCTGCCTGAAAGCTTGGACCAAGAACTTCAAAATTGGTACGGGTTTTTCTCTGTAGTTTCTAATCCCGTCAGGAAAACAAGAGACAGTGACTTAGCAACAAAGCCTCACTTAATAACTAAATAGTAGTTAACTACACTGCTACTCTTTTGTCACTGTGATAGCAAAATTAAAAAGAAATTAGTAAAACTATTTTAGGTTTAGTAGTCTTTATTGAAGAAGCTGGGGTCAAAAATGCTTTTATATTCAGCTTGGAAGCAGGTGAATTGCATTTACAGTGGAGGTCCACTGTTTCTGTCCTTACAAGACCCTGCTCTCAGTGGTTACATCCCATTAGTTGTTTGGAATACAGAGGAAACTGAAATAATGACAACACTGGTCTTGCCCATGCCCTTCCATTGTGACCATACTGATGTGCAGCCTACGCTGCAAGGTTGGGGGAGGGGGCCCTCATTATTTCTCCTCCTCTTTGAATGATTAAAACTTCTCCTCAGCGTAGGGTTGGTTAATCTACAAGGAAAGCTTAACTCGAAACCTAGAAGTTGAATCTGAACTCAGTTGTTTCTGAAAGAGTTTTCAGCCAGGCTAGTTCTAGTATTTGTTTTGGAGGATCTTGTCAGACTCCTGAGGTCTGTGTAGGCAGATGCTGCTGCTTTTTATTAATTGCTATGTCAAAATAAGAGTACTTGCTGAAGCACCATCAGACTAATTCTGGCTCTTGGGAGAGAGGGGGCATCAAGGGGAGGGATTTAGCTGTTCTTTTGGAAAAACCATTCTGGAGCCCTGGGGCTCATGCTCAAGATAAGTTAGCTTGGGAAATAAATCATGGGGTTTGACTGCTGCGACCTCTTGCTCTTCAGGTCTCGGTGGGAGACAAAGCAAGTACTGTTCTGAAGAGATGCAGAAGAGATACATGGAGTAAAAGCACACATTTAAGTGGAAGCTGGAAGCCTTTGTGTGGTTACTTTTGATTCCTTCAGAAAGAAGATACTGTTTCTCAAGAGCTACATAAGATTGGGGCACGGGGATATCAAATTTATCTTGATGTGTATCCTTACAGTTAAAACTTCGCTGGCTAATTATCCAGTGCAGAGTGAATGCACTTGTGTTGGAAATCTGCTTGCTTATACTAATTAAGAACACAGTGCGCCTCAGGGTGTTACCTGAGTGATGAGAGGTTGTGAAGCTACAAGGGGTAAAGACAAGAGCAGAACAAAGCATCTCTTCTGTTGACAGCAGCCACAAATAGTGTATCCCATGAAAAGTACCAGCCAGCAAGCGCTCCTTAGGCTAATAAGCCTTGTGCCTAAAAGTAGTGACCAGATGTGGTCCCTGCATGTCTAAGTCAGCCTCTATAGCATTTCTTCTGTTAATCAGTCTTGTTCTGATACTATATATTGGACTAGATGCTTCCTGTTGTCCACTCTGCTTTTCTGAATCTTGTGTTTGTTTTGCTGTGGTGTGGTCTTAGGTATTTTCTGCCCCCGACCGCCACCAGTGATAAACATGAATAGGGAACTTGCCAAAGGCCCCAGTTGTCTCTTCCCTGCTCTTTCCCCCAGAATCAGCTGAGCTGAATTAAAGTATGCTCAGTATAAGCCTTGCTTGCATTTACATTGCCTTTAGAATTTCGGTGTACTGAAGCTTCCCTCGTATTCTTGATAGAAAGCTGGGTATATAAGCCACAGTTCATTAAGTATCATTTCATTCTAAGGTCATTAGTGAATAAATTCATCCGTCGTGTTCTTCCAGCAGAAAGGCCAATTTTATGGCTGAACAGAGTATTAGGGCTCGGAACGATGCAAGTGTTTTGCATGTATAGTGCACTAGATATTCGGGCAGTGTTTATGCATTTGTGTAGCCCCCTTGGGTTACATCTGTGTGTGAAAACTTGCACCAAGTGATGTGCACAGAATGAGGCCCTCAGGGCTGCCAGCAGAAGCACGGCTGCTGGGACAGTCAGATAGTTCCCAGTTTGGTAGAAGCTGCTTGTACCAAAGAACTCAAATATTTTGTACCTGAAGCAGTGTCTGCTGAATTCTTGATTCCAAAATAAACCACTTGGAGCAGAAAGGGTAAAGAGGACATAACTGAGAGTGCTGTATCGGAGGGGGTAGTTGGGACAAACAGTCAAACCAGCTGCCATTTCCAGCTGTTAGATTTTTCTCCCCTGCCTTCACAGTAGGGATGACTGAGTGGGGCTCACACTGGTTGCCATAACTTACAGCTGGATGCATTTATTTCAAGGAATAGGAAACCATTTCAGTGGTGGAAGTTTAACTTGTGGGTAGGCCTTGGGCTTTGTTGTGTATCCAATGTGTTCTTCCATGTGGCTGGTGGAATAGTGACTTAAATAATGTTCTTGCAGAATATTGTGTGATGTCTCTGGACTTCATGAAATTCGCATGGCATATTCCCTTCAAACACAGAGTGGTTAGCTAATTTGCAGTGCCTGTGTGTTTTGAGTGAGATTTGTCAGCTAGCTCTTAAGGGAATGTGGCAATTCTAGGGGAGCATATTTTCACTGTAGGCAGAAATACAAGCAAAAGTATATGGTGATGTAAAATCATAGAATAGTTTGGGTTGGAGGAGACCTTTAAAAGTCATCTAGTCCAACCTCCCCTGCAATGAGCAGTGGCATCTTCAACTAGATCGGTTTGCTCAGAGCCCCATCCAACCTGACCTTGAATGTTTCCAGGGATGGGGCATCTACCACCTCTCTGGGCAACCTGCACCAGTGTTCCACCACCCTCATTGCAAAAAGTGTCTGTTATATCTGGTCTAAATCTTCCCTCTTTTAGTTTAAAGCCATCACCCCCTGTCCAATTGCAGCAGGCCCTGCTAAGAAGTTTGTCCTTATCTTTCTTATAAGTCCCCTTTAAGTACTGAAAGGCTGCAATAAGGTCTCCCTAGAGTCTTCGCCAGGCTGAATAATTCCAACTTTTTCAGCCTTTCCTCATAGGAAAGGTGCTCCAGCCCTCTGATCATTTCTGTGGCCCTTTTCTGGACCTGCTCCAACAAATCCATGTCTTTCTGTTCTGAAGACCCCCGAGCTGGAAGCAGTACTCCAGGTGGGGTCTCACAAGAAGGGAGCAGAGGGACAGAATAACTTCCCTCCACCTGCTGGCTGTGCCTCTTTTGATGCAGCCGAGGATGCAGTTTGTTTTCTGGGCTGCAGGCACACATTGCTGGCTCATGTTGAGCTGCTCATCCACCAACAACCCCAAGTCCTTCTGGGCAGGGTTGCTCTCACTGCTTCATCCCCCAGCCTGTACTGATACCAGGAATTGCCCTGAACCAGGTGCAGGACCCTGCACTTGGCCCTGTTGAACCTCATGAGGTTCACATAGGCCCACTTCTCAAGCCTGTTCAGGTCGCTCTGGATGGCATCCTGTCCCTCAGGCATGTCAACAGCACCACTCAGCTTGGTGTCATCTGCAAACTTGCTGAAGGTGGACTTGATGCCACTGTCTATGTCATTGATGAAGATACTGAACAGTACTGGTCCCAATACAGACCCCTGAGGGATATCATTCGCCACTGTTCTCCATGTGGACATTGAGCCGTTGACCACTACCCTCTGAATGTGACTGTCCAACCAGTTCCTCACCCACTGAACAGTCCATCCATCAAATCCATCTCTCTCCAATTTAGAGAGAAGGCTGTTGTAGGTGCCCATGTCCAAGGCCTTACAGAAGTCCAGATAGACAACATCTGTAGCTCTTCCCTTGTCCACTGATGTAGTCACTCTAGCACAGAAGGCCACCAGGTTGGTCAGGCAGGACTTGCCCTTGGTGAAGCCATGCTGGCTGTCTGGAATCTCCTCCCTGTCCTCCATGTGCCTTAGCGTAGCTTCTAGGAGGATCTGTTCCATGATCTTCCCAGGCACAGAGGTGAGGCTGATGGGGCGGGAGTTCCCAGGGTCCTCCTTTCTACCCTTTTTAAAACTGGGTGCGATGTTTCCCTTTTTCCAGTCACCGGGAACTTCACCTGAGTGCCATGACTTTTCAAATATCACAGAGAGTGGCTTGGCAACTACCTCAGCCAGTTCCCTCAGGACTCTGGGGTGCATCTCATCAGGTCCCATAGACTTCTGTATGTTCACTATCACATCCCCTCTGGTAGGCCTGTCTCTTACCTGACTTAAGAAGTTATGTTCAGTGCACTCCAGGAGTCCCCTGGATTGCCTACAGCTCACTGTGCTACGTTTCCAGCAGATGTCAGGGTGATTGAAGTCCCCCAGCAGGACAAGAGCCGGTGAGCGCGATGCCTCCTGTAGCTGGAGTAATAAGTTTCATCAGTATGCTCCCCTTGATCGGCTGGCCTGTAGTAGACATCAACCACAAGGCTCCCGTTGTTGCCTTGGTCTATTATTCTTACCTATAAGCTTTCAACCTGCTCATAGTTGTTCTTCAGAGACAACTCTTCACACTCTATCCATTTCTTAATGTAGAGGGCAGTGCCTCTGCCCCTCCTTCCTCACGTGTCCCTTCTGAACAGCCTGTAGCCCCCAGTAGCCGCACTCCAGTCATGGGATTCATCCCACCGGGTTTCAGTAATGGCAACTGGGTTGTAGCTTTCTAGCAGCACAGTGTCTTCCAAATCCTCCTGTTTGTTGCCCATGCTGCATGCATTGATGTAGAGGCACTTCAGCTAGGCTGTTGACCATGTTGCCTTATTAGAGGAACATCCCTTAATTCCTTTGGGGTCTTTCACTGGTGTATCTCTCTTGGCTCCTATTACCTCAGGAGTCCCTGTCTCATCTCCGTAAGACTTCGTGTGCTGCACTGTAGCCAGCACATCTCGGAGCAGCAGGCTGTCGGCCCTCGCTAGCACCCTGTCCCTCTAACTGTTGCCTGTCATCCCACAGCTTAGAATCATAGAATCGTCTAGGTTGGAAGGGACCTTTAAGATCATTGAGTCTAACCATTAACTTAACACTGCCAAAAACACCACTAAACCATGTCCCTAAGCACCACGTCTACCCGTCTTTTAAATATCTCCAGGGACGATGATTCCACCACTTTCCTGGGCAGCCTGTTCCAATGTTTGATAACCCTTTCAGTGAAGAAATTTTTCCTAATATCCAATCTAAACCTCCCTGGTGCAACTTGAGGCTGTTTCCTCTTGTCCTATTGCTTATTATTTGGGAGAAGAGACCGACCCTCGCCTTGTTACAACCTCCTTTCAGGTAGCTATTGACAACTTGTCATGGGCAAGCCTGATATTGCCTACCTCAAGCCTAGTTTAAAGCTCTGTCAATGAGCCGTGCTAGCTCGTGAGCAGAGACCCTTTATGTCCTGAAATATCCTAAAAGAAGCTAAGGAAATGACCTCTCCTGACAAAATGCTGAAAAATTTAAAGTTAATGCAAGGAACTATTAAAAATTTTTGGATATCTAATTTTCTAACATAAAAAGCCTTTGATAGTGATTAAAGCTACAGTGTGATTCTGTCTCCCATTTTTGTGCTTAGCCAAGGCAATAAGGAGGTCTGTGTTTAAAAGGAGAAGAAAAAAACCCTGCTGGCTTTTGGCCTGTTGGAATTAGATTTATTTTTAAGTCTACATCTGCAGTGCTTGGTGTATTTGTCCATATGACTCAAATTACATTCACCTATTTAGTTCTGCTGAAGCATGAGTGACTTGGAATGAAAAATCTGTGTAAAATGGTAGACTTGTCAATGAATAAATAATGTTGATATATGCTTATAGTTCCTAGGAGTGAATTCTTAACCATATAATTGGACAGAGAGAAAGTGAAAGGGTTGCTGTTAGGTGCCTGAGGTGTTGGGGTTTTTTTCTGTATAAATTGGTAAGATCCAAAGAAAGACCGTTAAGTCTCTAAAGAGCTTTCATGCTGAGATCGTATTTGTATTTTTTTAAATCTGGTCTTACTTAAAAGAACTTATTCTATACAATTCCAGTAAGCAAAAATAGACAGATATGCAGCGGTATCAGGTAACAAGCGTCGTGCCAGCTCCAAGGCTTAGTTACCATCAGTCAACTAAATCTGACTTTAAATAAGAAACTTTGCAGGGGATGAGAAAGGAGGCAATGGCTGTAGGCATTTTGTTTTAAATAAACAAAATCCTTTTAAAAATAAATAAATAATAACAAAAACTATATATGCCATGAACCACACTATGTTTTGTTCATCCTGTTCATGTGTATGCTTTTGTGATCTCTGTCGTAATGGTTTACTGTAAGCATAGTGTGTCAGCAGGGACGTGTCTCCACTATTTAAGGCACTGTATGTTAACAAATAATGTGGTCTCTGCCCTCTTGGTTTAGGGACACTTGTTTTCCAGGTAAAAAAGAAGTACCTATTCTTTTTTGTGCGTTAAGAAGTCGTGTTCTGTGGGCATTTAAGATAGTTGTGCACAAGTCAAGGTGCAATAGTGCTTAAAGTTGCACCTTCACGGGCGGGAGAGACCATGACAGTCCAGAGTGATATTCTAGGTGTGAAGTGTAAGCAGACCGGCTCCTCCAGGATACCAACACTAATTTATCTCTTTTTTTCTCTTGTGTGTGTGTGTTTTTGTGTATGTTGTTGTCTTTTTTTTTTTTTTTTTTTAACCCAGCCCCTTCTACGGAGAAGACTTTTACTGTGAAATTCCTCGGACCTTTCGCCATCTGTCATTTTATATTTTTGACAGAGATGTTTTTCGAAGGGATTCCATCATAGGTATGTGTTCTTAAATTTTTATCTTTACAGTTTACTTCTCTTGGATTTTAACTGTTAGTTTGTATGTAGTCTTACGAGTTGGGGTCTTGATAGAATCAACAATGACAGTGGTATTGCTCAGTATTGTCCTTTTTTTGTCAAGTGACAAAAATGCCTTCATTATTATGTATCATAAAAAAGGCTGAGAGATAAATGCTGTCTGTTATGACAGCAAATGCAGATTGCAGTTTAACTGGACTAGGCAGTAAAGCAGAGTTTAAATGTTAGCAACATCGTTTGTTACTGTGTTGTTGTTGTTTTTTTTTTTCCTAAATGAAAGGCCTTTAGTCTTACAGTTTTCTTAGAGTTTTCCAGGGCTCGTTACACTTACCTGCATGCAGTATTGGTAGACCGTGACTGCCTTAATGACGTGCAGAGTAATAGCTACAGGTCATAGTTACCCACAGAATGATGACAGAATTTTACAGAGAGTATCAGAGCAAGCTATTGCCTGCAGAATAGCTCTGTAAGACTTCCAGTGCCTATTTAATATGAGCGAGGCCTCCGCTTTTCCAGATATTATTTGCTACACATTTCACTTGCAGCAAATTGCATGATACTCCATTTGTCACTTCAGGGATAAAAGTCTTGTAAAAGCCTAGTTTTCATTGAGGGGAGCAGTTTCCACTTTATTTTAGCTGTTTGGATATTTTTATAAGGTTTTTTTTTTTATCTCTTACTTTTGAAATAAGTCTACTCGACTACCATTTTTCTAGTTCAGTATAACATGACTATACCTATCAATGAGGTGTGGATATCTTGACAGAGCTTGTAGTGAGGAAGTTGTCTGTTGTTGAGCAACAGTTTGTATAGTTCTGTAAAATGCATTATGTTAAAGTGGATGGAGTGGTTGTGCAGATCTCTTCGTATGTATCTTTACATTACACTAGTTTATCATGCAGTCTCTAGTTCTTTCTTTAATTATTGTTTTACATTTTACATATGAGCTAGGAAACTAGGTTGTCATTCTCTTTATGTCCCTAACTGAGCTCATGTGTGTACAGCATCTAGCAATCCAGCATCCTGGGGAGGAGGAAGCCAGTTTCTGATTTTTGAGTAAGCTTTTGGAAGGCTTTTTGGTCTCTCTAATCTCAGGCTTCCCCTTGAAAGGTGGAAGTAATGCCTTCTTTCTTTCAACTGATGAGTTTTTCATTGTTGAAATTGCCTCATCTGATCTCCTGTGTGTGTCACTGGTTTTCTGCAGCTGCGGTGACCCATAAACAAGCCATAGACTGGGATTTTTCTTACTCGGGGCTTTACTACCTCTCTTGGAACAAGGGTCTCTGAACACTTAACAGAAGCCAGACCTACGAAATTGTAGATAGAGAATTGCAAATTGTTTCCTTTTCTCCATATTTCCTAAGTTCCTGTTTAATAATCAAGCTCTGACATTGGAGGGGAATTCTTCCTTCAGGAGCTGCTAGAGTAATCTTGTCTGAAAGATCCTGGCAACAGTTCATGAAAAGAAAGACTTGCAGAAGATATAGAGAGACTTCTGTTTGGATGCCCGAATGATTGATCAGGTTTCTATTGTTCAGTACCTTTTCAGGAAAGAGCAACATTGACTTTTGTGCATGTTGTAGAACCCATAGGTAGGCAGGCTGGTGTGTTACTATACTGATGTAGCACTAAAAGTCAAAACTCCAGTGTTAACCTGTCTACATTGAGATTGTAGGGAATGTTCTTTCATTGGAACAAAGTCTGAAATATTTAAATGGAATAGCTCCTCTATGTCTATGCTCAGCTCAATCTTTAAGAGACCTTTTCTTGAAGAGGCTTGAGCAAGGGAGGTTTGGAAGAGGTCCCTACTGAAAAAGTTTGGTCGGAGTAGTGCTAGACTAGACTCTTTTCCCAGAACTGCTGAATTCTGCAAATAGGGGCCCTTTGTGTGCATTACAGAGATCACTTGTTATATTTTGTCATCATGAGACACTTCTGCTGAAGAAAACATGGTTACCCGTGCTCATCCAGCAATGAACTTTCTCAGAGAAGGGAGTTGGGGGTTGTGTCTTCCATACGGGGAGACTAATTTTAAGTTCAGATGTTACTGAGCTTGTGAATTTGCCTGTATTTCCTGTGTGATCTGGTATGCTTAAAACATCTGTTTGCATTGTTTGTTTGGCTGGTTTTGAGGGGGTTTCGAGGTAGAGAGAGAACACAGAGTGCGTGTGTGTCAAAATGGTGAGAATTTGGCAAGTAGCTATTTTTTTTGAAGGTGGTTCACAAGCAGAGTTCCTTTTGAATCACTATTTAGTATTGCCAGAACTTTCTCTTGACATTATAATATTGATTTCTAGGGTGACAGGAGCTCAGAGTAGGCGTGCTTTTATTTATTCAAATATGAAGTACAAGTTTGGGATGGTAAATTCTTTAACATCCGAAATGCAACTCAGTGTGTGACAGATGAGAATGCTCAAGCCACCAAAAGCGGAAGGAGTGGGGGCAAGAAAATGAAAAACAAGAACCCCTTGAAACCTCTGACAGAAACTTCCGAGGAGAACCAAACAAATTCAGAAACTGAAACACATGTGTAGCAGATATGTTTTGGAACATACTGTAGTATTTTGGCTTACAGGATGAGAGGATTGTGCAGATAAAGATATCTTTGAGTTTGCATGTTTGTTTATTACATTTGCATTTTCCTAATCATAATTTGCTAAGTCATGTAGGATTTTGTTAGCTAAACCGATACAACTCTTGAACAACTGCGTCTGGGAAGAATCTTGGATGCTGGTTGAAATGCAAATATAATAAAGAAAATGCAGAGCTCAGTGGATCGGAAATATATGATTTGTCTTTTTTTAGGTACAATGTAGCAAATGTACAGTTACTGTGGAAATAAATTAGTCTGAAGTTGTTTTTTAATTGATATTGTGTGTCTTGACTGTTACTGGTTAGAGTTTATATACTGATTCATATAGTATGTTGAGATGTTTTGAGTAGGAAATGTACTACTGAAAGTAATGGTAAATTCTATTTAAAATTAGATTTGTTTGTTTGTTTCCAAATGATCAAATAGGAGTACTGTGACAATTTGATGGAACATGTGAGTGTATAATACATAGGGTAGCTGTTTCTATCTAGTTGTTACAATGAGAAAAACATTGAGGAGATAGGGTTAAACTGAAAAACCGTCAATTGGTACCCCTCCAGTAGTAATGGGGAAAAAAAATACCTCTGGCTGGATGCAGTAGATGGAATATTAGGATAGTAGTGCTGCTAAATAAGGCAAATAGAAATATATGTTCTTTAATGATTATGTTTTGATATTTATTTTTCAGCTTTTTATAAATATTTGTTATATGAGGCAGGCTGTGCCAATACAGTGGGATGGAAGGCTTTTCTCACCCTTTAATAATTTAGATTTAGTGAAGAAAACCATCTACGTGATATTCCCTGAGCTGGTATTCTCCTAGGTGTGTAATGAACAGTTCAGGCTGCCAGGATGTGACCTTCAACATATAGATCAGTTAAAAAACAGGAAATGTGCCACACCAAGTCATTTAACACTGTGCTGAAAGAATAGTTAATATCATACGTTCTTCAGGTGACAAGTAAACAATTATTTATCATGTACTTAAATCACAAATCACCTGTTTGGTCCCGTCTCCCCCCCCAACACTTCATTTGCTTTGGTGACAGGTGCATGTAACTGACTTGCTAACATCTGTGTTAAGCAGGAACCTGAACAGAACAAAATGCAGCCCCTGTGAAGTTCTGAGGGGAAGAAGTAAATTCACTGCATCAAATCTTGGCCCCTGTACTGCATTGGGGAGTAAGAAGTTCGAGAACAAAGTCTGTGGTACTCTTGACTGAGGAGGAGGCTTGGTTGGGGATGCTGATGGAATGGTACTGAATAAAGCACAGATGTGAAATCCTCAAACTCCTCAATGAAGGAGCAGAAAGCCAGTGGGGACAACACTAGCCAGTAATTCTGTTAGTTACATTTACTATAACTTAACTGTTGTAAATCACCTTCATAGAGGTTATTAGGTGTGTTCTACAGCAAATTGAAACTCTTGTGGCCATTCTATCCTGGCAAGTTGTAGCTGTCTTCCTGCTTAATACTATATGAGCTGAAGCAAAGTAAGGCAATAAAACAAATTTGCCTTTGGAGGTAATTAAACCTAGCTGCACTGGACTAAAGTAGATGAAACCAAATCATAGATCATGGACACTCTCACAGAATGAAAACACCCTGGAATTGAAAGTTATTTGAGGCTTGCATATTTGAGGTGACTGTGCCTTTGTTAATGACTGCTTCCAAAGCTGAGGTGTGTTTGTAGAGTTGCCACCATTATTACCAAGTGTCCAAGCAAGCTATCTACCATTATTAGGTAACTGTTGCCAAGTGTAGCTGAAGCATTACCTTTTGATTATTTTCTTGGTTTCAGAGAAAAATTGAAAAAGAATCATCTGTGCTAAACTATGCTTCCTGCTAGCTAAGTGGAGGAAATATCTTCCAATACAGCATGAAGGGGAGACCAAGATTTTAAGAGAAAATTGTGTTCCTCTGTTTCCTCCACCCTGATCGTGGTTTAGGCAGCAGTCACAACTTGGTTTACTGTTTCCGTAGTGTATTGTTGTATGACATGGGAATAATATCTACTCAGCATGGTATAAATATAGCTACTAATGAAATAAAGGAAACAGATGACTCTGTCCCACAATGACAAGTCTTGAGAAGTTATAAACTAGAATTATCCTGAGAAGATTCTCCACCATTGCATAGAAAGCCTAAAATAAATACTTTCTGCATAGAATAAATTGTTAGGATGCGCTCACAATATCTTTTAACATAACAGATCATCACAAAAGCAGGAAAACAAAGTTGAGCTTTCAAAAATACATATTTTTCCTTTTTGCTCCTACAAGTACGCATATTATAAACAAAACTACTGAGCATAATGTGCTAGAACCTCGGCTGTCCTTGTATGCAACCCTCCTCCTTACCAAATGACAGTGTTAATACTATCTGTATTTGGAATATCATCATAGATCCATCCTCTCGGCTTACCTCTGACTGCTACAGTTTTGATCGGGGCTTTCTGTATTTTCTGCGGTTCTTGACTTATCTCAGCAGTAGCTGCTGTTAAGGAGTCTGTCTGCTTTATGCCTCACTTGAACTAAGCAGACTGGGGCTGCGAAGAAGACGCAATAGCGGTGGCTTCTGGTGGCAGTACCTGGAAGGGGCTGGTGATGAAGGGGATGAAGGAGATGGTTGTTTAGTGCAGGCAGCACTCAGAGTCTGCAAGGCAGACAACAGTGACTGCAAGTCTAGATTTTAGGACTGCTCTCCCATTGCAACCAGGCATGGGCTATACCACCTTTCTCAAATGTATGTGCATTTTAAGGGCCCAGAGAGCAGCTGGCAGAGAGCTGATACCAGAGGGGTGTGGTTGGGTAGATTTTTGTTTTGGTGGTTGTTTTTTGTTTTGTGGGTTTTTGTTAGTTTGTATTTGTTTTTTACCAGGGGGGAGGTGTCGAAATTACATGGTAAGCTAGGCAAGATCTTTAGGATTGTGGACAGGAAAACTACCCTGGTAGAGGATAGTCCATGCAATGCTGCAGCTTCCTTCTTTTAAGGATAGACGCTATGTCTGATCCACAGCCTACTTTTCTCTGCCTTATCCAAGATAAATCCCACAAAGGGGAAAAATGGGTTTTATAAGTGGTATTCTTATTATATTTGGACTAGTTATTAAGAAAACAAACAAAACTGGGGTCATGAATATAGTACAGCTCAGTACTCTGTGTAGGATGCGCTGCTGCTGGGCTGGAAGTGTTCTGCCTGTCGCCACTAATTCTTACCCGTGGTAGCAGGTAGTCTAGTAGTGCTTGTGCTTCATGGTGCACTGCACAGGAGCTGGGAGGGAGCCATTCTGCTGCTTCTAAGGCTCTGAAGCCTTATGTTGGCCCTAATTCTCATCCTTATCTTTCTAGGGATTTCCTACTTTCTAAAGTAGGGGGATTGCTTGTTTCAGTCTTTTTCTGTGTTACGGGGAGGGGTGAGTGAATTTGTGCTGCTCTTGAACAAGGCAGGCATCTAGCCCTTTTTGTCTTGCAAAGTTTCTGTACTTTTATTTGATGACAGATAACCTTTCATATAGATAATTATAAAATCCCAGGTAGTCTGGAACAGTAGCGGTGCTTCTTGGTTGGAGATTGCAAGATGATTAAAGTTTCATAAGGCTTTCACAGTCTAAAATGTTGATTAAAATCGATTCTGATTTGTCCTTAGTCTTTTCAGCTGTTTTAAGCGATTCTCCTTCATATCAGTTATTTTAGATGAATTCACTGGTATAGTGTCTGTGCACTTAGCATACTAGCATGAAGCAACTTCTGAACTAGCTTCCATGTCCTCTTACTGCCTAATATTGTAGCACATAGGAGGCAAAGTAGTCTCTGCTCAGAGCTGAGAGAAGACTGAATTAATTAGATGTTTGGGGTCTTTTGAGTGACTCAGACTTAATCCTTTACTATAAATTAACTACACTGCAGTCAGTGTTAATGGAGCATGTTATATTAAAAATATTACATTATATTGCTTCAGCTCACTTGGCAGCAATATGTGAAGTTCTGTGGCTTTCACTGTGCAAATATTCCAAGATAAAGATAACTTTAAAGAAAAGATACAAGAGCTCCTGCAATGCTTTGTTTTTAGGATTCTATAAAATAAGTGTTGGATCACGTTTTGCGTAGAGCCTGGTGCCCTTTTAAAATTACAAACTCCTGTCCTACTGCTGTCTGACTTTGGTAAAGGAATATATTCTCTGCTAATCTAGCATCTGCCAAATATTCACGTATCTCAGCTGTGAAGCAAACACTCTGCAAACTGGCAAATGAGTATTAAAAGATGAGATGTAATCCTCAAACTAGTGCCTAATCCTTTTGTCACCAAGAGGTAATCCAGACAGAAGGTAGTTGTGACTGGATGGAGAATGTCTGAACCAAATTATCAACTCTGTTAGTCTTTGTACAGAACTGTTAGAGCCCGAGTTAACAAGCCCAGGCACGTCCAGGGACAAGCTAATGGGCTGCATTGACTTGCCCGCAACTTTTGAAGCTTTTGAAACTCCAGCAAGGGATGGGCACTTGAGGGTGCGGTGCTTCCACAAACACTTTTCTAAGCGGTGAAGCCATAAATCCCTACCCATCTCTGCTGCATATTTCTGCTTCTGTGCCCAAATTATTGACCTTCTGCTATCTTCTGTCTTCTAGCTGTGTTAATGTGACTCTTGAGTGGGGAAACCATAAACCAGGTCAGTTTAAATGATCTGTGTGTTAAAAATGCCAACAACACCCATATATCACCCCTGAAACTTCCCTTCTCCTCCCCCAGAGTGTTTATTTTCATTGTTCAGTGTTTTTTAGTTTGGATCAATTTCCTCAACAGTTTCAGTATGGCCTGCCGCAGGGGTAGGGGTGGGGAAAGTAGGAGGCTCTTAAATCAGTTTACATCAGGGATTGTGAAGTGGAATTTGCACCCTTAGGACCATCCACGCCTTCGGTAGTAACTTCATTCATCCGTGAGCTAGATAAGTGTTCGAAATAATAGGTGGTTGGTAGATTGTTTTTTCCCCTAAAGAGAGATTCGCAGAAGGAAGGGGTCAGTTGTGACATGTCACATCTTGGGTTTGAACACAGGGTTTAGGATTTAAATATGCCAGTGAAGATCTGTTCAGCCTGAACTGGGGGAACATGGGGACATTGCTGCGCTATGGGTGGAAAACGTGCAGGAGTGTGTGGGGTTTCCCTACCCTCCCCCAACCTGAGGTCCTGGTGAATGTCAGCCTTCAGAAATAAATTAGTTCAGATGAGAAGAATGCTTTTAACTCATCGTTGCTGGTCTTATTGATGAGAATCCAATTTTTAAAAATGTAACTTAACTAAGTTTTGAAATCACATCGTATACAGTTCAGCATGGTCTGCTGTTTCCTGCCTCCTCCCATACAGTGTCTAAAAGCTTAAACAGACCCAGACTCTCTGCAGCCTGGGGCACCTCTGAGGAAACCAGGAGGAGTGGCTGAGTGCCTCAGGTGCAAGTTTTGGAGTCTCTCACCGCTGCCTGGCAGCCACCCAAATCTTGAGAAAGAGCATGGGACGACAGGCTCGAGTTTGGGAGTGCGCTGAAGAACCACAAAGAGGAAAGTGTCCTGTAACTGAGTGGTGGTAAACCTTTCTGACCTCTTGTGTAAGGTTTATCTTCAAGGAGATTTGTAAGCCCTTATCATGTAGTGTCAGGTCAAATGACAGGTGCCAACAGCTTGTGATTATTGGCCTAGATTTAACCTAGTTCTGGTGAGGCTAGAAGTTGCTTGAGCCAGGTCAGATGTATAGTTCAGCTGGTGGCAGAGCAGTGACTGTATAGAGGGGGGCAGGACCTGACCATGCTCAGAACCTGCACTGTGCTTTACGTGGGCTTGGTGATGAGGAGGAGGAGCGTGGGCTGGGTGAGCATATGGACATGGCCAGTACAGGTGGAGAGTTATAAACAGAAATTGTGCAGGGCGCTCCTGTACGCAGAGAATTGTTTAACAGGGCAGATCAAACAATCAGCCCTATCAGTAATACACCTTTGTATGTGTTTAGACTAGCCAAACTGTAGGCCCATTTTTTCACTCTCCCTTCCCTCCTCCCCCGTCCCCCCCCCCTTTTTTTTTTCCATAGTAGATTTTTATCCTTTGTGGATCATTTGGTATACAGTGAAAACCCCTGGATTCCAGCCAGCCCAGTCAATAAGTTTCACTCATTAATAAGACTTGCTTGTGTGCAGAGCAAACAGTGCTGTTCAAACAGTTTCCTAATCAAAACAGTTTTTCCGCCATGTTAACCCTCTTGGAGCTGGAGGCATGTACCGTTGCCTCCAAACACATGCTGCAATTACGTACTGACTGTATGGTCAGACCCGTCTGGGTTATCTTGCCATCCTGGATGCAGAGAGCAGTGGAACTCCATGCTGAAACAGGGAACAGTGACAACACCGTTTATGCTACATACAGGTGCAGATCACAGAATCACAGAAACTTCAGAGTTGGAAGGGACCGCTAGAGATCATCTAGCGCAACTCCCCTGCTCAAGCAGGATTGCCTAGAGCACATTACTCAGGACTGCATCCAGGCGAGTCTTGAAAATCTCCAGAGAAGGGGACTCCACAACCTACCTGGGCAGATGTTGGTGAAATTGTCCTTGAGTTTTCTGCAAGGACGTTCCTTTCATGCAGGGTGACTGTGAATGTAAATGAGACTGATTGAAAGATACAGGCGATGGTGTTTGGGAAGGGCATGCTACACTGCAGTCGGGTGGAGGATTTCTGCAAGAGATTAAAGGGTACAATGAGGATAACAAGCAGTGAAAGTAAACAATTTCAAATGAGGTCCAAAGCAATTATTGGAAGGTCATGCATTTAAATTCCTCTCTCAAAATGTTTTAGAGAAACTAGATTGCTCACAAACTGCTGTGGTTGAAGAATAAAAGTAGAAGCTTTGAAAATACGTAGACAACATTACAGAGATTCTCAGCAAGGGTAACTTGGCGTCCTTTGTTCAGCACAGTTCAGGTGGCTTGTTTTCCCTTTCTGCCATACTATTGTGTAGGTTAGTGTAATTTAATTATTGCTTTTCTAAGAAGTTTCAAGTCACTTGCTCTGCCTATCCAGTAAAGAGCCTGGTAATGAATCTGCCTCGTTAATATCTAGTTTAATGTTTGCCAGGAGTTGGATCTGGTAACCTCTAAAGAGCAAGCAAAAGGAGGAGACCGCTGAGGGCAGAATGAGCAAGACTTGGAAGTAATGGGTCAGCAGCTCTGTGGAAGCCAGAGCAGAAACCCTGGCAGACATTACGAAGGGCAGCTGTGGAAGGATGGCAGAGGAGTTCAGAAACTAGGAGTGGAAATCTGGAAACTGTCACCAGAAGCAGCCTGAGGGTGACAGAAGAATGCAGCAGCAGCTGCAGCAGGGTACGCAGGGCAGCCCAGCAAATGGGAGGCTGGGTGGAGCCATCCAGCAGCAGCTAAAGCAAAAGGCCAAAATCTGAGGGAATATTGGGATGTCATAACTTGCTGCTGAGCCTTTAGCAAGCTTTTAGATTTCAGAAGGGAGAATACTTTGTGTTTACTATTTTTGTAGACTTCATCATGTGTATTTTTTTATTTTATTTTTTAAATGTGTTCTGTTAACATTTGCTGGGATAATGTATCACTGACCTCTGGCCAAACTGCATGGATTTGGGAAGTATTCAAAATCTTCTCTCCCCTTAAGAATGTGTCCATTGGTATATTTTTTTTCTAGCAGGATTTGGTTAAAAAAAGTCTGTGTTTCTGTAGCAAGCAGTGGTTGCAAACTATATGTGAGCAACTCGGTCTAGCAGAGATAGTCTGCTACCAAACTACATTGTCAAAAAACAGCTTTCTCGAGCCCCGTGAACTGTCCGGGATTCTTTCCTTTTGAACATGCTGCTTTGCTCAGTGCCTAGGGAACCACCCAGCCCAAAGCTTCTTTCTGAGTATCACGTGCTCCTCAGGCATGCCATGCTCTGCTTTGTATATACAAAGAAAGATGCTTGGAGAAAGTTTCACTGCCCCTCTGAGAGTGCTTTACGTAATGCCTCAGAGAAACTGCAGAAGATACAAGTTACAGCTTTACATATATATTAGCCCTTAGCATGCATGTACGTTAGTTCATAGCATGGAACTGCCCGTTGTTGCCATAACTACTAAACCAGCTATTTGGTAAGGGCAAGAGTACTTTTAAAAAAGTGAGGGGAAAAGCTTTACTGTGTTTTGTCGTTTGTTTGGGTTTTCTTTTCTCCTCTATAGTTAGAGGAGAAAAGTTAGGGGTAGCACTTGGGTGGCTCTAGATTGCAGAATGCAGTTTGGGTGAGGGAGGTAGGTCAACAGAGCCTCAAAATGCAGGCCTGGGAATCTGCTGTGAGTTGACATCTCTAGTTGCTGCCTTTCTCCTACAAAAATGTATAGTGAAAAGCCTCATCCTAAAATACTGTTAACAATAACCCCGTGCATGGAACTTTCTTCTGGGATTATTATAGACATCTGCCACAAATCAGAAAGAAACAGCCCTCCTCTCTCCAACAATTTTTGAGCTTTTCCTCTTACAAGTTTAATTATCACATCAAAGAAGTAATAATGATATTTTTACTATAAGCATACTTACAAGCTCATCCACGGAGGCCAGTATTTCAGTCTGTTAGGTGAGTATGACATTAGGAATTTTAAAGTCTTTCACAATATGAAGTGGAAAAAGCTGCTCATCAGAAATAATTATGTATTGTTTAAAGAAGTATGCCCTGAAGAAATATTTCCTTGCTCTGAAGCCTTTCTTGAATAAGACAGTCCTTAAATCGTTGTTTTAAAACTTGTTTTTGATGGAAATGTACTTTGGGTGAACCATAGCATGTCTTAAACTGTGCTTCTGGTTTGTTTTATTTCCAGGAAAGGTAGCTATACAGAAGGAAGATCTGCAGAAGTATCATAACAGAGACACCTGGTTTCAGCTGCAGCATGTTGATGCCGATTCAGAAGTACAGGTGAGATTATTTTGGCAAAGGAGCATTTGTAACAGGGCCATGGCAGCTTTATGGGTTCCGTGGCTCTAGGACAGATGTGTTCTTTCCCTACAAAAGGGAAGCATTGCTCATTAGTATGGTTTAGGTTTTAGTGATATTTGCAACTTGTGTATCTGTAGGGTTTACACTTACCCACTGAATTACACGTGTGGGTAAATCGATGGGGCCAGGATTCTCCCCACAGAAATAATTAAAACTATGTAAACTATGAGGATCACTGATACAAGGAGGGGTGTGGTCATCTAAGGTATCAAATAACTTCAAAACCCTATAAATAACTGTTGATTCCTCAATCAGCCTGAAAATAATAACTGCGGGTACTGGTTTAAATAATTGCATAGGCAGGTTGTCACAGGAATGGCAACAAGTACATCTCAGAAAAAAAAACAACCAACAAACCACTCCTTGGCAGATTTCTAGGCCCTGCTCCAAATCATGAGAATGGTGATGATAGTATCGCTTCAGCTCCATTTATGGTTTGGTACTTTGCAGATTTTGGTACACAGTGATACTCCTCTTTTGTACTTACTCTCTTTTGAAGCAGATTCTATTTTCTATTACAATGTTAGGTCTTGTGAAAACAGTTACTGTAGCAAAGCAAGAAATGAAAACGATATAGCAGGATATGAAGTCAATATAAATCAGTTTTTTTCTTTTTTTTCCCCCCTGTAACTATTTATTACATGTGAATTTCAAACCACAGTCTTTGCTTAGGAGGTCACAGACATAAATGTCTGACCTGTGCCACAGTCTCCAATAAATGTAAGGGGAAATTATGCTTAGATACTGCTGTGTGGTAGAGTTGGACATAATGTCTTGGCTTTACAGTCTGCATGCAGGTCTGCACATACCAGGTCAGAAAATACTCGTTCCAACATGTAGTGTGGTTATGTGGAGTGAAGCATATGTGAAAATACATTCAAGGTTAGGTTTTCTGTTTATTTGCAGAGACAAATAATACACTGTTGTGCATGTGATGTAAAGAAAGCCTCATGACAGCCTGTTCAGTCTGTAACATTCTCTTGAAAAGTATTGATCCTCTTTAATGCCACATTTCAATGCCAATGGTGATGGAAAGGCTTTTAACAGCCTTTTAACTTTGAGATCTATTCTGTTTACCCTGTTTTCCCTTTCTTCTTACCCTAAAGCCTCTTATGACAGTGACTTTAAAACAATAGATATAGTGTTTATGTCCTGCAGGATATGAAAACTTTCCCTTTGTAATTTATCATCTGAAAACCACCAATATTTGGATAAGCTTCTGCGCTGTTTATTTTGTTACAATATTTACACAGAGTGAGCCTGTGGAAGCTTTTAAGACCAGGGTGCTTTCTAGGACAGCACTGGTAATGTAAGCTGTGAACTCATAACAGAAAGGTTTGTGGGCAGCTCTAGCTTTTGGAGATAATGAGGAGCACCATATTTGCTGGAAAGCGTGTTCTCTGTTTGTCATTGTTTGTACAGTTTATCACTTCCGCTGTTTGTATCTTTATAAGAGCCCAGCTGTTAAAAGCTGTTTCTAGGCTCCATGATAAGCATTTATTACAACTGGTGTAAATATGAATAGCACTCTGATGATTTTATCCACTTACTTAGATGTTCCGCTGTCTTTACGCTAAGGAGCCTGCAAGAGGGCTTTGTGTCTTCCATAAAAGTAGGAGCGGATTTGTAGATATTTTGTACGAATTCCTATGCAAGTGAAAATAGTCAAATGAAGGAGTGTTTCTGTGTTGGTGCTTTTTTACAGTTGTGGTATCTCAGTTGTATCTTTTTCTAATCACTTTTTCATTTATGAGAGAAAAAAGAATATGTCTGTTAATGATAAGTATTTTCGCCATGTTACTCAGTTTTTCTCCAATTTTAAAGCAAATCATTAAGAAATGTTAAGTAGTTAACATGTGCAATGAATCATGCAAATACTAGTAGTCAAAAAGCAGTTTTAATGTGCCAGCTATCAGTTTTATCATTCTAGCAGTTGTCCCCACTGGCCATGTAATCTAGTAGATTAAACATTGAGCCATGTACCAGGGAACTCTTGCATCTTACTTCTGCTTTTGTTGGCCAGTGGCCTTAATACTGTTCTCCGCGTTGTAGAACACTTCATGGCTATTTAGTTATGCATCAAAGCACCCTACTGATGTAAGCTACTGTCACTTCTACATTTTTAATACAGTGAGAAATAAGTGTCAAAAAAATGTGAGTTGCTTGAGGTCATACAAGTCAATGTGAGGAGTTTTAAAAAAAAAAAAAAAGTATCAAAGAGACTGGGTTTCTAATTCTTTCTAATTCATTAGGCCGTGATATGAAAGAAACTGGGTGACAGTGATAAGGCTGTGTAGGACTTTACTGTGTGCAAAGCCTGAAAATATCCAGGTTTTAAGCAGACCAATCAGCAGAGTCAGAAACTGAAAACCAGTTTAACATGAATGGATTATTGAAATATTAGTGATCTTGGGTGCCATGGTTCTCAGATGTTCAGTTTTGGGACAAATTTGGCCTCATTTTTCAGAACAGAAGGACAGATTTGAAATTACGGATAACAATGTTTCAGATATAAGGACTGGTATTTTGAGGTATCTGAAGTTCAATGAGTAGAATTTAAAATTTTGTTCTTGACGTGTTTTGGATCTCACTTGTATGAGTTTCAGAGATGATACAAATTTTCAAATGGCAATACTGCTTTCTGTCTTCATACGTAGAGAGGGAATGGGATGTGATGTGGAGATTTTTCTCTTTTTTTTGAAAGTGCTAAATAATACAACAAACAAATAGAATTCTAGTGCCAATGGAATGTGGATATTTGTGTGCTGTTTTCTCAAATTTTATTCAGAAGCTATCGCTCTAAGTATTCTGAAGCTGTACAAAATAAATAAGCCTGTATATATTAAAGAACCCTAAAATATAAGTGGTAGTGTTGTATAACTCATCCGACGTAGTTGCCAAAGTGTTTAGCTTAAGGCTTTGCAGTCAGTTTTAGGGTTTCCCAATGTTGCTAATTCTTACTGTCTTGTAATGTTTTCTATTGGCAGGAGTGCAAGGTGAGATTATGACTTGATAAACTTCATGGTAGTTGAGGATGTTACTGACAGCAGGACTGTGTTTTAATTGTCAGCCTACACAGATATGAGCGTTATTATCAGATGCTTTAATGCCACATCCATTTATTGCTTAACAGCAAGATGTACTGGAGTCTGGGATGATTGCTTATCTTGAAGAAAAAAACTAGGGCATTGTCCATCTAGGTGAAGAGCTGCTAAGGGGCCTGTAATCTTGCCATGACAGCTGCTGTTTGGTGTGGTGCACAGTCCCATGCCAAGTGGTACAGGTGCTGTGCAGCTGCTCAGCCCACAGATACATATTGTGCCATTACCCACCCACATGACCTTTGTGGCTTTGGTTTGTCATTTCGTCTAGCAAACTAGTTAGTTGAGATAATCAATATGATCAGGTGCACCTCAGTTTCCCTTCATCTGAGTGGGTGGGTGGGTAACAGTAGCCATCAGAACACAACCCTGTGTCATGCACCAATGGATTGTAATCGCCCCTTAGGTTCTACAGGCTCTTATTCTGTTTGTAAATCAATGCCCCCAGATCTTACTGGCTGGTTTTGCTCTCACTAGTTTGAAAATAAGATATTGCATAGTCTGCTGTAGTCCTGTCAATAGACATAGATATAACCTGGCTGTTTAAGTTCAAGCTCTTCTGTGGAGACCAAATTATTAAACTCCAGCAAAACTGGTATACAAATATGAAATGAGATTATTTCTGAATATTTCCTTTTAAAATAACATTTAGCATGTTTTATTATATCAGGAACACTTATTGTACAGAGTGCAGAATGAAACTTGACAGCAGCTGTTAAATGCATAATTCATGGCTTAACTTTCCAGACTGGAAAACTTGTTCTGAAATTGTGAAGATGTAACCAGGTGGGTTTGTGCAGGTTTAGTTGAAGGAATTTCAAGTTCCCATGGAAGGCCCCATCTTCTGATGGAGCCTGCCTACTCCTCAGTGCAACAATACCATGCCCAGAGATGAATACCCAGTGTCTGACAGTATGAGTGCCCAAACATTTCAGTGGGAAGTAAACCAGGAATTAAGCCATTACTGAAAATGGTTTAACTTTTGCGTTGAAATAGACTATGAACAATCAGGCAGCCTCAGCTGGAGGGGAGGGACTAGCAACAGAAGACACAACTTCCTAAGCTGTTTGAAGTCAGTTAAAGCATCGTGTGGCACACTTTCTATGGGAGCATGTCTTTTCTACTAGTTATTTGTCTTTCAGGACCTGCTTTTTGCATTCAGGACATGCAGGTCATGCTTTTTGATCATGGGCTGATCTACAGGAAACCAGGCATGCTGGCAACAGGTGGGGGAAGCCTAACCCGAAGGGGAAGAAAGATCCTGGGACAAGAATTAGCAGGGCTCATTCATAGGGCTTTAAACTAGGTTTGAAGGGGGATGGGGATGAAACCAGGATTACAAAAGTGGTGCCTGGGAGCAGCATACCAGTGCTTCTGGGTAAAAGCGTTAGCAAGGTCTTGCAATCTGTCTCAGTGATGGTGGGGGATGGTGATTTGTGTGGTAGCAAAGGCATGAGGGGTAGTTATAATTTGGGAACTACAGAAGTGTCCAAGCATGATCAGGGCTTGTCCCCCCAAGGAAGTAGCAGAACAGTTAGCCCAGCTGAAGTGCATCTACACTAATGCATGCAGCATGGGGAATAAACAGGAGGAGCTGGAGGCCATTTTTCAGCAAGGAAACTATGATATAGTTGCCATCACAGAAACGTGGTGGGAAGACACACACAGGTGGAGTGCTATAATCGATGGCTACCAACTTTTCAGAAGGGATAGGCAAGGAAGGAGAGGTGGCGGGGTGGCCCTCTATGTTAGGGGCAGTTTTGAATGTCTAGAACTCAACAGTGTGAATGACAGTGTTGAGTGTGTATGGATAAGAATTAAGGGGAAGGCCAACAAGGCAGACATCGTGATGGGAGTTTGTTATAGACCCCCCAATCAGGATGTAGAATCTGATGAAGTATTCTATAAGCAGCTGGCAGAGGTCTCACGATCATTTGCCCTTGTTCTTGTGGGGGACTTCAACTTCCCAGATGTCTGCTGGAAATACAACACAGCAGAGAGGGAACAGTCCCGGAGGTTCCTCGAGTGTGTGGAAGACAACTTCCTAACACAGCTGGTGAAGGAACCAACTAGGGGAGGTGCCCTAGTTGGTCCACTACTGTTTGTTAATAGAGAAGGTCTTGTGTGGGATGTAAAGGTTGGAGGTCGTCTTGGGCAGAGTGACCATGAAATGATAGAGTTTTCAATTCTTGGTGAAGCAAGGCGGGGAGCCAGCAGAACTGCCACCTTGGATTTCTGAAGGGCAGACTTCAGCCTGTTTAGGAGCATGGTTGAGAGTGTCCCTTGGGAGGCAGTTTTGAAGAGCAAAGGTGCCCAGGAAGGCTGGTCATACTTCAAGCAGGTGCTCTTAGATGCACAGGAGAAGGCCATCCCCATGTCTCAAAAAACGAGCCGATGGGGAAGAAGACCAGCCTGGCTAAATAAAGAGCTTTGGCTGGACCTCAGGAAAAAAAAGAAAGCTTACATTCTCTGGAAAAGGGAGTTGGTAACTTATGAGGATTATCAAGATATAACAAAGCTATGTAGGGGGAAAATCAGAAGGGCCAAAGCTCAATCACAACTCAGCTTGGCCACTGCAGTTAAAGACAATAAGAAGAGATTCTTTCAGTATATCAACAGAAAAAGGAAGACTAGGGAAAATGTAGGCCCACTGATGAATGAGACAGGTGCCCTAGTGGTGGAAGACACAGAGAAGGCAGAGTTACCAAATGCCTTCTTTTCTTCAGTCTTCACTGCTAAAGCTGTCTCTCACGAATTCCATACCCTGGAGGCAAGGGGGAAGGTCTGGAGAGAGGAAGATTTTCCCTCAGTTGAGGAGGACCGGGTCAGAGGCCACTTGGCCAATCTGGACATTCATAAGTCCATGGGCCCTGATGGGATGCACCTGTGAGTGCTGAGAGAGCTGGCAGATGTTATTGCTAGACCACTCTCCATCGTCTTTGAAAGGTCATGGGGAACAGGAGAGGTGCCTGAGGACTGAAGGAAGGCTGACATCACTCCAATCTCCAAAAAAGGCAAGAAGGAGGACCCAGGGAACTACAGGCCGGTTAGTCTCACCTCTGTTCCTGGGAAGGTAATGGAGCGACTCATTCTGGATGTTATCTCCAAACATGTTGAGGAACAGGAAGTTATTGGAAGTGGTCAACATGGATTTACCAAGGGTAAATCATGCTTGACCAATCTGATAGCTTTCTATGATGTTATAACGGGTTGGCTGGATGAGGGGAGAGCCGTAGATGTCATCTACCTTGACCTTAGCAAGGCTTTTGACACTGTCTCCCATAACATCCTCATTAGGAAGCTGAGGAAGTATGGGCTAGATGAGGTGACAGTGAGGTGGATCGAGAGCTGGCTGAGTGACAGAACTCAGGGTTGTGACCAGCGGCACAGAGTCCAGTTGGAGGCCTGTAACCAGTGGTGTCCCCCAGGGGTCAATACTCGGTCCAATTTTGTTCAGTATATTCATTAATGACTTGGATGATGGGACAGAGTGTGTCCTCAGCAAGTTCACTGATGATACCAAACTGGGAGGGGTGGCTGACACTCCAGAGGGCCGTGCTGCCATCCAGTGTGACCTGGACAGGCTGGAGAGCTGGGCAGAGAAGAACCTAATGAGGTTCAACAAAAGCAAGTGCAAGGTCCTCCACCTGGGGAGGAAGAATGCTAAGCACCAGTATAGGTTAGGGGTGGACCTGTTGGGAAGTAGTTCTGAGGAGAAGGATCTGGGGGCCCTGGTAGACAGTAAATTATCCATGAGCCAACAATGTGCCCTTGTTGCCAAAAAGGCCAATGGAATCCTGGGCTGCATAGGGAAGACTGTGGTCAGTAGGTCGTAGGAGGTCATTCTCCCCCTCTACTCTGCACTGGTGAGGCCACAACTGGAATACTGCATCCAGTTTTGGGCTCCCCAGTTCAAGAGGGACAGGGAACTGCTGGAGCAGGTCCAGCGTAGGGCAACCAAGATGATTATGGGACTGGAGCATCTCCCTTATGAGGAAAGGCTGAGAGAGCTGGGACTCTTTAGCCTGGAGAAGAGAAGGCTGAGGGGAGACCTTATTATGGCATATAAGTATCTAAAGGGTGGGTTGAAGGAGGATGGTGCCAGACTCTTTTCAATGGTTCCCAGTGACAGGACAAGGGGCAATGGGCACAAGTTGGAACATAGGAAGTTCCGTTCAAATACACGGAAAAACTTCTTTACAGTGAGGGTGGCAGAGCACTGGAACAGGCTGCCCAGGGAGGTTGTGGAGACCCCTTCTCTGGAGACTTTCAAGACTCTCCTGGATGCAGTCCTGAGTGATGTGCTCTAGGCAATCCTGCTTTAGCAGGGGAGTTGGACTAGATGATCTCTAGAGGTCCCTTCCAACTCTGAAGTTTCTGTGATTCTGTGATTCTTTTTGACGACTGGAATCAAAAATTGCCATGCTATTGTGTATATATCTCTCGTGATCCATGAATGTCTTTCCTTCGCATGCAGAAGTTTACCCAACAGTAACTGATTTAGATACTTGCCTGGGGCTGTAGATGGCATGCTCTCAGTAGTCCATGTGTTTGTTCTCAGTGGAATTTAAGCCCAAGTGCATATGCGATCTTTATTTTTTGTAGTTTTGAGTAGTTTTCCCTTTAATTTTTTTCGCAGTAACTTCAGCCCTGCATAGTTCAAGTCTGCTTTGTGAAGTTTGAGCTTTGCAACCCAAATACCCTTTGTGTTCATGTTATCAGTGAAGTGGTTAAAGATCCAGAGACATTCTGATTAATATCAAAATATACCAGCATGCTCCAAACCATGTAGTCTGTATATGCCAAAGCAGGAGAGAAATGCAAGGAGAGTTAGATCATTCTGACATGTTTTCCTGTACAGGCTCTTGCTTTAAAAGTTCCCCTTTTCAAGTGTGGCTTGAGTTACTTCCTCCACAGCACTGGCAAATGTGAAATGGTCATGTTCTCTTACAGCTGAATTCTTATTATTAAATGACAGAGTGCTTTTCCAAAGCCAGTCATGCTCGAGGTCTTATGTAAAACTCGTTGGGGGCGAAAAGATCTGACATAAAAACTTGAAAATTGCTCATTTCCCTTTCCTCCTCATAAGAACTTTGTATCTGAAACATATCTATTTGGCTATCAGCTTTAAGAAAAAAAAAAAAGCCTGTAAAGGGCAGATAACCAACACTGAGGAAGCAAATTGTCTCACATTTTAACCTTCTGTACTCAAAGCTTTGTGCAAAAGATTTACTGATGTTAAGAAGTACTTTTCTTCAGACACCAAAAGCCCGTCCTCCTCCTTCTAGCACATTAGCATTTTGCCTACAGAGGCCTTTTGACTATTGTTCATTAAACATGCCTGTTCTTGAGCATGGACTGATATGAGTGTGTACAAGTGGTGGAATATACGTTATTAGTGGAAAACTTTACTTACAGGTATGTTTGGCAAGTATGCCTAAAATGCTTTTGTTGTACTGTAAATTACTACTGGCTCTGAAATGATGCCTGTATGTTAGCTGGAAGAATATATCCAGGGCACTTTGTGCTGCTCAAAAAAACTCTCCTCCTCTGTCAGCACCTTCCCATTGAATGCAGAATCCGTATCCCAAGCGTCAGGCTTCATGAATGAAATCCTGGCCTTGCCAGGGTGGGAGTTTTGCCATGACTTCAGCAATGCCAAAGTTTTACCACAAGCTTTTGAATTAGCTCTTCCCCGTTCTGTCCTGGGTGACAGTTGAGAGAAGATTATCCCAGATCTGCAGAGGAAGCTGTAAATGTGTTACTCTGTTATTTCTTTCATAATATTGTGGAAGTTGCCACTGTCTCTCCAATATCTGCCTGCTTCCTGTTGTCTAAATCAATGCTTTTTATATATGTAGAGCAAATTGTGTTGAACTGGAACGGCTCTGTTGCTAATTGTTACTTATCTTAAAAACCATATTCTTACAAAAAAATAGGTTGAGCAAATTGTCTTGAGAAGCAGCTCAGTGACTGTTTTGCTGAGCTGTTTTGCTCCAGTGACTGGCAGAATTATCTACTCTATTAAACAGTTAAGAGCGTTACATGCCCACCGTCCAACACTGACAGTAACTGTCTTTGTGTAGGTATTTAAATGGTTCTAACGTAAAGATGAGTCACTGATGCATTGTGTATAACCTACTGTAAGCATGGGTATATGCAAATTGTAAAAAGAAGAAGCTGCTTCCAGGCTTGGTATCGGCTTCCCACCGCACACAGGAAATACATGGGTGTTACCCTCTATTTTATGAACAGTGGCTTTTAGGTTTCTCTCTTTGAGGTGTTTTGAAAAGAGTTGAAATCTTTGTTTTGATAGGGTGGGGAGATTCTCAAGGCTACATGCCTACAACAGAATTATTTCAGAGAACTGAATCGTGTCAACAATGGTAAATAATGTTTGATAAAGAAAAGACCAGTTATTGACCAGATCCTGCTTTGCGGCAAGACTTCCTCCATATGTGAATGTAAGAGAGTTGTCCTCAGACTTATCAGCACAAAGGGGTAAGACAGTCTCTCCGGTTTTGGTCTGTTACTTTTAAAAAGCTAGTCGGTGACATGGCATGTTGTACTGCTGAATAATAAATTTACATTTTTTCAAAATAACGTACCTGGATTCTGCATCTGCAGAGCACAGTTTGTCTGGGGAAATGAAAGCCAGGTGTCTTTCATTTACAGTATCTACATATTGTATTGCATCAAAGTATTTGAGAGGAAAACATGACTAATTATAAGGATTTTGACCATATGGAGGTATTCTTCCTTTAGAGAAGCAGGAAGGTTAATATTGTGCCATTTGAAGATGTTTGCCAGTTACTGAGCAATTCTGACATGCTTGCACATATGGAGACCAAGCAGACATCAGTTCTGATTTGCCCAGTGTTTATGAATCCATGCGGTGTTCGTTAGGGCTGTTGCACTTTCCTCAGCGATAGGCTGGATTTTGTTCCAGATTCTTGTGTACCACACTGTGGTCCAGCAGACAGGCTGTGATCTGGAGCGTGATCCTTAGACCTTTCCCAGCCGCCTGCTGCCCTCTGCTAAAGGAAGGAGCAACTGTTACAGCAGCAAATGTAGACAGCAGACTCTTCCTCCTGCTCTCGAACCTGCCATTATGCTGTGACCTTATGTGGGGCTGCTGATAATACTGCAGGGCTGGATTTACTTAAAGCAGTAGCTGCACCCTTCGTCTTTCCTCTCTCGCTCATAGACAGCATTTAGTGAGCCCTTAAGAGTTTGGATCAGTTTTATCGTTTGCTTTTAAGCTTTACCAGTGCCAGAAAGTGACATCGCTGAAAGTTGCCTAAGAGGGTTTGAAATTAGACCAGATCTGTCTAATAACATTTGCTATGTCCCAAAATAAAGTTTGGAAAAACACAGAAAACAACAGAACAGGTTATCGCATAGTTTGGAGTGGTCTGTGCGCCGTGCTGAGTTCTTCCAACACTCCTTTCTCCAGACAACTTGCAGCAATGGAAAGTAAACCAACACACCAGAGGTATCACAATTGTAAACTTGAGATTCCAAAATAATGAGGAGCTGGCACTAGTCATATCACGGGTTAAGCCTATTCCTCCCTTACAGCCTGTCCCTGTTACATCTCTTCCCTCCTCCATCTCCAAGAGCTGGGGTGAGACAGCCTGCAGTCACTCTGTACCAGCAGGAAGAAGAGTAAAGAGCCAAAGTTGGGTCCCAGTCCCTCTTTCCACACTCCTGAGCAATGGGTCAGGGTTGAGCTGAGCTACGGAGCTGATGAGATTGGGGAACTGTGCTAGGATAAGGGTCCCCATGTGGGATAAACGTTTGGAAAACTTCCACGCAGATGCACTCCCACCTTGGAGGGGAAATTCCCCAGAAAAATTGGGTAGGCTAGTGAGAATGGTGGGTGATCACAAACCTCCTGTTCAGCAGGTGTTTAATAGTAGACAAATACGCTTTTTTGGAGTTTTTGTGATACCAGCCACTGTTGTTTTGTAGAAGAGAGAATTATAGTGCTGTGTGAGCCCTGTATATGAAGATAATTGACTTGATATTTAATATTCAAGCAAGCAGATTGTATATTTTATATATTTTTGTTTAAAATTGACAGTCAAGATTTGTTCTTTTCCTTTGATCTTTTTAAAAAGTGGAAGATTTCTAAAAACTGTTTTACAGTAACAAAAAGGATGGAGATCTAGTTGATACTTCCTTAAAGATATGGTTTAAGAGATCTGAGTAGATTTGGCTCCTGTCTTTTGAACTTAGGCACACACACTGTAATTTTTTTGTGCATTTACTAGAGCCTTAGATAGAGCACAGAAGTTTCTAGTGTTTATCAGTGTTTTTTCATAACTCTTTCCCTGAAAAACCAGATTGCATCTGTTTTGAGTTAGATCAGATGTTGCATCTGAATCGACAGTCAGTCGCTGGATCACATGGTGTGTGTCAGATTCCAGGCCAAAATGTGTGTACATAACTGCACTCAGAAATGGCTCCCAGTGGTGTCCCAGTGACTTTGCAAACACTGCCTCTAAATAAGGCCCACTGCTTTTTCAAGATGCTAAAAGTGCTTCATGCCAAGATGGCAGAACTTTGTCATAAGAATAACTTTAGGATAATCTGCAGTCATGTCTTTTCTTTTCTCCTTCAACATACTGTGTTTAAACAGCAAATTTGCAACTCCTGGTAACATGATACAGGTAGGTACCATTTGTATACTTTTACTTGCTTTACAACTGTCTTCTGGTGTTTCAGTCCACAGTAACTCTCAGCTGCATCCCAAGGAGAAATGGGGTGGCTGGAGGCAGGCTTTTCCAGTATCTATAAAAACAGGACTTTGATTCTGATTTTTCTTTTCTTTGCAAACTTATCATCAGTTTCAGTTTGCTTTTCAGATAACTGTGCATGTAGTTCTTGCTGATGCCTGTTAGCATTATGAGAATGTTAACGAGACTGGAATGTCACTCTATTATTTTTTTAATAAAGGGTATATTTAACATGCATAGTATAATATTTTTTTTGCCTTGGTAAGGCCCTTTAGAAGTTTTCTTTGTTACTGGTTTCCTTTTGAACGCTGTCTGCTTCCCTACGAGAAATTTACTGGTGACTTCTTTAATCAAGAACTGAAAAATGGAAGCCAGCTGGTCCCATTATGCAGTTAGATGTGATTAGGAAGGATGTACAACCTGTGAACCCACCCATCCATGTCAGCCGGAGTTTGTGAAAAAGGAAGCGTTCAGCAGTTGAGTTGGCACTCCTTCAGCTTGTTCCTTGAAAAGTCCTGCCCTTCCAAATGTGAAGGGTATGCTAATGAGCATAGCAGCTTCTAGGAACATCCTGAAATATTTTTTTTATGGAAACGTTCTTAGTAATTAATGCATTCTACTTCGAAATTGTCAAACCTCCAGCTTCTTCTCTGATTTTTTTTTTTTTTTTTCTCTATGCTAAGGGGGGAAAAAAGCTTTACGGCTAGGACACAGGACTCAATCCCTGGCTCTGCAACAGGGATTCTGTCTGAGCAGGACCAAGTCATGGCGTTTCAGCAATAAAACAGGGACAACATACTTCTTATCCTGCTGCATTATCTGATCTTTCCTGCTTATAAATGCTGTCAATAACTGTGCGCACCTAGTACAGTTGGAAGCTCTTGTTATTATCACAGTTGTTCTTTTGATAATAAAAATAAGAATTTCTTTATTATAAAATGTCAGTAAATAAAGATATGGCAATTCCATGTTTCTGTGGCACATTTAATCCACTGTAGGTGATCAGTTGACCTTCTGTTGGTTAGATTAACTGTTGATTTTTATGATAGTGATTCATTGCATAGTTTTCTGTCTTCCCTTTGAAAAATGTGTAATCTGGTGTTTCGTAAACCAACTAATGGTATTGCTCAGGAGTAAATTTATTCAGATGTATCCTTATGTTTTGCCTAATGGTATAATTGATTTGGGAAAAAGCATTCTGTTTATGTAGGAGTTATATTTTCTGTGAATTAAGCCTGCAACTATGTTACTGTAGCCTTATTTTAATATATTTATGTATTTGAGTTTTTAACTGGAAGTAAGGAGGTGTTCTGGGAATAGTCATAGGGCTGCCAGTCCCAGTGATCCCATGACCTCCGTTTTGTTGTCTGAAGCTTTGAGTCACTTTTTGAGCAGCTGACCATTTTCAAAGTCTTCACAAGAGAAAAATGAGCGCTACAAGGAAAAAATGGCTCTGTGCCCAAAGGAGGCGGCACTATATTTTTGTACTTAATGTAGATGGGAAAATGTGCAAAGTACTGCTGACTTAAAAAGATTGTTGCAGCTTGATTTCTAAAACAGGGAGCTTCCATCATAGTCTGTGTGAGAGAGAACAATTTGGGAGTGTAAGTAGGTTTGCATTCAGGTTTACCTAAGTGAACTGAAGCATTCTTTCTTTCCTGAGAGAGGTCAGTCTTGGCTTTAAGATTAGCAGAAATATTTCGATAAAAACACTATTTTTCTACAAAGGGATATTTTTCTACGTGTACTTTTCTACAAAGGGATATTTTCTCTAAGGTTCCTAAATCTCCGTTCCTATCTCTTAATTTCTTCAAAACTTGTATTAGAGTTGATTTCTCTAGTAAAAGTAATATGCAGGATATCAACGAAGATGGCAGCAATGTTTTTACAGCTTCATAATGTAAATTTCTTCTCCAGAGGCTGGTGATTTAGCTCCTGTGATAAAAATGTGACCAGTGGAAGAGAGAACAGTGAAGAGTAGGGGAAAAAGTAGATAAAACTAAAGCCAAAAAACCATCCTGCTTAACCAGAGTTCTGAGCTGGTTGTGTGCTTCACCCTTGCTATGCACGGGTATGGTGGGCACTGCAGTGGTACTGAGTCTTAAAGAGGTGGTCTAGAAGTGGCTTTACATGTTTGTGCAGAGAAATCTTTCACTTATTCATGGGGACAAGCATCAGTGTAAAACAAAATGACAGATGTTGACATTTGCGTACACTGACAGGATGAAGGAGGATTAGTGTCTTGCTGAAACAAACATGAAGAATAAGGAGTCAGACAGCCAAATGCAACCGGTTTGGTTTTGCATTGTTTGTTTTTATTATTTTGTTTAAAATCATGCAAAGGACACCTGTCAGGAGCCATGATTTTAAACTCCCACACAGGTTTGTGTCCTTTCCTTTTCAAAATGCCAGTGAACTGCTGTGATGCCTCTCCAACACGGGCTTCTATACAGCTTGGAGAGGTCTTTTTTCTTGTTTTCTGGATGTACACCAGTATCATCTGCCACATGTACTTGAAAGGCCTGTGTTCCAGCCCTCAGAGAGAAAAACTGCTACTGAGTCAGAATACTGAAGGTATAAGTAGGTGACAGAGCTGTAAGGAGTGAAAGCGTGCATTCATGATAGTGCAGAAAGAATGGTACAGAGAAAAGGGGTATACAAGGAACGGGAGAGAATGACTGTCGCAGTAAGAAGCAGAATCCCTCATAGGCTTCTTCAGGACAAATATTCAGGCACTGACTTCAGAGTTTCTTTATACTACTGAGCTAAATGTGAAAGGAACAAGGAACGAGCTTGAACTGAACTTCTGTGCGTCCATGCTACTTAATTATTACTGCACTCTCTGTTCTGCTTTGGACTGCTTTCACCAGCTTTCGTCCAGACAAATCTTCTGTAGAGGAAGTAGATCTTAGCAGTGTAGGTGCAACTCGAGGCCAAGGTTTGATCCTCACTCTCCTCTGTTGCACAGGATAGACATCCTCATAGACTAGGAGGTTACTGTAACCAGTCAGAAGAGACAGTGAAGTCTCTGGCAAGAGTTCTGGTCACGTGCAAAAAGAGGAACGGTCAAATCTGGAAGTATGAAAGGGGTGGCAACAGACTTTTTGTATGAGTTGAGGTAGATCCGCGTCACAGATGACACTCACATTAAAGCTCTGACTAACTAACAGGGTGGATTTTAGGGTCCTTTGGTGAAAAGGGTGGAGGGGAGGTGGTTATGAAGGTGAATGACTCAGTTACAGCCATGATGATTTGCAGAAGATGATTGGGCAGTGATGGTGTGTTAGAGTAGAATCATAGAGTTGTTTAGGCTGGAAGGGACCTTCAAGGCATCATCAAGTCCAACTGTAAATGTAACATTGCCAAGTCTACCACTAAACCATGTCCCCACCACATCTTTTAGATACCTCCAGGGATGGTGACTCAACCCCTTTCCTGGGCAGCCTGTTCCAATGCTTGATAACCCTTTCTGTGAAGAAATTTTTCATAATACCCAATCTAAACCTCCCCTGGCACAACTTGAGGTCTCCCCTCAGCCTCCTTTTCTCCAGACTAAACAATCCCAGTTCCTTCAGTTGCCCTTTATAAGACTTGTCTTACCCTTCATTGTCTTTGTTACTCTTCTTTGGACATGCTTCAGCACCTCAATGTCTTTCTTGTAGTGAGGGGTCCAAAACTGAACATGTTATTTGAAGTGGGGCGTCACCAGTGCTGAGTACAGGGCGACAATCATTTCCCTAGTCCTGCTGGCCACAGTATTTCTAATACAAGCCAGGATGCTATTGGCCTTCTTGGCCACCTGGGCACACTGCTGGCTCATATTCAGATGGCTGTTGACCAACACCCCCAGGTCCTTTTCCACCAGACAGCTCTCCAGCCACTCTTCCCCAAGGATGTAGCATTGCATGGGGTTGTGGTGACCCAAGTGTAGGACCTGGCACTTGCCTTGTTGAACCTCATATCATTGGCCTCAGCCCATTGATCCAGCCTGTCCAGATCCCTCTGCAGAGCCTTTCTACCTTCAAGCAGGTTGACGCTCCCACCCAACTTGGCGTCATCTGCAAACTTACTGAGAGTGCACTTGCTCCCCTCATCCAGGTCATTGATAAAGATATTAAAGAGAACTGGCCCCAGTACTGAGTCTGGGGAACACCACTCATGACTGGCTGCCAACTGGAGTTACTTCATTCACCACAGCTCTTTGGGCCTGGCCATCCAGCCAGTTTTTTACGCAGCAAAGCATGCACCCATCCAAGCCATGAGCAGCTAGTTTCTCCAGGAGAACACTGTGGGAAGTGGTGTCAAAAGCTTTACTAAAATCTAGGTAGACAACATCCACAGCCTTTCCCTCATACACTAAGCAGGTCGCCTTGTCATAAAGGAGATCAGGTTAGTCAAGCAGGACCTGCCTTTCATAAACCTGTGTTGACTGGGCCTGATCACCTGGTTGTCCTGTACTGCCATGTGATGGCACTCAAGATGATCTGCTCCATAACCTTCCCCAGCACTGAGGTCAGACTGACAGGCCTGTAGTTCCTGGATCCTCCTTTCAGCCCTTCTTTTAAATGGGAATAGATCAATAACAAAATGCATTTTTCATTTGCTATGTATACATTGGTGCTGAGTTTTTGCCAGTGGGAGTGGATGCTCGTGTTTTTAAATGTAATAGAGTTAATAAGAGAAATGCAGTTTGTATTCGTGATTGCCTTTATTTTCTTAGCATATTTGAGCATAACATTTTGGCCCACACCATAATAAAGTTAATGGGATGGTAAGGAGTTGAAGACTAATAGTAGATGCTATTCATGCTAGCAACATGGTTGAACTTTTTTTTTGTTAGTTGCTCAATGTAGTTCTATTGATATTTGTCTCAGTTTATATTATTTCATAGTTTTTATTTTTCTAATATTTAAAATCTGTAGGTATTAATCTATAATACACTGCTGTGATACCTGATCAATGACTGTATTGCAGATCTTAATATTTAAAATGCTAAATATAGGTAAAGCTCCAACACATTTTTGTGTCAGACCACAGACATTACATATGCCTCAACTAGTAAAACACACAGAAATAAAATAATGGTGGGTATTATGCGCTGAAATTTAGTGAAATGGCTATTAATCTAGGTTTTCTGGCAGGTGAAATATCTTAGCTCTATAGCTGTTTCTTAATCTTTAAACTGCTTCTGGAATTACTTGCATTAGCTGACTTGTTTTGTTTTAAGTTGGAATGGTGTGTCTGGCTGTGCATAAAACTAGTTTTTCATATGGTGTTTTTGGTGTGTTTCAGGGGAAGGTCCACCTCGAGCTGAGACTGAGCGAAGTCATAACAGACACTGGTGTCGTCTGCCATAAGCTTGCAACACGGTAGGATTTGACATGTAACTGCAGAGTTATTAGAAATACACTGATTACAGATGGTGTGCAATGCTTCATTTAAAAATAGCTGGAGGAATCAAAACGTTGATTGGGCACTGAATGTTCTTAATCAATGACATCCTTATGAATTTATAGGATGTGAGGGTTTTTTTGTTTTCACTTCTCTTTCTCTCCACATAATCTACGTAATTTTCTTACCAATAGTCTTAAACGTTAACAAAGCACTTATCCAGTTTAGTCATGGCATAAATACTAAAAAGTTATCAAAGGGTAATAGTAATGTCCTTCTGATTTGCATTAAGGACCTTACCAGCTAAGCAAATTTGTAGCACAACTTGTGTAGTGACAGTGTTACAGACCTGACTCGGCAAACAGAAGTGTGCCATCAGTTATTAAAGCAGTCTCAGAATCAGCCATCCAATCTCACTCAAATGAGTTGAAAGCTAGAAGCCGGAGGACTCAGATGGGAGTCAAGATTTCGCCTTCCTCTGAGGAAGGGTCTGGAAGGCCATTGCTCTCTGACCACACCAAAGCCTTTCAGGTGGCTACTTCAGGAGCAGTGGCAGAGCTGGTTGGCTTCTGTCAGGAATCTAGCAATTTGTCTATTGTGTCAATAGAAAAAATGCTCTGCAAGGAGAGTTCTCACTAGCCTTATTTTCTGACCAGTATTTGACATCATTTTGTTACTGCCTTTGCTACTGCCTTGTTACTGAGGCTTTGTTAATAAGCTATTATGATATTCTTTACATCTAGGACCTGCTAACAAATGGAGGTGTGTCCTGGTTCCGGTGGGGATAGGGTTAACTTTTCCTGGTATTCCATGCCATGTGAGCCACGCCCACCCTGAGCTGCCGGGGGAGGGGGCAGGAAGTTGCTGCTTAAAAGCGGGCTGGGGCGTCCCGGCTCCGGCCGGTCGGCGAGCGGCGGGGAGCGGCGGTTCCGTAATCGCGTTTGTATATTCCCCCATCCGTGGTGTTGTTGTTGTTTGCCTGTTCCCTTTGCTGTTCTGTTAAACTGCCTTTGTCCCAACCCAAGAGTCTTGCCTTTTCTTACGATCCTTCCTGTATTAGGAAGGCACGTGCGAGCGGCACGTGGTTCTTTGTTGCCATCTGAGGGTAAACCACGACAAGGTGAGCCACGTGGTTGACCTCCATCCTTCTAGGCACACTGTTGATATGAGGATGTGCCTGAGTATGTGATCTTGCGTGCCTGTGCATATACTCTCTAGCCATCCAGGCCCTGCCAGAGCTCTGAGAGCAGACATGTTTGAAATCTTTCTCTCCACAGGCTGCTGTGATGAGGCGGAGTGAATAACAGGGATAGTCTGGTGCAAGTTGCTGTGTAGGGTCTGAGCTCCAGTGAACTTACTAACCAGGGCACAATGTCACTGGAACGCAGCTGTACCTCTTCTAGAACAAAAGTTGCTATGTCGATATAGCTTTGCACCACCTGGAGGGCCCAGCCTTCTTTTAACTACTACCTGGGGACTCTCATTGTGTCATTTTCCCTCATGCAATTTGAATATGACTGAATGATGATGGTCACATGCATTCTGAGAAACCAGAGTTCAAATCTGCATCTACCAAGTCCTAGGCTGGCATCTTTTGTTGAAAAGTTATTTGTATTGCTATAGGTCCTAGGGCTTTGCAGGAAGGGGGGAAATAGAAGGTGGGAAAAGGCAGTTTCTTGTGTTTCTACCCCACCGTATCTGCTGCCTGAAGAGTATATGTGTGTGTGGGACACACAGGACAGTGGGCTTATCCACTGAGCTTGCACTGTGATCAGACCAGGCCTTGAGGATACTGTGCTGAGAGAGGAAAAAGGAGCACAGTAGTCCTGAGTACCAGATTTTGTATTTTTTTTTTTTTGCCTTGGCCTTTCTGGAAGTGTGTAGTGCACTCCTTAGTGGTGTGATATAGCCACTAAGGCCTCTGTCCATATCCTTCGAACCCTAATTGTGGGTTAAGACCCTGTGACGTCTGGGACTCTGCAGACATAGGTCCACTTTCAGCATGGTCTGTTTTGGATAGTTAGGTGGTACACTGAAGGATCTTCAGAAGTGTTAGCTTCATTTCGTTTTGTTCTGGGAGAGTATACCATACCACAGCCAGCTTTCTTAGAAAGGTCTTGTCTTCAGTTGATTGAGACCTGGTAACATTATAGTACCAATGGATTTTTCAGTGAAATTCCTGAAATGCTAGAAATAGGTGTCTGAAAAGGCACCTCTTAACACGTAACACGTGCAGCTTTTTGCTTCATGAAAAGCAATCAGACAATGACAACGTGAACAATACGGCAGTGTGCAGCATCCTGTTCATTTGACCAGACAGGTTTTAAATCTTTATTCAAGTTTTTGCCTATATGGCCTTGATTTGACGACTGTTTCGTTCACTTTCTACAATGCAGGGAAAATACGTAGATTGACTTGTGAACCATTCTGTAACTGTGATTTGCAAGGTATTGTTCAGTAAATACAATGTATTAGCTGAAATGCATAGAAAAATCCAGAGGTTTTAACCGCTGAATTATAATCTTAAAAGTTTATCTTGATTTAAATCCAGCCCTAATCAGAGCCTAAGCAAGCTTTTTTGTCTGCTGAAGCCATCTTTTCCCATTGTTGTCTTCTATTCCGTAGCTGACCTGGGCACTCTGTTTGGCTGTGGCTAGTTTCCATGGCTGTTTGTTATTTGAGTGGTGAGAATAGAGTTTAGCAGTTTAGATAAGGGAATTGAGAAATAAAAATATTTCTAGAGCATGTAGTTCCATCGGTGCAGGTTTTCATAGCAATGTGTCTTACGAGTGAGAAAGGGAATGATGAAGAAAAAGAAAGGGAAATGATTACATTGGGGGCAAAAAAAAGGCTCTTCAGAATGTAGTCCAGCATTTTCTTCATGCCATACTGTTTGCTTTAGGAAGGCATACAGCAAACTGCAACTCTTAACATTTTTCCACATGATCTGAAATCTTGTTCAGGTTTGTTCATAGATAGTTTGGTTCTTGTATGTAGGCATGTAAGAAAAGAGTGTGGTAATTACGCAATGCTCAACTAAATGTCTGTGTGGCTGGAGTTTGCCAGTGGGAAGAGTAGCAAGAGTAAGGGAGGCAGAACCTTTGTTATAAGTGGTTCATGAGTGAAAAGCAGAGACTGGCTGTATTAGGGGAGTGCAGCTTCTAACTGAGTTTTGTGAAAATAACTGATTTTCTTATGGACAGTTCATGAATTTTTTGCAGTGATGAAGTAAGACAAGGCTGTAAAGCCATGAGCAAGAACCTAGAATCACTTCACCTTAAAAACAGTCTGTTCTGATGAATCTAACGCTTGTCTTGTGAACTTCCTTGACTTCCTTTAAGTGTTTTTTGTTTGTTTTTTTTTTAAATGGAACTCTTGGTGGCAGAGATAAATACTACCCCACAAATGGCCTCATAGATATAACTGGTTAAACAATTCAGGTCTGTGAGAACAAAAGCTTCTTCCAGTGGGCAGCTATTTAAAAATACCTTAGAGATGCATGCTTTTTTAAGCCCCAGAATAGTGCTTGTTTTCAGAGACAGGTATGCAGGCTGAACGAAGACTCGGCCTAATACGGAAACTTTTTTACCTATCCAGAAAATAAATAAAGATCAGTTTTCTTACAAACTTATCCATAGGTCTTCACCAGTGTGCCCCCTGAGCCTTTGCATTGCCACCACCTCTGCATTCCAGAAAGACTCGAAAGCAGCTGGGGCCTTGCTGGAGCAGCCTGCAGTCCCATGGAGCACACTGTGAACAGTCAGCTGGATGGGTGGATGGGAAAATTCATATGAATGGAAGGGCAAATGAAAACTGTTAAGTGCTGAGCTCTTTAACATGAATTAATAGAATATTTTGAAATGCAAAAGTTGTGTGAGCTTCCTTAGCTTCTTCCTTAACTTCTGCAGCGGAAGCAAAAAACTCAGTTTAAAAACTGTTACCTAATAGCTTCTCCTTATGAAGCATTCAATATTTTCATTTAGCCCTAAACCACTAAGCTGTTGTGCTTCATCAGAGTCCCTAGTCTCTGCCAGCTGCTACAGCACAATCTCCTGGACTGAATCTCTGCAAAAGAGATTATAAGGAGAAGCATTAGGGGATTTAAAAGTTAAATTGACAGTACAGATGCAGACACCACACTTAGACTTCTTGTGTCCCCCGGTGGCTCCTCCTGTCATCCTCTGTAAGAACCACAACTCTCACTTTTGCATGCTCCTTCTGGGAACACTTAGCTACTTCTGGGCTCCCTTTGTGGAACTGCTGCGAAACCTGACGGTCCTAGTGACTGGCTTGGACGCAGTTGTCAGCTGGGTCTCTATAAGTTTCTCATGCCCCTGTTACAGGACGCAGGATGCAGGCTCTTGAAGTGTCATATGTTCACCTCATACAGAGAGAGCAGACCTACAGCCTGCTGAGCACAGACATTTGCCCAAGTGCTAGTCAGATAAAAGACAACATGTACAGACTTTGTGGCCTGGTACCTTCGTGTAACTGTGTTTGTATTTTTCTGCAATGTAGTGAGTCATGTTGAGTGCTAGGAAAAAAGTAAGTCTCATTCCGTAGGTTCTGGCTTCTCTCACTGTCTTTCATTCACAAAAGATCTCATATTGTGTTCCTCATGCTCTTTACAACCACAGCCTTCCTGGCCCTCTGCACAGTCACCTGCTGCTTCTGGTGGATACCAACATCTGGCCTCACCTTCCATCATCTGAAAAGCGAAGGCCATCTCTTGTTTGTGAAGTGGTTTGTCACTTGCCAGAAATCTGTCCATAATTTTGTGAACATTTTAAGGTACTAAGACTATGGAAAGAAGTGCTCAAGACTTTCTCATGCTTCTTGCTGCTTTTGTCCATACCCTCCCTTTGTGCTGACACACGGCTTCTGGCAGCTGCTTCAGTAATGGCGTCTTTTTATTTCCCCGCCCCCTTCATGTTTTTTGAGCTGAATCAGGCCTTAATCCTGTGCATCCTAGAAACTGCACTATTCTCTTCCTGTAATGCAGAGGAAGGAAAATGAGCAGCAGGGACCAGGGAGGGATGCTCTTTCTGCAGCCGTGCCAGGTTGAAGTGTTTGAACTCACTCATGAACAGTGTGTGTGGACCAAGTATATTCCATTAATATGTCTGAAAAATGATGGCACGTGCTTCTCCCTAGATTTTTTCTGAGACACCACTTTCCATATACAGTTACCCTTCCTACTTCACAACAGAAGTACTCAGAAGGGGGCCCTATACTTTTTGTAAACCTTTCCCCACCATTGTTAGAGCAGATTCCATGCAGCACGTTTGTGCTTAGCACAGAAAGGTGGTTCCCCAGAGGTTTTAAGGCCTCTGGGCTGGTCCAGACAACTTTCTCTCATCTCACAGAGCAACATAGGCTAGGATCGGCAGATACATGCATTCATATTTAGTTAACAAAGAGGAGGGCTCCTGCAGATAGCTTTGTAAAAATCCGTAGGCTTCACTGTGGTTACGCTACCAGAGGCAACATTTAGAAGCAGTGTTCTGTATTTAGCAAGATGACATCTGACTTCCAGCATGCCTGAAGGAACAGGCCACTGAACTCCTGTTGAAAGTCAGTGTGAGCTGGGAGCTTGGCTCCCTGATCTTCCTTTGAGAATTCCAGCATGTGTATGTAATTAGTCACATTTAAATGTCTGTATTTATTCAGTGTCCCCAGCTGCTCCTTCAAGTCTTGTCTTATGTCTTGTCTCTTAGGTTTAAAAAAGCTTGGAAACATCTGCTTTGGAGAGCTTCCCTCTCCTCTCGTTCCTCCTTTTGTTCTTTCCCCCCTCCCCCACCAGTAAATCTATACAGCTAGATAATAATGTATGTGGTTTAGTAGCCACTGCTGTCTTTCAGATGTAGTAAGAGTTTTCCAGTAAGCAAAGCATGAATCTACAAATACATTAGCAGTGCTGAAATTTTATTTGATAAATGAATCATTTGTAGTCCTGGTGTGGAAGACGTGGTGGCTCTGCATTAATTTATGAATTAGACTTAAATGCCGTGTAACTCTCTTGAGAGCTCTGCAAGATGTATTCCGACCATGTGGAACAAAGTTAAATAGGCTGTTTGCAAGAGTAAGCAGGAAAGGAAACAATAAGTAGATATGACATCCCTAAGATAAACACTTCAGGGGTCATTAAGAGAACAGTGACTGAGCTGTGGGCATTTAAGAGCTTTAAAAGCCCTTCTGAAGAGGAAGAGGGAGGTAAGGAGGAAGGTGTCATTTGTCAAGTGTGGTTAAAGCAGAAGGTCTCTGCCTAGGGGTGGGAGTGCTGGGGCTTGGCGATGGTTCCCAACCCTTCTCTGCCATGTGAATAGAGCACAGAGCATGCAGTGGTCAGCATCTGACCTTCCTCTCCGATTGCTTACATTGCAGATCTGAATTTCCTTGTCCATGAGCATTGCCAGAAAGTAACATGGGCATCACATTGCTTGCAGGTTGGCAACCAATGCCCTACATCAGTCTGACCTTATTTAACTATTTAAAATTCTCTTACGCAATGTGATGTTTCTAATGTTAAGGTAAATGATGCTCCATTTTGAAAATTTTAGAGGGTCAGCCTCTATGTTTCGCTGGTCACAGCTCCTGAAGAGCAAAGCCAAGTGTATCAAGTCTAGTTGGAAGGGCTGAGATAATGGCCATTCCTGCTTGTGGATCAGCAGTCTGCATCCTAACCTAAGAGTAAGAGGAAAACATGATCCTGTCTTGTCTGGTGAAGGTTTGCTGTTGTCACCTGTGATTGCATTTGGAGCCACTTTGAACAACCACAGAAATGCAGTTAGTCCTTCAGTCATGGAATATATTTAAATGCTTTTGTGTGAAAATAACACACACAGACATCATCTTTGAGTCATCTGAGGATTTTCATTTACTAACTAGCTTGTTTCCTGCTTTTCTTGTTTACATTGGAGATAGTTTACTTTCCTGTAGATAGCTATCTTCATCAGATCCCAGGAAAAGGTAAAGAAACTGTCTAAAGGGTTGGATTAAAGAGAGAACTTGGAAATGCGTGGCTATCTTGTGTCTATGATGCTGAAGACCAAATTTTGTCTGCTTTCTGTCGTGGCTCTGTCTCTGATGCTGGTAAGAGTGGAAAGCGAATTGCAATTGTAGCCAGCAAAGTTCTAGATAACGTTTTTCTGTGCTGTTTTGTGCTATTTTTTTTCTGAATGCCATTTTAATGCAAAAAACACTGGGACCCATTAGGTTGATGCAATTTCTTTGATATCTCCTAGTATTCCAGTTCTCTTTCAGTTGGTGGTGGTGTGTGACTTGTCAGTAGTGTAGAGCAGTGTTTGCTTCACTCTTGAGTGTGGTGTGCCATACTGTCTCTTCCTTTTCCAAATTAGAGGTGGCGTTCTGCAAAAAAGTCCACAGGAACCAGGAGGTGCTCCCTCATGGAGGCACTGTGCTGATGACAGTATTTTGTTACTATTTGAGGCAGCAGTTCTGAGTCTCAGGCTCTTTATGGCAAGGCTGCAGCTCATGTTGAGTCTGGAGGTAGCCTGAGGCCAGAGCTGGCAGTGAGTGCTCTTTCTGTGATGTTACAGCTCCCCGTGGTCTTTCCCTACATTCAAAACGGGTCCCTGAGCCACCCTGCCTCTAGGGTTTGCTGCTTGCAGGTTTACAGAACATATGTTTTTGTGTTGCTTTAGAGAATTTCTAGACTGATGCAGAGACGTACAGTGTACAGCCATCTTTGAACTCGCTGCAGGGTCAAATGAAGCTTATTTTCCTGCCTGAAATATGAGCTGAATCAGGGAAAAAAAACAGCGGTATTGCTGACTACAAGCAGGCCACTTTAATGCATGCATCAATCAAGTCACCTTATAGTACTTTTACAAACTTCAGCTTCTGTTTGCTGCTGGTAGGGAATGCTAACAAGAGCATAAAGTGGTTTCAAGGCTTCATTTTCAATAAACTCATGCATCCATTAAAATGTGTCCCAATCTCCTTTTTCTACAGAGCATACCCTGCATCAAGCTGTGCCTTTTCCTGCAGGATTACATCTTGGTCATGCTTTTAATCTTGTATGTGTTTCATAACAAACTGGTGGGGGAATATTGCTCAGAGATTAAATCACATAGTATCTGGTATTTTTATCATGTAGTGCTGCAATACTATGGGTTTTGGGGAGTAGGGAGAGGAAGAGAGAAGGAATAGCTATGTATCTGTGTCCAAGGCTTTAGCATAGTACATGTTTGTTTGTTTTTTTCCTTCCACCTGGCTCTGGTAGCATTGAGGTTACACAGCCTGCCATCTAAGTAGTCATCTATCCTTTCTTCTCTATCCCCACCAAAACTTCTCTTAACTATTTTGTAGCCTAAATCAAGTTAAAATTGCTCACGCTCCTTCAAACTTCACCATATCGATAAATACTGTCTCCTCCTGCTGCCAGGTTTTCCACTAAATGAAATTTCAGTTTCACCTTCTTTGGTGGTGTATTCAGTGTTTCTTCAGGACCTCTCCTCTGTTCGTGACATTCTTTGTTTACTCAAATCACAAACAAGTGTCTTTTTATCTGTAATCCTAATCAAGAGCAACTTCTTCAATTAGACCCTTTGGCAGTAGTCCACCTCCAACAGAACATGTTTTAAAGTGCTTGCCATTTTGAGGTTGAATCGTCATCACATGATTGTGGAATATATATAAAACTGAGTTCACAATTCAAGACTGGAATGTAAGTCTTCTAAATTAGTTTGTTTCAGCAGTAAGTGCCACTGTTTAAATAACGTGAGGGTACTTCCTGTTTTACACAGAGTAAACATAGTCCGGGATTATAAACGGAGACAAATTATTCAAGCATAAATCCTTTTGATAAGTGAGTTTTAACTTCTAAATGTGCTTGAGATCACAGTGTTAGGGTGGTTTGGTGGCATTAGAGAGCGTTTCTGTAGTATTCATGTTTATAAGAGATGCATGGATTTTGAGAACTGTGAATTGTTAGCACCTTGGACATGCTGACAGTACCCCAAATGTCTGCAGTTTTTACTTCACAGATGTCCTTTAATGGTGATCAGCTGGAGCAGTTCAATTAGGTTTGAGGTAGGGCGTTAGGAAGAAATTAGGTAACTGTCCTGCAACATGACCTATATCAAAAGGCTCTTTGATGTACACAGTATTTGAATGATTGTTGGAATTCCTACCGCTTTTGTGGCAGGCACCATCCAAAACCAATGCTGGTGAAGCTTCTAAAGGAGTAATGTGATGGGACACAACTTACAAATTGCACTTTTCTCTGCAGGTTTTTTTTATTGACGCAAGAGCGACACTTGCCAAGGTGATATTTAGGTAGCAGAACTGGGAACTGGTAACATCAAGGTGTGATAAGAGTAGGGGAAGCTGGAGACAAAAAGGGAAGTCACAGGGCCCCAGGTGTTGAAGTAGGGGTTTTTTTGCAAGTATAAGGAGAATAAAGATGTGGTACACCATGCATAGGAAATGCCCTTCATTAACTCTGATGTTCACAGAACTATTTTTTGAGAGGAAGTTATTGCACGAAGTCTGACAGTGTATGTGGTAATAATGAGAAAGTATCTCTTTCCCTGCTCCATCTGGATGAGCTAGAAATCATGTTCTTGTTTCTGGGTACATTATTGTACTGGGAGTGCAACTGGTTATGTACTCTGACCAAGTTCTTTCCAGAGTCCACAGTACTAAAATCACCAGGTGTCTACTTTCCTCCCTGCCTGTCCCCCCTGTCCCCCCCACCTTCTTGGTATAAACCTTTGACTTGGATGCCATTTTCTGGCATTTTCAGTAAGAGTTGATTGTGAAATATTTCATTTGTGTTGCTAATTGCATATTTGTAACATAGAAAAGCACTTGTGAATGGGAAAGTTTAAAAGTCTTTTAGTACGCGTTTTTAATTTCATAGCACTTTGAGATCAATTGTTTTTACTGTCCCCCTCTTTTCCTTCCCACTGTACAAGGCAGTTTGCTAGTTCCTCCTTTAATCACTTGATTCTCTCAAATACAAAGGGAAAAGGGAAATATTTTGAAAGAAAATGCAAGAAGCCATTCTAATAAGCACAGAAATTGGCAAGGAGGCTGTGCTTTTGGAGGCAGTAGTGTCTGCAATTGATTTTGACTCATTTTACAGTTGACTTGCTTCCAAGCTGATGGTTTTGTAATGATTTCGTGCAAGCTTCAAACAGAAGCAAGAATTCAGCTAGACTCCATACAGCTGCAGTGACTGGCTGCACATGGTGTTACCCTTTTAGTTGTTTGACAGTTACTGCCGTATTGTCCAATGTCCTGCTCTGATAGCCTAAACATCATGTTGGTAAGAGATGGCACAGTGTGATGGCCAACTCTTGCTATTTATGTACTGTCGAGTCAAAGGCTACAGAGAATTGCTGAATCGCCGTGTGCGGCCCTTTCCTCCCTGGGGATGTCCAATGGTGCTCTCTTCTCTACACAGCCATTGGATTTAACAAAATTTGTAGAACTGGAGTACTTTTGGGATTTCTACCACTTTTTCAAATTTTGTGGAAATCACCGACTTACTAAAAAAAACCCAAAACATCAGTGGGAGATCAATGGCCAAATGTAGACAGAAAGCATTTTCTCATAAGCCTGTGTGTTTAGGAGACCAGGCTAAAAAGGATGCTGTTAAACTCAGAAGGGCTCATAGAAGAGCTACGGGAAGAATTGAGGACCTGGTAAATGTGTCTCACAGAGAGCGAGCGTTTGATTCATGCAAGAAGAACTTCAAAGTAATGAAGCCACAGTATGCACAATATTCAGAGGAGAGTCCTTCTGGTTGTATGGTTACTTATTCCTACTACACGGATACCCAATGGTTGGAAGCTGAAGGCTAATCTAGTGGGAAACAAGTTTGTTGGGTTTCTGGGTGGGTTTTTTTTTTTGAGTCATAATCATTAATCAGTTTCCTGTAGAACATTGTAAGGATATATTAATCATTATGAGTCCTTTCAGTTAAGCCTCAATTTCTTTCAAGAACGTGCTCTGGAGATGCAGTAGACATCATGAACTCGTTGCATAACTTGACTAGCTGAGAGCTTTCATCACTGTCTTGAAAGAGGCCAGACTATGTGATCCCAGTGATCCATTTTGGTCCCAAAATATGAGGAGAAACTTAATGCAAGTACAAACTGTTTGTGTAATAAGTGGAATTGTAAAGCTGATGTGGGCTACTAATTACAGCTGGTTATACCAGAATGTCTACCTGACCATGCCCTAATTTACATCTTGTTTTTCCCTAAGAACATCTAAAGTGACAAGTCATTAAATTTTTTTTTAAAGGGTGCTTACTTTGCATTGTTTTTAATCACCAGGGATCTTAGTGCTGTACAAACAACAGTATACCCACTGTTCTGTATATATTAGCAGAGCCTTCTTGGGATGGGATATCATGGGTTTTATCTGCACCTAGGACATAACTGCTTGTGCTTCTTGGAATGAATAGCTCCATCTGCCATAGTGTAAAAATTTTAGGTAAATGAAACTTAACAAGCCTGATCTATATGTTGGTGTTTGGATAACTGAAAAAGACCCCATAGTTTTGCTTCCTGCTTTTCACAAACTGGGCACATCTGAATGCTAATTTGTATTGAATATTACTGTCCTTTGTTTTTTCATAAAACATAATTTTTGAGGATATTATGCCTTGATTTTACTGTTAAATACCTGATACTGTGTGATTTTTATTCTTTTTTTACCTCCCCTGCTTGATTACTCCATTGTCTGTAATCACAATGAGATGTTAACATCTTTCTAGTTATGTAAATCTAGACAGCATCAAGTTATTAATATTAATTTCTTGAATTCTAGTTGGAGAGCATTTTCATGTTAACCGTGACACAATTTGTATAACCTTAGCCCAGTTCTCTTCTCAAAATTAATTCAATGCATCAGCATTACTTTGGGACTCAGTTTGCAACTTAACTGCCATCAGGTTTCAGTAGTGGTGATGAATCAGCTTAATTTTAATTCCTTAATGAAAGTATTGCATGTCTAGGAAAAATCACTACCCTTTAATAATAAGTGTTGTTAATCAAGACCCCAGATCCTCTGATTATTCACATAAATGTAATCAAAAGTTGTTCTGAGTTGTTTCAAGTTGTGTTTTTAAAGCATTAAAAGTTCCACGTACCTCAAGTGTGATGAGGCATGCCCAATACAGAAGGTTCTAGCCTCCATGTAGTGTTTGAAGGCACCTTTGATTGTTTACTAGGTCCACAAATAATTACTTCTTTTGTTTTTAAACTGTGAGCTATTTTTTTTTTCATTTAGAAAGGTGTATTTGCTACTATAATACATCTAATTAAATATATGATGTGAGAATCTATGTGGAGGAGTCTTCAAGGATTTATTTAGTACAGAAATCATTATACTTGGACTGGGTAGGGGTGAGAAGAAGCTGGCTGGGTTTTTCATTCTGTCAGTGCTGCTGCTCTCATTAAACCATCTCATTCCCTTGCCTTCCCTTCCAGTATGCACCCCCTGTCACCCAAAAGTTGTTGAGATTTGATCCAGACTTTCAGGTGATGCATTCCCTTGGCCCAAGAGGTCTGAGTTATTGTGCCCTGTGGTTCAACTGTGTTGTGGCATGAGATTTAGATGCTTTCCTCCAGCCTACTGTACTTGGTGCTCTCCCAGTTGTTACAGACGTCTATCTGTTTAGGTCGCTTACCAGCATGTCTGAGCTTTTATTTAAAATATTAACACTTATGGCCAAGCTGGGGTAGTTGTTTGACTTGGCTATACTCAGCACTTTGGAGGAAACCCTTACTCACCAGTTAGGTAGGAAACCCCTAGATAAGTTAAGGACATGCTGCTTCTGTTTTGCTGGTTTGTTTCTTGTAGTTGAAAACCCGTTCTCCTCCCACCCCTGGGTGACTTATTTCCTTCTCTCTGGCGTAAGTTCTTTAAAGCTTCTGGTTTTGGTCTCTTCCTCTCTTACCTTTTACTTCCTTCATAGTCAGGTCCCTGCCAGTAGGCTCAAAAGCTTTTTATTTGGGTGATTTCTTGATGATTTCTTGGTAACTTCTGCCCTGCCAAGTATCACACTCCGTCTTTGTGATGAATTCCAGTCATTCCAAAATGAACTACTTAATTTTGTCTTCCTTTATCATCATATGGTTATCAGTCCGTCCAGTAGTTGCAGATGCTTGTGGCCCCTGCTGGTTGGCAGAGGGGAAAAATCAGGGTGTGCTCATGCAGTTTGGTTTGTTTCCTTATCTGCTCATGCATGTGTACAGTGACATGCAGGCACGGCCTTAAAGGAGGGATTGTGCCCTGTGCAAGCAGCTCCTTCCTGGCAGCAGGTTAAACTTGGACAGGCCTCAAGTCGGAGATTGTGGCAGTTTGCTTTCCGTAAACCCTGTATATCCATATAGCACACTGTGTGTCTTCTTGAGACCGACCTATGTTTCCAAGCAAAGAAAAACAGCACAGGAGACGTTTGTGTCACTGGCTTCATTATGTAGCCATAACTGTCTTTCTGTGTTCAACTGACATGCTGCCTTTTGATCTTTGGTCTTCTTTCTTTCCTCATCTGCCTGTACTGACAGTATCTCATTGGTTCCATTTAATACTGCCGTAGGCCACAGTCGGCTCAGCTAAAGCTGTTGTCTAGGCTCTAATCGTTCACTGCGTATTGTAATTGATGTCATTTTCTATTTCACTCCTTTACATTCCTCACCATGCTGCTTTAACAAAAACACTGCTGCAACTGCCTTGATATGCTGACCCATTCCTTGGCTTCCTGCCATACTACATCAGATTCAAATTTCTTCACTTGCCCTACAAGAACCAATATATTTCTGTCGTTAAACAAATTCATCCTTTCCTGATTGTACCTCTTCCTTTGTGTTGCTATTCCCTTACAATTTTTACAAGCTTCTTGCTTTTCTGCAACTTGTATTTAGGTCTTCTGCCTTCTCTGAAAATCAGTGTGTCCTAGAAACAGCTTTGCCTCCTTACTTGCCCTTTCTTTTCACTTTCTCATCATTCAGGTGTTGCTCCCTCTTAATAACTGGGGTTGCAAGTCTAAGACCCAGGCAGGAGGAAATGATGATGTCAGTGCCGGTAATACTCACTGAATCAGTGCAGTTCAAAATTTCAGCAAGTTTGTGTCTTTGTTCAAGGCCTCAGGGCACAGAAGATAATTTAACCATTTTTTATATTAACCTAGCTAAAAACTTTTCTGAAGTGGCTTTTAGGAAGCTTGCGACACTTCTGTAATTGACTCATAAACTGGCTTAACTGCTAATGGATTAACTCCTTGTCCTGTGAGAACAGGATGGCTGACACACACTTTTTAGTCTGTTCTCTTTATTTAGTACAGAGCACAGATGGTACTCTGTAAATGTGTGGTTTTAAAAGTCTTTCTAGAGCTGATATTGGGAGGCAAATGGGATGTTTCAAACGGTAGCATGGAGGACAGCTCCCATATTAAGAGCAGGAAAAAGTCCATGTGATTTTTAAACTAATAATAAATGTTTAGATGTGTACTAACATGAGAAAATTTTGCACTTTATTTGAAGTGATAGTGGTTTTAGGGATGCATATGTATTGACAGTATTTCTTCTTTATATTTAATGAAACAGTTTTTACATTGTAGTTTTACTGTAATATCTCTAATATTATTTGGTCTAGATTGGGGAAGCAGACGTTGTGCTTTCATTTGCTTTCTATATATTATTGGTTGGCTTTGTATGAATATTCGTTCCTGTTTTGCTATAAAATATCTTCGGTAATTACTTGGGAAAGAAATCGTTGCTCGAACCCAAACACTAACAGTCAGTTCCTCTTCCTCTGCTGTGTCCAAAGGAAATCACCATTAACAGCCTTGTATTAACAAGAACTCTGCGTGAGTGGTAGAAATGTGGCACATACAGAGCTTTCCAGTTAAAACCAAAAGCTAATCTAGGTGGTGCGTGAGGCTGCAAAAACTGTTGTAGGTCAGCTCGGGAAGGAAACTTTGTTCAGGATAACATGAATTTAAAAACATGTTTAAATGTTTTGCTTGATTGCAACTACTCTGGACTCAACTGGGAATGGGGAAGAAAAGGCAGTACTTACGTGGGATTGCAGTTGTAATCTCAGAATTTCATAAGTTTCTGTTGTGCTTTTGGTGTGGAGTCTGTGGAGGGTATTTTAAAGAGAAAAATCAAAATAGTTGCCTGCATAGCCTGTTCCTCTGATCTGCATAATCTGTATCCAGATTTCAGAAACTGAAATGGGGGTGGTTTTGACTGTATAATTTAGGTATATAAATGTTTCAGAGCCAGTGTGTCAAATACTGTACTAAGAAATGCTCATCCCAGGTAAAGTTATGTCATTTGTTTGAATGGGGCAGGATTTCATTTAGTGCCGCGGATCTTTGTGCCTTGTTCCAGAAGAAACAGGCCGCTTGGTCAGCCTCTTGGCAAAAAAGGGTTGTGTGTTTATGTTAAGTCCTGAATGAAGGTGGGTAGATTGCTTTGTGGAAGTGAAGTGCAAGGTTTGTCTGAAGGTGCACTAACAGCAGTTCAGATGTGGCATTTGGTCAGACCAAACCCCAGGACGCTGTCTCTGAGTGTGTGCAGTAGGAGATGAAGAATTATGAGAGCATTCATATGGTGATACACTCTTCCAGCCTCCAGAAATTTATGATTCAGGGAATTTCTGAGCTAGATGTAGTGCCTTTGTGCTTAGTAGTTGTGGATGTAGATAAATCCCGGCAAAGACCTCTAAAACACATGAATGTGAGTGGTTTATCAAGGCCCTGGTCACACGCGGACCAAGAGAATAAGGAGTCCTGGGAATAGTTGCTGCTTGCAGTGGAAGACAGAAGTCAGTTCACTGGTCTGAGAGCAGCTACCATGTGCCAGCACAGATGTGAGCTTGGCCAAGTTACACATGGAAATCTATCACGCAGCATTACCTCAAAGTTCCTCTTACATCACTGGGAATGACTAAGGAGCTCGGATCATGATGCAAGGCTGCACTGAAAGAAAAGGACATGAATGTGGCAAGGAAAGGGGAAGCACCGCTTCTTTACTGTCAGGCTAGATGAAAAGACTGGACCGCTCTATTATGAAGTAAAAGATTAGTAGCCTATTTTATGTGCCCTGGGAAGTCCATTCACAAGGGAGACTATTCAGAGGTGCTCCATTACTCCTGAAAGACAAGGTACTCAGGAGAGTACATACGTTAAAGATGATCCTATAGTCAGTAGGTAAAAAGGAAGAAAAATTAAAAAAAAAAAAAAAAAAAAGAGATCCGGAGAGGCTTAAGAAAGTAAGTGGTATACCCAGTGCTGGGGAATGTGCCTTACCAAACAAGTATTTAGCATAAGCCAAAGATGCATTGTTTTGATGACGGTTCTGACAAAACTGCCACAAAGTTTGCTTTTAAGTTGATACTTCTCTGTCTGGTCAGGCTTACCACACAAAGTACTGAGTGTTCAAGAAATAATTAGATCACTAGAGCAATCAAGGAGGAGGAAGTCTCTTGTCTTTGAAATTACACAGAGAAGAACCTGAGTATGGCCAAAAAATATGCATATGAGATGGGACAAAGCCTCAAGATTAGGAAACGAAAGAGAGGTGGAGGCTGGAAACAGATTATTATGATACATCAGTAGACTTGCCAAGCATTATTATTGATCCCAGGAGCGCAATATGTATGTGAAAGCAATTAAAATACATGGATTATGTACAGTAATAGAAAGCGAGATTGTGTAGAAGAAAAGATGTATTTTATTTTCTGTTGAGGAATCACAGTGAGAAAACAGTCTGATTTGGGAAAAGAATATGGGAATGGTGTGCTGTTCCCGACCCCAGGTTGAAACTGGGGGAAGAACTGAGCCTGACAACGTACATTGGAAGTGATTTGGTCTGCAGAGAACAGTAAATATGCATACATGTTTTAAGAACAGCTATGTCCCTTCTGGTTTCTTTTCTCTGTGTCCGTTTTTGTGTTGGTTGTCCATTCTGGCGCACAAGGATGCCAATGACACATATGCACCCTGAAAGCCTATAATTTTCAAATAATTTTTGTGATTCCAAGGAAGGGGTGTGGAACGCCCACAGGCTTGGATCATCCTGATGTTGCTCGCCTGTGAAGCCTGGTTTTGAGTATGCTTGTGTGTAGGGGCTGTCTCGGAGACTACAGCCCACAGCTCTTGGTTGGCAGCCCAGAGGGAGAAGGAATGCCTGTACTGTCAGATGTGAGCTGCTTAGTCTTTGTTGAAAAATCTTTTCTTGTTTCAAAACCTTCTCTCCCTGCCTCCTTCTCAACTTTTCTGTAATCATGTAATTTAAAGGCAAGAGGGGCAGGCTCATGGTGTGTTTGGGTTTGAGGTTTGCTTTTACCCTCTGGGAATTTTCCATAGCTTATTTACTCTTGTGAAGGTTTGGTCATGAACCACATTGAAAACTGAAATGTCTTGTTCCTTGAAACCTGTTAATTTTATAAACCACAAGCAAAATATAGTGAGGCAGCTGCATTGAGAGTTTTCCCATATGACCCAGCAGTAACCTTAGCCCAGCCCAGACAAGGCTGTGAGGGATGGCTTGCCCTGCCCCAGCTGGGCTTGAGATGGCTCATGATCAGAAACTACCAGTTGGGTAGAAAAGATTCTAGCAGCCACCAGACAGTTTTCCTCTGGGGCCTGATGAGTCAACTTGTAATTCTTGAATAATCTTCATTGCCTAGGCTTTTTTTCATTATCCTGGTACAGGATAATGTTAATGTTAAATTAATTCTGCACCTGATTAGAGCAAAGGTGTTTCATTTTTACTGGCTTTATTCACAGCTTCCCAGTGCCCCCCCTCCAACCCCGAGATTATACCTTTGTTAACATTTCTTTTCCTATGTTTTTTCATCTAATCCAAATATGAATTGTCAGTCTTAATAATGCGATACCCATGTGACAGAATTGAGGCTCCATTTTATCGTGTCTCTGGGTAGCTGTCATTTGGTTATGGCTTTTTTCCTGCTTGCCAATTAAGGCCAGTACTTTGGTACCAGGTTGGGAGAGGAGCAGTGTTAATTTACCTAGCAACTTTCCCATGAAACGAAAGCAGCTCTAGGATTACATTTTCCTGCAACTAATGAGGCTATACTAACATGACTTGGCCAGACCTGTGCCTTGTTGAATTTTATTGTCTCTCCCCACAATGGTTAGTAAGATATAAGAACAAAAATGAACACCTCTCCAGACATAGCCTTCCTTCCTCAAAATCCAAAGTTTTCAGTCTTTTGCCTGCTTTCTCCAGCATCCTTAAACAATATTTTAAATTACCTGAAAGGCTTGGGATACATTTTATGTCTGCGTCTGTTTCCTGTTTTCCCACATTTTGTTTCTTTCAAGGTTGTTTTTGCTTTTCTTATTCCAACTGCACACAAAGAAACGTCTTACTGTTAAGTCATCGTGATTGTATGAGAACATCTGTGTATTTTGATTTTTCTTTGTTTTTGTTTTTTGTTTCTGTTTTTCCCCAGAGAACATAAAAACTACCCTACTGTGTTAAATGCCCCTCTAATCTGGCCTAGTACTGTTTCTGATATTTGCTGGTGAGTGGTGCTTCAAATATGGTATGATTGGTCCAGTGTTACACCCCTGTCAGTCAGCAATTTGAGCTTTCCTGAGCTGGAGGAGGCTTCTGGACCATTAAGCTTTAATAGCTGCCTACAAACTACACTGAATGAGTTCATGTAGCCCTGGTTTGAATCCATGTGTTCTTTTGGCCTCCATGACATCCCATGGCAATAAGTTTTGCAATTTCATTATGCATTGTGTGGAAAAAGTACTTCCTTTTGTTTATTTTAAACCTGCTGCCTGGTAATTTCATTATGTGCCCCTTAATTCTTTTGTGAGGAAATGTTCTTCACACCATTCATGATATTGTAAGCTGTTCATGAATGGATAACTTGTGTTTTCTGAGCTGGAGAGTACAAACCTGGGAGAGCCACAAGCAAGCAGAAGTCATCCTGTTGTTCTTCTCCATGTTTTGTAGAGCACTCACAATTCAAGATATACAAGTGCTGAATGATTCCTGTATCGGTTCAGAATGTTAACTTTTTTCCTCCCTTTATGCAGAGTACGTCATAGGTCTGTAGTTAAACTGTATTTGAAGTCTACATCTTATGTTACCAAATAACTTGCTTTGTGGATAAAATTGTGGAGCACTATCTGTTACTGAATTTTTCTCTATTGATTTTTTAATATTTTTTTAATCGAAGTTGCTGTCTCTGAAAGCAGTAAAATGAATATTACTTTTCGTGCTGATTTTATAGCACCTAGAAGTTTGCAAGGTATTTCACACTGCAAGTATAGTACTACTTACCTGCCCAAAGAGCTTCAGAGTTTGTCTTCACCAAAATTTTCCAGTTTTAATTGTGCAAATACATCAGCCCAGCAGGCTTACCTGTTGGAAGCAGAACTTGTTTCAGGAGTGAGAGTCTTGGCAACCGGCTTGTCCGCCTTTGTTTCCAATTGGTGCTACATTCCTCAGTGGGTTTTAACTTGTTAAACGTGAAACGCTTTTTCATTGTTTTTTGGGGTTGTGTTGTGTGGTTTTTTTCTTTTTTTAATAAAGAGAAGCTGGAATGAGAGTGCAAAAGTGCAGATTTCTCACCGTGGCTTGCAGCAAACCCCAATTTGTTCTATTTTGTCCCTCCAGTGTCTCTTTGACTTCTTCATTGCAGAGCTGCTGAATGTGTTTCTTCAGTTTGCTGTTTAAAAGTTTTATGGAGAAAGACGGCTATTGTCATACTGTCTACTGGTCCGTAGTTAACTCACCTTTACAAATAAGCCCATGCCAAATCCTGTCAAAAGCACTGAGGCCTTCATGAATGTGATTCTGAGAAATTACTTGACTACTGCTGGGATCTGTCTGTGTCGGTTTATTTAATCTTTTGTTACAGAAGTAAATTTTGGTTATTTATTTTTTTTGTGTGTGAATAAATTGTCACAGAATTTTAAAGTGCTGACAGCTCCCATCTTGACAGCAGACTCTTATTTCATGAACCTTAAGTTGTTGTACTTGCATAATAAGAATCCTTTGAGTTAAGGTTTCTCTGTAGTTTAACAGTATTTTTGACCCTATTAAAGTTAGTATTTAAGACCAAAATGTGTTTTCAAGTTTAGCTATAAATTTGAAGGCTTGTGCTTAGTGACATTTCAATTCCCTAGTGTAAAGTATTATGAAGCGGGAACAGGATGAAAATGCGTTGCTTTTATTTTCACTCCAGTCTCTTCCTGTTTCATTGATTTGATTGTCGCATTTTCTTCTTTTCTAGAGTTTTAGAGTGCCAAGGGCTGCCCATTGTGAACGGGCAATGTGATCCCTACGCCACTGTTACCTTAGCAGGACCCTCCAGGCAAGTATTGCACATACAAGAGCTTCCATTTTATAAGAATGGTTTCTGTTTCCTCTGTCTATTAGAAATTTGCATTCTCAGAAGGACATATGGGAGTATTTAGACACCACTAGAATACATTAATTGTTGATGTGTGCATGTACGAACTACTGAATTATACAAGAGTAAGTAATTTGAGGCTTGTTTCAGTTTTGATTTATGTAAAGGTCTGAATAATCCCTGAATAATTTGAATATCCTGGAGTATGTAATTTGTGGTTAGCCTTAATTTGTACGTCTTCTCACCTCACAGTTGGAGGCCAGTTTTTGAGCAAATTTATTGCCTAATTTTGGGCAGAGGCAGAAGAGAAAGCCGAATACATCAACAGCTTGCAGAGTATGCACGTTTGTATGTGAATATTTAGAGCCTTTTCACTTTCAAGGTGTGGCAAATTAATGTGTATGTTGAAAGCCCTAGGTGTCTCAATGCTACTATTTGATATATGTAATAGCATTGATAAAATTTGGAATGAGGTTTTAGTATTAAATTCTCCTGTTCTATTATAAACATTTCCCGTGCTATTGGGTGTCACTGTTCTGTTTCTGCTTATTTAGAGTCATCTTTTATGTCTGTGCCATGTTAGAAACAAAACAGCACTGCTGTAACCTCAAAGAATCCGATTTGGTACCATGGGTTATTCATAATATTTTACAATAATTTATTGAAAATATTATAAATAAGATGCATTCTTGACAAATACTTACCTTGCATGCAGAGGAGTCTTTGAGACTGGTCTGTATTCTTTGTCTTTGTCTAGGTGTGTTATGCCTTATCTCCATTAATGAGCTGTGTATTTGAGTTGTATGCTTTGATGTTTTAAGCCTATAACTTGTTTCATATGGTACTAGGTGACTATTACTGAAACTGTAAGGACATTTTTTGACTACTCCTGAATGTCCAAACTTAGCCTTTGTCTGCTTCCCTCCGCCCCCCAGTCTGGATAACGTATGACAACTGACAATGTTATTTCCCTTCAGAATAAGGAGCATAGCCTCATCATATTCCTATCTGTTTTTTTGGCGGGGGGAGAAGGCTTGCCTCCTATCTCCAGCAAGCAGCATGCAGCTTATTCTCATCCACTGCTTTGTAATTGCCCAATAATTGTGCTTGCCTTAATCGCCTCCCGTTCTACATCCTGCTTCCCAGTCCCCTCCCAGATGGGCTTATCAGTAAAGAGGTTGATTGGCAAGTGTGACTGATGAGATGGGATAGGCAATCCGCCCTACGTCCTGGAGGCGATTAGTCTCTTATCTCTCAGCTCCTCCTAGGAATAGTGGGATATTCTTAATCTGTACATCATTCTTCTCTCTGGATTTTTCAACGCCTCTCCTTTTAAAGTAGGAAAGCTGCTTTATTCTACTGCATTTATGCAATGCTGGTTTCAACAAATGTGCTGCTGTTTATTGTGTGATTTGTACTTACAGAGCCATCGGACTTCCTGACCAAAACTATTTCTATGCCTGTATTATATATGGGAAAACATTGTATACTGGTGGACTGGCCCATTCAAGTCACACAGAAAGCCTGTACCAGCACTGGGAATTAGACCCAGCTTTGCTTGACCTTTGTAAAAGAATATGTAGAGTTGTCCCGTTAATATAAGCAGTTACAAGCTATCTAAGCAGCTTTGCTGCATGAGAAATGGGGGATAGATTCTGGGATGAAATGATTAGTAGGTCAGTTTTCCACATGGCTGATGCGCCTCTCCATCTGTGTCTGTTTTATCTATGCCTTCTTATTACTGCACACAGGACATTGCGTGACACAGGACAACACACAGCTTTTCGCGTGTAGGTAATGAGAACAAACCAAGCGTAGGTTCATAACATTTGGAAATCATCAAGCAGCTGTTGGCTGGCCTGTGTGAAATGCATTGGCTGGCTTTAGCCCGATGCCAAGCAGTTGGATGTCTGTATTCTAAAAGGCAGGCGCAGGCGGATGGCAGTGCCCATAGAGGATGAATGGGCAGTGCTGAACTTTGTCAGGCCTGTTGCCCAGTGAGTGGTTTGAGGGGAGGGCTGCCATGTCTTTTTCCTACAGAGCAGTAGAAAGTAAGAGACTTCTGCTCAGCCCTGCTCATAAGAATTCAACAACATAACATTAACTTGGTGCTATTGGGGCTGCAGGGAAAAGGGCAGTAATATAGCAATAAAAATACACTTCCTGAGAAAATCATTCTGGTTTTTTGTTAATTTAACACCACTGAAAAGCATGCATTGATTCCTCAGGGCAGGATTATAAAATATAAAACACAGAAATAGCTATGTCAGTCTCCTCTGCTTTTAAGGTATGAGGAATTTTTGAGTCACATCAAGACTGAGACCATCCCCCTCCTTCAAATGTTACTGCTCAGACCCTCATTCTTGCCAATTGCTTTGTACAAATATAAGATTCTTCTGGATCAAGCAAGTGACAAAATCAGGGTTCAAGGACTTGTTTTTAAGGGAGGATAACAAACTGTGCCTACTGCCACTTTAGAGAAATAGGCATGCAGTGAATCCCTCTCTTAAATGTATGCAAATGTGTATGCCTTGCTGTGCTTGGAGCCACATGGCATTCCAGTTTTATCAGATAAATCAAATGGATGACTATTTGTTCCTTGGTGGGTCTGTTCTCAGATCACACTTCTGCTAATGTTGTTTCTTACCTTTTTTTTTTTTCTTTCCTTAATTCAGATCGGAAGCCAAAAAGACTAAAGTTAAAAAGAAGACCAACAATCCACATTTTGATGAAGTGTTTTATTTTGAGGTTGGTATTTCAAAGGAACGGGTGATAAGCTGAAATACTATACTGTAGATAGTTGGCACGGCATCCTGCTCCATGTTGTGCCAGCTGTCTTCTTTGGAGACTGTTTCAAAGTGTGGTGCAGGGGAAAGAACTACCCAGGATCAGACTGTCTGCTGAGGGAGCAGTATATTGCTTCAGCTCAGGTGCTCTGTAGGAAAAGCTTCAAGGCGGGCACTTCTGAGCAGTGGGCTTTACACTCCATCGCGACTCACCCCAGGAGAGTTTTGAAAAGGAAAGTTAAAAACAAGATTTAAAAAGGAAAAAAAAAGATATATTTTTTTTTTTTTTTTGCCTGTGGTTTTATAGCTGCTCCACCCTGTCTTTCCCAGTCAATGGGAGGATGGTTATCTCCTAGGAACACTGAAAATTGCAGAGGAGAAATACACTTAAACTGGATGTTCTGGCTGTACCAATCTGCTGCAATACCAGTGCCTTTCCTAGCAAGTGGGTGAAACCTCTAGAGCTTTATTTAATACAGAGCAATTTTAACAGGTCCAGTTAAGACAAAGTATAGCTTTTATGAAAGTGCTCATTTTGGCTCTTTCTGGCAAGAGTAGCTGTAATTGTGGTGTGTCCATACATATATGTGCATGTATTTATAATTTGGATACCTCTTGAAACTCTTCATTTTGTCTTCTAAAGTATGTGTATCTTTCTCTTTCTCTTTGACATCTTAGTCCCGGTCTATGCTTAGCTGTTCTATTTCAATAGATTACTCAAGAACATATCTGGTGTAATAAAGCTGATGAAAAGGCATAGCAGTACAGAGCAGTTGGCATATCATTGAAAAGCCCTTTCTGGCCATACGGCTTGCATCATTCAGGTCCCATTTGCATTAGAGATTGTTGCTGGTATAGAGATGGCACCTAGGGATGTGTTTTCTCAAGTCAGTTCAGGGGCACAGGCAGCCACATCAGGAAGGAGAGCTGGGGAGGAGGAGCCATACAAGTGCTGTTACACTGTGCAGATCTGAAATGCACATAGCATTCTTGGCAGTGCCAGTGACGGGCTTGTTGCTGTCTTCCTCCTTCTACAAACCACCGTCTTTGCCTAGAAGCTGATGGTTGTACTAACTAATCTAAGTTGGTCATACCAGCAGAAGTGTTCTCTTGTTGATGTAATGTATTTGGATTTGAGGAACAGATATAGCAAGTTCTTTATTGGCACTGCCAATAAAGGGTGGAAGCCCTGAGGGTTAGCCAGGGTAGCTAGCTAAGGTCATCCTTTCTCTGCTAACCCAACACATCTCTTCCTAGGATATAACTTCCCTGCGGGCTTAACTTTAGCTAGCAGTGAGCCATTGTGCCTGCTTGCCTGACTCCGTGAGACTCTGTGGAGGTGCTGCATGGGCATGGTTGGTGGGGTCGAGATCCCATGGTACTGAGCACCGAAACGGCACTGAGGTGTCTGTGTCTTTTCTCAGGGCTGCCCAGGATTTCAGTCCATCACCTGGCCCAGAGCTGCGGCCTTTGGCAGTGACACAAGAGTGATGCTATGTGTAACTAAACTACAGTGGGCTTCCTTATTCTTAACGTGGGCAGTTCTGGAGGCGTTTGTCAGCAAGAACTTTTTCACGAGAATGTAATCCATGAATTCAGACTGTAAAGCACAAAACTTCACCTGTCTGATTCCTCAGCCATATGTGCACTGCAGAAACAGCAAACGTTTGGTATTTAAACACTGAACTTCACAGGTGGTGCCATATTGGGAGAGGAAGGAGAGAAACAGAAAGCATCTTCCAGCTGGAGTTGTGGAGGGGGCTGGAGGCTTGCTTAGCTTGCCTTTATGCTGAGAGCTGGGTTTGCGTGCAAGTATCAGCAGAAGCAAGACCTGAACTCAAGCCTGTGCCCCAGTTGTTCTGCTAACTCAGAGCAAAATGTTTTCTGTGTGGGTAAGAGCAGAGCTGGGGAAATGTCTGAATCAGCCAGAACTCTGAAACATAAACATACCCTTAGTGCAGACAGAGCCATCATAGATTTATGTCATTTTGAGAGTAGTTAGTACATATCAGGCTAAATGTCTCCAAGGAACAAGGTTCAGTAGAACTGCTATGACTGGGAAATACATTCACTAATGAGACATGGGCAGACCCGTGGCTGGTGCATGCTATCAGAGTGCTCCAATTCCTGTGGAGCTGCCCAGATTCATGCTGTTGACAGCGGTTTCACTTACTGCTTCCAAACAGCTTCATCAGCTTTCCTGCAGTCTGCTAGCACAGGGATTGGTTATGCCTCCAAGGAAGAAGCTGATCTGTAAAAGGCAGTGAATGGGTGCTTTCCTTTCTGCAACCAAAAAGTTGCCCAGATTTAATTTTCTGAATGGAAAATAGCTTATCATTGGCTTGGGAGATCTAAGGGCTTATTTAAGGGGTGCACTGAGCGAAACTTGCACCTGATGGTTAGGAGCCATTTTCACCACCGCTCCAGCTGCAGCATGGTGTGGGGGCTTGGAGTTCTACATGCAAGTACAAGAAAATGCCCCTCTTACGGGAACTGAAGGCGGTAGTGCTGGGGACCTGTTTGCAAACCTGCCTGTGCTGAAAAAAAATGAGCAGCTGATAAATGACTTGCCAGCATTGCCTGAAGAAAGGGACCAACACAGCAGAGTTGCACCCCTTTTTTGTAAAATGGTAGGTGGCAGCTAGTTTAGCATTGTGGACTGGGAGTTCCCTCATCTCCAATTCCATCCTTGGAATGGATGGACTTCATACAGCTGCTTTTTTAGGAATACCACTCCTGAGCTGTATTAATCTGCACACTAAGCCGTCATACAGGTGAACAGACAGACCTTGTGCATGCAGACTCCAGCAGAATGTCTCAGCAAAGTGTTTACTTAAAAGGGATGTGCCATAAGTTACACCTATGCTGTAACTTTAACAACTCATGTGTTACAGATAATAAAAGACTTAAAACTACTTTGCTTCCTTATTAAAAATTACACCGTTAGCTTCCCAGTGGTGGTAGAAAATGTCATTTGCAGTTAACATAGCACAGTTTGCACTGTATGTAAGTAAGAAAATTTGTGCCAAGCTGCTGAAGTTGTGGGCTGTATTTAAATCCTCTGTGCTCTTGGGCTTATAGGTGCATTTGATTGAACTAGTTTAGAGGGTTGGGCTTCCAGTGCTGCTAGTACTTTTTAGTTTTTATGTATCGCCTTGAAAATGGTGTCTGCCTCACATACACACAGAAAAAAGGCTTTGTTGAGTGTCTCGTGCTGAGGATTCTTTTCTGGTTCCTCTCCACTTTGCAGCTATATCTTTGCCTCCCTTGTTTGTACCATCTGCATCTGATGTACAATATAAAACCAAGCAGTCAAGTTTACAATAAAAACTAGATTTTGTGAGTGGGAAGTATTAAGCCACAAGTGCATTTAAACCTACAATAAAGTTCAGCTTCTGTGTGCAGCCAGGAGCTGAACCCACACATCATACACACTTGCATTTGATCAGTTCCTGCTGTGGTTTCAGCTGGGTGGGGTGGCCTTTTTCTCAAGTTTCTGACATACTGTACAAAAATACAACCATCAAAGTCTTTCTATAATCTTGCTAGAAAACAAATTTGAAGAAATGTTGGTACAAAACTTTTTTTTTTTGCTTATGCTCTACACATACAGCTATCTTCCCACTATTTTCCACCCATCCTTTGCCATTTATCAGTCTTGCAAATGTGGTTGATGAACTGTGCACCTGGTTCTACATTCTGATATGCATAACACAGCCTAGTATCTCTTGGACAATTCATCAGCTTGGTATTTTTTTGTATGGGCATGGTAAATTGACTTCCAGGACATCAATACAGGCAGAACTTGCCAATTTTAATTGGATCCACTGTAAAATGTTTTTAAGAGTGGTTTTGGTTTTTTTTCTCTTCTTCAGAGTGCCTCGGGCCATCTGTTTTACAGCTGTATTTAAACCCCAATTATTAATTGCCTTTTTATTTCCCTAGAGAGATTGTAAAAGTGGTACTCGTTTCCGCGATTTTTTTCTTTTGTCAATGTAAACTCAAAAGTACTGTAGTGATGTTAAGGTTGTCCTTTCTCTGTAAATCAACTATGGAGTATCTAATTACTCTTGGATATCACTGTGTGACCACCACTTTTGTATAGTCAGGAATCTGTTTAGTCAACAGGTTTATTCACATGCGTGAATGTTTTCAGAATCAGGACTCAAGTCACTGCTGATAGTCAAAGGCTGTGATCTTCCAGAGCTTTGTACAAGTAACGTTGGAATGCTTTTGTATCAGATCAAGTTGTTAAAGTCTCCTGCTTTTTATTAGGTCACAAGACCCAGTAGCTACAACAAGAAATCCCATTTTGATATTGAAGATGTTGATGAAGTTGACAAAATGGAGATTAGGTAATATAAATCACTTTATACTAATAAATTTGTCTTCCAAAGTTGTGTAACTTTGCAATAGACTCAGTTTTCAAAGTGGCAAGCATGGGTTTACTGTTGATAAATCAAGATGAGTCTTCCTCACTGCGTCTGTATGTTCATTTACCTCCGCTGTCCTGTAGATTGTATCTGAATATGTGTGATGGTTCTGCTGGGGGAGAGATCCTTATTATTTTCCTTGGTATCCTATATACACTCATTGTGTATACTAATGTGTGGTTGTCATTAAGCATAGCCTTTTATGTCGGGGCTCCCCTTTCCTCCCTCCCTCAGTTCCCCAAGAGAGCCCAGAAGCTCTATGATGCTCTCAGTTAAGGGTCTGTTTTCTTTTATCACTTTATTTTAGCAACCCATATAAGGTCCTTCTTCTCTGAAAGGAAACTCTTGAACTCAGAGTTTCTCTGGGGCAGAGGCAGTTTCTCTTCTCTTTAGTCTGCAAAACTTTAACCCCTTCTTGCGAGGCTGTGTCTGATACATGTGAAATCCATTGCACAGGAAAGAAGCAACTCTAATTTCACAAACAAAACAGCACCACTCTACTCCCTGCCACCCACTTAGTACTGTTTTGAAAACTGCTGAGGCCTGTCAACAGTGTCTGTGGGGACAGGTGAATAGAAAGAGTGGAGAGGAAACAATAGGAGGTGCAAAACCTAAAGGTATCATGTGTCATACCATCACATACATTGAAACTTAGAGACTTAGGCCATCTGGTGATGTGGATGCACTGTAGCTGGAAGCTGCTGTATCTGCATCAAGTGGTGAGAAATCTTTATGTTAGGATTTGGAGGGAGAAAGGCTGAGGGAGAATGGTGGCACCCCCTTCCTCCCCAGGTATTCCCACTAGAGAGGTGGTGAGGGCTTATCTCCCAAAACATTCCCTAGTCCCTTCAGAAGCACAATTGGCTGTAAGGAAAGGAGGGGAGACCAGGAAGGGGAAACAATACTTGCTCCCAGCAAGCAAGACGCATCTGTGTTCACAAATGAATGGATGAGGGCTGTTCTAATTTGGTGGTCAGCTGCTGATTCATGTAACCTGTTAGTGTAGTATTGCAACACTACAGGACCATTAATGGATTTGTGTTTGCCATGGCTCTGTGAGATAGGAAAGCGAAGCTTCATATGTGAGAGAGATGGGAGCTGTACTCTGTTTCTCTGAGAACATCTGCGTCAGGCAGTGCAAAGGTAACTGGTTTAAGGGCAACCCCCAGCTAATTCATGGGAGAAAGGGCAAAGGTCCAGATTCAGTGCCATGCTGCTTTGGTGGTGTCAGTGTTGCAGCACAGCAGATGACCTAGTCCTAGCACAAGACCATACTTCTGCGAAGCTTTGCATGGTGCAGGCAGGTATGAAGTAACGTGTCCCATATCCCATGGGATGTGTGTGATGGAATGGGCAACTGAACAGTGTCTTGGAAGTTCCAGTCTAGTCTTTGTAACCATGATGCGCAGACACGCACTGATTTTAAATGAAAGCTAGGATTCCCTGATAGCTTTGTGATTCTGGAAGGGGACCCTAGGCATTGGTGGACAGCAGTTACTCATTGCTTAATATTTCATTTGATTTTTATTTTGTACTGCCAGACGAAATGGGATGATATAGTTGTTCTACATTTTCTGGAAAAATAACTGTCTGCAATGATAATGTATGTGGAGCTGAGCTTCAGAAAAGTCTTTCAGTCCTTAAAACCAACACATAGTGTGGTAAAGATGAATAGTTTGTGAGGAGGCTTACAAAATAGTTGGGAAAAGATTAATCACTCAAATAATAGACAAAAGCAGATAAAGCGTTAGTTGTGGTTGGGCAAACTCTTTGCTCAGAGGTTTTGTCCCCTGTAGGACAGAGTGTTTTTGTTTCTATCTCAGGTTCCCCTTCCACCCCCGCTCACTTCCTCCGGTCTATTTAGTCAGTCAGATTGCCCCCATGCCCTCTGGACGGATCATACAATTTATGGGTTTGGGGGTTTGTTTTCTTTTTCTCTCCTGAGAAAAATACCATTCCACAGGGTAAAGAGGAGACTTAGTCTCTCATGATTTCTCTCTAAAGCTATGAAAGTTTCTCTTTTTGAGTGGGTGTAGGAAGTTGCAGGCAGGGCATATCAACACTTAGGGACCAGATGTTCTCGTGAAATTCATTGTTTCTCCTCCCCCTCTCTGTTGTTTCTTTCTTTGACTACAGTCTGACCAGTTTCAGAATAACACTTGGCATAATTTGCCTTTTAAACAGCTCGGGAAACAGTAATCTTTTAGACTCTGATGTCTGTGTATTATGATTTTAAAAATGCTACTTATGCGTAATACTCCAAGGGCACAAAATAATAATTTCAGAATTTGCATGCCTACTTTGCTTACTGTGTAGTGTGAGATCTACCTTGAGTTGTTAGTTCCTCTCCTACAGATCCTTTGCACTGATTTTTTTCTGTAACTTAAGTTGCTGGGGGGGAACACCCTTTGGCCGCGTATGTTTGAAAATGTTATTGCTAGTGGGCATCTTGAAAGAATTTGGATGAACTAGAAACTAGTAGCCTGTAAATGCTTGGTAAATTTTAAGTTTGACTATGTGTAAATAAACTTCTCAAAAGATTCCTCTCTTCCTGAAGCTGCTTTTAGCCATCTGAATTAGTTAGCAAGATAGTAACCAACCAGATATGGAGAAAGAGGAGAGGAGGATGAATTCTCAAAGAAGTTTTTTTCCTTTTGGGGAATTCTTGCCCTGCAGTAATACTGTCAAAATATCAGAGTTTGAAAAACTTTACCCAGCAGGCATGCAGTGTGAGCTGATGGTATGTCTAGTGTATGAAACTTGATGCGTGAGACCCTGTTGAGAGATACAGGCCTCAGAGGATTTAAAAGTGGCGTCCTCTGCATTTGCATAAGGTAGGATAAACCTTCAGCAGGACTATCAACATCCATTCCTTGACAAGCCTCCTGTGACTTGCTTGAGACTAGGAAGGTTGTGCAAATACATCCATAATTGGAAGACTTTGCACCTTATCCAAATTAAAGTTGCTCTTCTAAAAATCTTTATTATTTGAAAACTTGTATTTTTTCCCATATATCTTTTTTCCCCAAAAGTTTAAGGCACATTCAGTCTGTCACTTAGCTGTGAAATTCTCAGCTAAGCATGTTTTATAATAAAATGCCACTCAGAGGAAACCTTAAAATATGTACAGAAACAACCACCCTGGAGTTTGAAACCCTTGCTTCAAGGTGGGGATTGTAGCATTTATCTACAAACGCCAGGTTAGACACGAGTACTTCTGCTTTCAATCTCAGTGCAGTTGTTTAACATCCTAATGTTAAAGAGCATGTGAAAGAGAAGGAAATACCATCTAGAGATACGTACCAGAACTTCCCAAACATTGAGAGACTGAGTGCCAAAAATTGCGTAGGCTTCAGTCAATACACAATTTATGCAGAATGGTAGAACTGTCCTAAGGTTTTGAGTATCTGTACAGAACTAGTTTAGGTGCAACAGATTTGTAAGCTTGTAGAGCACTGGGAAGGACTGTGTAGACAGTATTCAGCCTAACTCTGTAAAGCTGCCACTTAGCTGCTAGTAATCCCAAATTAGACCGGGACTAACAATATGGAGTCCTTAAATATCTCTGCACTTTTTTCCCCTGGTGTCCATTATCTGGGATAGCCAAACAGCCCCCTGAATCTTTATCAATACGGACTGTGGAAACAGTACAGATGAGGGAAGGGTAGTTTAGATGATTTTTTTCACTGATGTTTCATGGAGGTGAATTGCAAGGCTCCAGAAATCTAAGGTAAGGTGGTCTCTTTACTGTTTGGAAATCATTGTTGTACAGTTTCGAGACTTTCTAGCTCATAGGCTTGAGGGGAAAAAAAATAATTGAAAACTACGTTGGGATTATTTGTTTTTAATATTTTTATTTATTATGAAACTTTTAAAGTTATTTGGTTTTATTACAGGGTTGATCTTTGGAATGCCAGTAACTTGAAATTTGGAGACGAGTTTCTAGGAGAACTGAGACTCCCTTTGAAATTTCTCCGACAGTCTAGTTCTTATGAAGCATGGTATTTGACATTTTTCTTTTGGAGAATAAGTAGAAACATATGTCTGCTGTGAAGACTTAAGAGTAATTACTGCTATGTGATAAAGTTTAAATGGATTTAATTTGTATCTTTTTTTGTAAGCAAGCCAAAGTAATCTTAGCAAATGTAAGAACAAGAAGTTTTGATAATGTGATATACAGAGATTTCAGTCTGCCTCTGTATTGCATGTGGGAGTTCTAATGGCTTTATGATATTATTTACTGCAGTTCATCAGCAGTGCCGTAGTTTTAGTGTGTGGGTTTTTAATCATATCTACACAAATCTTTATGATCAGAACTTCCCATATTGCAGTTAGTGCAAAATAGACTGGCAAACTTAATTAAAAAGTCTGATTCAGAACTCTCAAGAACTTGAAACATATATAAGTATTGTGTGTATCTGTACGTTTTGTATATGTTCATGTACAGCCTGAGATAATCTTGTGTTTCAGCACAGATTTTCTGTCTTGTTTTTTGCATATCAGGTATTTCCTGCAGCCCAGAGATAATGGTAACAAGTCATTGAAACCTGATGACCTCGGTTCCTTAAGGTTAAACGTGGTTTACACTGAGGACCATGTTTTTTCCTCAGACTATTACAGTCCTCTTAGAGACCTCCTGCTAAAATCTGCAGATGTTGAGGTAATTTGCTTGCACTGTTTATTCTTCACCTGCAGATGATCCTCACAGGGGGTCTGTCTCAACATTTGGCACTATCTTGCTGGCATCATAGTTGTGTAATTAGCAGGGTCCTCAGCTTCTTCCTTCTCAGACCTGAGGGCCTTGTTAAGCTCTGCATATCCCTGCTGCTTGTTTTCAGTCCTTGCAGAGAAGATCTTTATCTGCATGCAGTATGGTGGGTGAAGGCACACCCAGAAACACCAGTGGTTTTAGTAGCAGCATATTCTCCGTGGCTTTCTAATTTTACATGTGAAAATGCAAAGTAAACTTCAGTTTGATCAATTGGTTTTGCTTTACTGGAAAGGAACGGATTTACTTGCATAATTAAAAAAAACCCAACAAACCCAAAGCAAGAGCTAATCCTGAAATGTCAGAGGGTTGGACCATGTGTGCTTTTATGTATACTTTTAGCACTTGTAACAGTCCTTTTTTTTTTTTCAGTATAAGAACTGGGTTAGGTACTTACTGGGGCTTCAAATTGAGAAGGGTTAGAATTCTTCCACTTCACTTGCTTCCAAGGCAACAGTGATATTCAGTGAAAAGACAGCTATTAAAAATGGGGGGGGGGGAGAGACTGTACTGTAATAGTTTTTAAATTGCTGCCCTCTTGCGATCAGAACTTAGAGCCAACAAAAACTGCAATGTAACACCCACCCATGTAATGTACAGGCATGTTTGGGTAACTGGCCATTGCAAGTGTTGTGTGGTGTTCTGCATTAAGGAGCTAATGGGAAAAGAATGAAGGGGTGTTTCTTCTGGAAAGATCTCTCAAAAGTTTTTATTTCTTTCCACTGTTCAGCCTGTTTCAGCATCAGCTGCACACATTTTGGGAGAAGTTTGCAGAGAAAAACAAGAAGCAGCCATACCTCTTGTCAGGCTTTTCTTACACTATGGCAGAATTGTGCCTTTCATAAGTGCCATTGCGAATGCTGAAGTGAAGAGAACTCAGTAAGTACCAAAAACCAAATTGCTATCAAACATACCTACTCTGTGTTGGCTAGCGTTAAGATCCTCTACTCAGTTTATAGAACTAGAACTTTGTAATTGCAAAAGAAAGTGTTGGAGTTGTTCCTGTGCCTCCCAGCTGAGTGGCAGGGTTCCTTATAAAGGCATTCACTGCTCTGAAGAACTGGGGAGTGATTTTAGGAGGAGTTCCCATCATGTTTTGCGAAGTCTGCTTGCAAGACTTTTCTAAGGTCTGAGAGCAGGGATTTTCACCCTTCTCAGTCTTGATTATATTTGATGATAACTGTGAAATCCTACATTACCTTCAGCTGTTAATATGAAATCATTTCAGCTTTATAGTGTGCTAATAAATCATCTAGTGCTGAGTAAAACTGTTTGTTGAATTTGTTCAAAACAAAAAGCGTGTTTTTTCCTAGTCATGAATATTTAAGGAAAGCTGTGTGTCTAATCTTTCCAGTTAAAGGGCTAAGGAACAAGGATGAGATTGGATCTGGCAGTGGATAGCAGAAAACAAAATCTTTTTTCTGGTCACTTCTTATAAGTCCCTTGTTTGACTTACCGGTGTGCTGAGAATTTAGTAGTGTAAGATCTAGTATTCACACCAGGCAGGTCCTAAAGAACATTTGTTGCCACGAGCCTCGTGCCTATGTCGTCATGCTCTTGACTGATAGTAGAGGAGACAATTGGGAGTCAAAGGGAATGACCGATATTGACTCTAAAGTAGCAGCTTCCTCAGTACAAAATAAAGTCTTTGTGTGGGCTGGCTTTTTTCGATGTGTCTGAGGAATAGAGTATTTTTGTTCCTGTAGGTAGGTGTATTTTTTCTGTGCTGCAGGTTGGCTGAAACAGCTTGGTTGCTGCAGTATGAGGAAATTTGCTGCTCCCTGGTCAGTCGTGTTCCTGTGATAAAACAGCGAAGATGGTGTTTGTTTTCAGGGCTTTCTGGCATTTGTAACAGGCAGTGAGCTTACTTTTTTATGAAGCAAAATGATGAATCCAGCAAAGTAATTCATCCTGTTATTCACTGCTTGTAAATGGGTACAACTGTAGTAAGCTATAAACAACAGAAAAGACATCGGTGTGTGTACAAGAACAAGCAAATAAATTCATATCCAAGTTTGATCTGCTGTCAGTAGGCACAGGTTTTAACCGTATGGGTGTAGATGAGACCATTGATTATGTACCTATCTGCATAATGTAAATTGCTATACAAGGAATGAACTTAGTTGCATTCTCAAAATGCAAGTAATGCTTAAAAAGAAGTACACATGATAGTGCAGCTAGCTGAAGCTTAACTAATTACAGTGGCCGTATGGCTAGTACAAGAAGAATTCAGTGCAAGTGGCCTTTTCAGTAGTGTGAGAGTTTGCATGGCATCAGCTATCCACACAGTCCTTGGGACAGAATGGGGGTCAGCACTGCATTTAATAGTGTTATCACAGGACAGTGCTGAAAGTCACTTAGAAAAGATGGCTATGTCATTGGAGCTGGTGTTTTCATCTCCCTCCCAGCTTGCAAGTACTCATTTTGTAGGAGAAGGTAGTAGGCCACGTGTAATGTCCAGTGTTGTTGTGAGACTAAAATCACTGCCTCCTTCCCTTACTCAAATTACCGCTGTTCAGCAGCACGTGAAAGCGGGCACATTTTTCCCTGCTTATATTGTAAACCCCTTTGATGTGAGCCTGCGTGTTGCCGTATGTTTGGATGGTACACTGAGCACACTGCGCTAATACAAAGAAGAAAATCTGTAGTCCCTCTGGACTTACCATGACTACTGCTTTTCTCTTATAACCTAGAAGTGCACTAAATGCTATGTGACTGCATTTAATGGCAGGCTGGTGTCAAAGGGAGTTTTTGTTTGTGCATTCCGTCACCTTTCACTGCTTCTTTTATTTCCATATATTAGCAGTTTATTACAGAGAGACTAAATTACAGAAAATTGTTCACTTCCAGAGATCCTAACACCATTTTCAGAGGAAACTCATTAACTTCCAAGTGCATTGACGAGACAATGAAACTGGCAGGGATGCATTATCTGCAAGTTACACTAAAGCCAATTATAGATGAGGTAAGAGCAGTTTAGACTGTTTATTTGATAAAATGTCACTGTAAAAGACCTTCAGGGAGCAGATACTGTTTATTCCTTCCTATTTTAAGATGATTTTGTTCGAATAATTCTTAAGAGCCTATGTTAAATTTTTCTATGTTAAAATCCTGTGTGTTAGTTTAGCCACAGCTGAGTCACCCAATTCAGAAACAGTTGGATTGTACTAAAGGAAAAGGAAAGTTTCTATTTATTTAACTACATTACTCTGTTGTATAAAATCTAACATTTACTGTTTCTGAGAAATTAATAAATGAATAACTTAGATGAACAAAGAACATATACAGCAGAAGGCTGCTGGGAAGCTATAAGTAATACATTTAATCCAGTGGGTATAAAGGAATAAAATTAATCTAGATAACTGTGTATTGTAACAATGGTTTATTATCTATCCAGTCCAGAATGGTGGGTGTGAGAGTATTTCAGTGCAGTAATTGGGCAATACTTTCAGACCACAGACTTCCTTTAAATGATTTGACAATTTCTTCAGCTGTTGTTTTAATGTTTCGTCAAAAAATGTCAAGTTTTTAAAGAATATAGATATACTTTTAAAGTTGACTGTTTTGGCAAAATGGGACTTTTCTTGTACAGCCTTGCTTGAAAAAGTCTCACGAAGAATTCTTCATTTCAGTTGAAAGAAAGGGTAGCAAGAATTAATGCTGTTTTTTGGAAAAAAATAAAGATCGCATGTAATTTACCTTCGATACTTTGTCAAAAGAAAAAAAATACAGTTTATAAAGTTGACTTTTGCCTTTTACCCCAAAAACCTAAGAGGTTATTCTTTTTACAAAAATTTTTCTACTTGAACGTAAATTGATATATTAATTGTTCGCTTTTATTTTTTTTTTCCTAGATCTGCCAGGTCCATAAACCTTGTGAAATTGATCCTGTGAAATTAAAAGATGGTGAAAACCTGGAAAATAACAGGGTATGCATTAGATTTTGAAGATATAATCTCTGTTTACACTATCAAGTTTAACTGAGGTCCTTGGATGTTTGATGTTGCAAATAATTTTGTCATTCATTAGAATACACTGGAAGCTTTCTTAACACCACAAACTGTTATAATTATTTTACAACGGCTTTACATTATGCTATAAATACAATATCTGTAGAGTGTTAATCACTTCTGCCCCTGCCCTTGAGGATAAAGATAACTTAGCCTGTGGGTCTACTAATGATGTCAAAAATGGTCTGTGAAAAGCAATGATATGCCATACAGCCATATAACTTGATGTTTGGTTTTGCTAGAAATAATATTTTTACTCTTGTACTTGAATATGTGTGTTACCATTGAGTGTGAGATTGTTTTGCAAGTATATAATGTTGAAAGTGAGAAAATCCTTAATGATGCCATTATGAATAAACCCAGGAATAATACCAGTTTCCACAGCAGAAAATGATACTAGTTTTGTCATAATTATTGCATTTTTCAGGAAAATCTGAGGCAATATGTTGATCGCATTTTTACTGTAATTACAAAATCTGGTGTAAGCTGCCCTACAGTGATGTGTGATATTTTCTTTTCACTAAGAGAATCAGCTGCCAAACGTTTTCAAGGTGAGTTTCTATATATTTTTTTGTTTTACATTACTGGTAGCTTTTCAGTGTAGGTGTAGTCTAGCAGTTTGCATGATCCATGATGGATTTAGTGATTGAGCAGCAGCTGTTGAAAATAGCATTTGGAGCGTGTATTAATGCTGTTTTTTCCTGATTATTCATTCCACAAAGAACATGACTTGTAATAGTTGTATGAGTTTTCCTTAAACATCTTTCAAAGGAAAATAGCATTTAAAAAGAGCATTATGATGGTATGTATTTATGGTTTCAATATTTTCAAAGTAACCCCTGTTTTCAAATGTTCAGGTTTTTGTAATGGCTCATTCTGTAGACTCCATGCAGCTGAATTATTCTCTGCTCGTACGTCAATTTGTAATAAAGGCCAATCTATAAATTATTTCAGTCATTGCAAGCTCATTGCCCTAGGAGGCCCATGTGCTGCAGAGGTTTTCTGTCTGTCAAGACAGAATTCTTTCCGCTCCCTCCTAGTTGTTTTGGCTCTGTGAGAATGAGCAGGCAATATAATACCAGAATTGAGCAAAACAACCAACCTATGTATTTTCATGAAGCGGAGCAGATTACAATAAGGAAGGTTTAGAGAGAAATGCAAGTTCAGCTTTTAAACAGTCACTTCATAGTAGAGAAGCTCCAGCAGAAAGCCATTGATTGTGCTGTCTTGCTCTTTATTTTATGTAAAAATAAATAAATAGTATCTTCTGTAATTACCAACTGAAATAAATACATTAGGAGTCTATGCACTGTTTGTGCTGAGGGCTATAACTAGATAACTGAGAGTTGGCCTCTGTACTGAACGTTTCATAAACTATGTAAATTATTCATCGTACTTTAGTTGCATAGATGGAATAGCAGATGTTTGTATGAAATTCCCTGTGAGCTGGAAAAGTGAATGGTGTTCTCCTTGTAGCCTGTGTCATGAACTCATTTCTAAAAAGACTGTCATTGACGTTTCCTTGGTTTATGCTAGACGATCTCTGGCTCCAAATCCTCCATCATCAGTTAATCCTGTAACTCACAAATATATACGTTTCCAGCACATGCTTGAGTTAGCTTTCTGAAGGCATTCTGATAATTTCAGAAGGTTTTTAAGGAAGGATTATTGAGATGCTGAGTAGAGGTCTTTTTTCTTAATAGGTGACCTAGATGTGAGGTATACAGCTGTTAGCAGCTTTATTTTCCTGAGATTCTTTGCTCCTGCCATTCTTTCTCCAAACCTCTTTCAGCTTACACCACATCATCCAGTAAGTACTGTATCAATTTTTTCTTGCTGTATATATAGTTCTGTCGCCATAGTCTGTCTATCAAGATTCTTTCTTCAGTTCTTTTAATAGCCTTTAGGAGAAGTACCTTTGTTAGTTTAAAGATCTGCTATGTCTGTCTTGGATATGAAGCATATGTTGGATGACTGTGTATGTGAAGAACTTGGAAGGTATAGGAGGAACAGTGAAATTTAAGGACAAAAAAGGTAGATGATCTAAGATGCTGTAGAAAAGACAGTCACTGCTTCATTTTTGCCACATTACGTTAATGCTGGATTGATTGTCAGCAATGTTTGGGGTTTTTTTTGCAAGTTAATTTCCTGTAGTTCTCTGAAGAGCAATAGGGTAGCTATGAAGCATGATCGCTGAAGAGTCAACAGCCTTTTAAAAAAAGCAACTATTGTGTTTTATTGGGTCTTTTCTAATTTTATGTTACTTTTCTGTAAGTGAAATAAGAAAGGCGAAATTTAGTTTGCATATTTTAAATAGCTAGTCTATATAATATTGTTCTCTTTCCTAGGATCCTCAGACTTCTCGAACTTTGACACTTATCTCTAAGACCATTCAAACACTAGGCAGCCTATCAAAATCTAAATCTGTAAGTATGCCATTTTCATTTAAAGGCTTAATTCAGGAAAGTGATTTTTTTTTTTTTTTTTAATCTTTTATCACTCATTGTAATTAAGCCTTTAAAATGCTTGAGTTGCAGTAGGCTTATGCAAAACTGGTTATGATTGCTTTGATTATAAGCCTCTCATGCTCACAGGAAAACTAAATCTGTCTTAATCTGAACTAAATTTCAGTAAAGCAAAATTGTGTGACCAGCCTAGAAGTCTGTTCCAGGACTTCTCATTCCCTCCTTCTGGAAGAAAGGTATTGATCAGGAAAACCCGTGAAATTCTCTACTTGCCTCCAGTACGTGATTAGCAGCTCTACAGGACTTTACAGATTGTTTCAGCATTTTAAAGCTCAACTGAGAAGAATCGCCCAATAAGGGCTATGCTTTTCTTCTCACACCAGTTCAGTTTTCTGCCAGTCAGTGATGAGATTAGATCTAAATGCCCATTCTCTGGATATTTGATTGAAATAAAACTTGTCTCTGGTGGTGTAGTTAGGATTCACACAGGCGACTGTAGATGAATCTGTACCTCAATTATGAATCCTTTGAGACAATAGAATTCTTTCTCTCACACTTCTTGTCAGCTTCTTTTGGGACCAAGATTAAAAGCCAAAGCAGAAGTTTGAAGCTCTTGAAGAATGTGTTATTAACTGTAGTAACTGAACATTTGAAATGCATTCTGCTACCTTTTTGAAATAAAAAATTGGTACTACTGAATGCGTGCTATACGACAGGAAAGTAGTGCTTTGCTTGTTTTACTTCTGGCCAGAAAAAAAACCCCTTCTTGTCTGTGGTGGCTTGTCTCGTCTCATGGTCTACTGCTGTTAAAAATAATATTTTCTGTATAGACTGTATTATGATATGCATAGTTTTGGCTTTGTATTTCAGGCCAATTTCAAGGAATCCTACATGGCTACTTTTTATGACTATTTTAATGAGCAGAAATATGCAGATGCAGTAAAAAATGTAAGTAAACCTTTGAATGTTCTGAAAATCCTGCTGTGTTGTTGAAGCTGATGCGTGGAATCCTAGAATAGAATACATACGGTTTGTAAACCAGGGAGTGTGTGTTGGAAAACGCAGACTCCTGATAACTGTAATAGTCAAGAAACTTTTATCAAATTATGTGCATGTCAATAGTAGAATCTCTGGATCTACTTCTGCTTAATAATTAGGTTGGATTAACAAGCTGCTGCTTAGAGCTTGAGACATATGCATGCTTCATAGAATGCTGCAGAACTGTGATGAAAATTGCTTAGTCCAAAAGGAAGTGAAAGATACATATAACAGAGGAGAAGCACAAGAAGTGGTGGTCATCTGCAGTTTTTCTGCTTAAGAGCGTTTGTGCTATTTTTAGTTTACAACCCAGGAAGCCTCCCAGATTCCTCAAGCGTGTGCCATTACCTTCTGTTTAACTACTTTTACAATATTTTCTTGTAGCTCTGTGCTGTACAAAATATTAAAGATTTTAATTTGGGTAGTGCAGTACTGGCAATTTTATCTATGCTTTTTGTTCACCTTTTAGTTTCTAGATTTAATTTCATCTTCAGGAAGGAGAGATCACAAGAGCATAGAGCAACCTATATTGCTTAAAGAAGGGTAAGCATGCATGTGCAACAAAACCCTCTACTTGTGTGCTTGCTACCGTTCTAAGGCAGCTATCTTTTTTTCTGCCACCCCTATTCCATCTGTGTGTTCAAAGAAGAATGTGGGAAGATTCTTGTGTTGGCTATTTCTACTCTCTGTGGCTTCTGTGCTGATTTTAGCATCTTTTAATTTGATTTAAACATCTTAATTTAAGTATGTTTTGAAATAAGTGGAGGAAAAAGAAGCCTGTAGAACTTAATTAGCACATCTAAGGCAAAATAAACTAAAATCAGCATTGTGTTAAAATCAAGTTGATTTTTTTTTTTAAACTCCTGTGAACAAAAGCTGTAAAATTCCACTGTGAAGGCAGATACTGAATATCTTAGTGAGGGCAAAGCCTGCAAATGGAATTTGCTTTTGCTGCCCTGTAAGATCCATATGCTAATCATTATCATGGCCATTTCAAGGAAAATTTGTGATGCACTTGGAACAGTTTCTGCTTTTAGTACCTTTCCTTTTTTTGGAAGCATGTTCCGTATGCTGTATTAGTTTTAGATTAGTTTTAGATAGTAATTGTTGACTTTTTTTGTGTTACAAAAACAAGTTGTGAAGATCATCTAAGTGCTCTGTGGAAACAGCTTCTTTGAGCTGGGAGGAAGGAAGTAAAAAAAATCCAGATTCTTCCTGTCAGAGCTCAGTAAGCTGAACTGCTGCTTGAAAGTAAGCTTTCATGGTAGCTCTAAGTCATGCAAAAATTAGGTTTTCAGTGGAAACATGGCTACCCCTTCCAGTTAACCTCTGCAGTTCACTTCACTTCTCTGATGAGCATCTGTCTCTAGAAGCAAGTTTGTCTATTTTAATTCTGTACATTCATCATTCTTTTGTTTTTGAAAATAAATGTATAGTTTGTAACATTTTTCCTCTAACTCTAAAACATCTTTTCTGCCTCTGTCTTTCTTTTGCTCCTGTCTGATTTTTTTTCTGTCTTTTCTTGCTCGGCCTGTGCCTGCTGTTGTAAGGACTCTTAAACTAACAGTAAAGAAAGTTGATGGTAATAGTTCATGCAGGTAAGATGGTAGGAGCAGTTGCTGCTTTGCTGTAGCTATGGGCTGACAGCATGTCCTTCCTTTGCAGCAATAGACTGGTCTGAATTAACTCTCGGGAGGAAGTACTCTGTTTAACAATGCTGAAATGCCTGTGTAAACCCAGCAGAGAGCATTTTGTTACCTATTTCTTGATGTTGACCAACTCTTTTTTAAATTTTTTTTTCTTTTCTTCCTTTAAACAAAAACCTGCTGTAAATAGAGAATAAAGGACTTTTATCTGTAGGCAGAGGCTCCAAGAAGCACTGAGATTTGCTTAATAGTCAGTGTATAGATCCCAATAAACTCACTGGAAGTGATTAAGAAGTGGCCATACATTTTCTAAGCACTTCTTAAGTAGCATTCAGGTAAATTGTTCTCAAGGTTAAGGAGCGGCCTTCAGCTGTCTATTTTTTCTGACATTTTGCATTATTGCCATGTTACATCATGGGGAGTGAGTGGGAATTTTCACAGCCTTTGATTTGATTCTTCTCCAGATTGATTGGCTGGTTAGTGGGGTTTCTGTTTGCCTTTGCAGTGTTCTTATTTGCTTTTTTTTTTTTCTTAATCTATCTTGCTTCTATTAAGAGTATCTAGATGGAGGCTATAGCGTATGTACTTTTGAACGAACGTACAGTACCAAAGATTAGTGACTGGCACTTGTGTTTGCTGGCATTAATCATGCCATCGCTGCTTAAAAGCTGTCTGCATGGTTCTTTTCTAAAGGAAGAGAATGAAAAGGAGACTAGTTCTGCCGTCCTTGTAGGTGAAAGTGCCCTGCTGATGCTTCCAACCATGGCTAAGGCAGATCCAGACTCAGGTCTACCATAAATGCAAGAAGAAACAGTATCTCCAACCGCCCAGCACTGAAATGGGTTTCATCTTAGGTTTTTTTCTCCTTTGTGCTTCTGACTGTTTGCTTCAACTTCTGACACATTCTGCGAATGTTAGAAACCAAGAAATCCTTTAAATTGTCCTTATAACTTACGGGCCTTTGAATGTTTGTCACCTATCTGTTGGAAATAAAAAACGTTCTTCTCTTGGCTATATCAGCTATGACAAATTTAATTAGAAATGCGCTCTTAGCTCTGCAGTATGGAATTTGCATTTTTCAAAGAGGGAGGCTCTGTAGGAGTTTGCAGTTTTAAGTCACTTTAAAGGGTGTTGGCATGAGAATGAAGAGAAACTAACTTGAAGAGCATATTGTCCAGCCCAAGGGTATCTGCTCTTACCTTGAAATTTGCCTTAACCTGTAAATATGAAGACTACCACCAGTGGGCCTGGTGATGACCTGAATCATATGGTTTTATGAAATATTTCTCAAGTAATCCAAGACTAAGGACCGAGCCAGTAACTATCTGACTGTTTTAAGAATGGGAGAGGTGTGTAACTGTAACTGGTTTAAAAAAATTCGATTGCCGTTTACAGTCCTTGTCAGCTTTTGCCTCCACAACTTGGAATGGGCGGCAGGCACCAGCCCAGCTGGTTACAAAACAGTTAAAGTCTGCAGGAACTTGGGTTTCTGTTTGAGCTTTAAACAGACCTGCGGTTCGGTTGGATGCAGTGTATTTTTTTCTGATGAAAATATCAGAAGCGAGAAACAGTATTAGCTGTTCTAAGCGGTTTAGCTCTGCTATTGAAAATCTTCAGCCAAATCTTTCGCTGTTCTCTCTGTGTGCTCTTTGTGCTGTATAGTGCCTTCCTACTTGATAAAAACTACTCTGTAGTAAGTAGTTTTTACTGGCTCTGTTACACAATTCTGTATTTGCCACAATAGTTAATGTAATGTGTAGAGTAGCTGTTATCAACTCCCTACTGCATACGCATACACATTTTTTTTCCACCAAAGGTGATGCTGAGCAGTGAAGTCACTAGGCTTTCCAAAGTCACCTTGAAGCTTTTGGATTGATTTAGTGGTTAGGAAGGTGCTGGATGCATCAGAGTTTCTTGTAAGCCTATTCAAGTTTGAAGTTAATTAAAACTGACAACTCACTAAATGGACACCCATCCCCTGCCAGAAATGGGGATGTGGGGGGTTCTAGCTTTCAGCTCTCAGATTGCTTTGTATGTTATTGAAAACGCGTTTCCAGCTGCAGCATCAATGTGCAATTGGAAATGGAGCTGTGGAACATCCTGATTTTGTTTCTAGAGCTTGAGAGTGACTAAAGCATGTAAGGGTACAATCCCTGTGCTCCAGAGGCTTTACAGCTGCCTTTTAATTAAACATACTCTAAACCTTTTGCGCATTCTCACAGCTTTAAAAGAAATAGTAAAAAAAAGCTTATAGTGTTAACAGGTCAAGCTTAGCAGAGCAGCGCTAACCATGTTCTGCCCCTTTTCTGCTGTAGTAAGAAACCATTTAGCTGGATTTGTAACTGAGGAAAGCTGCGCTTCAGCTAACTAACTAGAGCCCCTGTGTAGACTACAAGTCAAGCTACGTGTCTTGCCCCTTAACTAGGTCTGGAAAAAGTACAGGCTTAACCAACAGATTCACTAAACCTATCCAAATGTGGCTTTCCTTTCCTTGTAAAGACAAGGCCTCAATAATTAGGAAACAATGTGTGTCCCCTCCTAAAGCTTTGCAAGTGCCATCATGTGTATGTATATATGTATAGATCTGTATACATAAATACATATTTTATGTGTATGCATATATTCGTATGTATGTATCTGTAAGATCTGGTATATCGTAACAACTGTTATCCTGTTTACTAGGTTCATGATCAAGAGAGCACAAGGAAGAAAACGATTTGGTATGAAAAACTTCAAGAAGAGATGGTTTCGCCTGACAAACCATGAGTTTACCTATCAGAAAAGCAAAGGTAACAAAGGTTTGACAGTCTGTTTTTGATACGTTTAAGCAAAGACTGAGATCTAGATCTGTGGAAGGTGCAGTGCAGGCAAGTCTGTCAGCCTGTATGTTCTTGTCCTTTTTTTAGCATGTCGGTACTGACTATTAGAGGAGCATCTTGGATAACACAGTACCCTACAAATCAGCAAAATATTTGATAATACTTGTCTAGTATCAGTGATCAACTTCATCTGTAGGTTTCACAGTTATGTAGTAGATTGTCCAAGGAAACAAAACTCAGGATACAAATACCTTATGCTGGAATTTGGGTTTGTATTGAACATTCTCAGGTGCATCTCAGCTTGTTCTCATAAATTCTGTAGCATTGGCACAACTGGCTGCAATAGGCAGAGATTTGCCTGCAAGCTCTGAACCTGCAAAAATGTGTTCACTTAGTGTTGCCTAATATCAAGGATTTTGCTTTTCACAAATTGTTCCTGTCTGTTCAGTAGTACACAACAAATGCCACTTCCTTCCATTATATAAATACACAGGGAGTAAGAAAGATAAGGAAACATGCTCAGGTCATGCCAGCCTTCATTTCACACTCAACTTTGAGATTGTGTGTCACCACCATCAGCCTAGTTCAATTGATCTGACAGGAATGATTTCTTTCATTGTCACCTTCTCAGGAAATATACTGCATCCTGCTTCGGTAGTCACTTTATAAGAGGTTTGCTAGCATATAACAGAAATGAACTTAAGACTTAAGCACCATGCTAGTAAATCCCTGCTGAGTGAAAGATTTTTTTCTTGTGCAGTAAAAACCATCTTCGAAGGAATGGAATCAGCCCTTAGAATAAGGGCAGAGGGTGAAGTTGATTTGTGAATGAGTTGCTCAGTATCTGCGTGTGTGTGTTCTGCAGGTGATCACCCTCTGTGTAGCATTCCAATTGAAAACATTCTGGCAGTGGAAAGACTGGAGGAAGAATCCTTTAAAATGAAAAACGTAAGTAGGTCATCTTCATTACTTTACTTGTTAGGCTGGTCTAGATCCACCAGCCTAATCGCCTTTTTCCCTTTTGTAACCTGGATTGGGTTTCTATTGAAAGATGTACAACCACAGCTGCTTGTTCTGTATATAGTAGCAGGAGTTTCCAAAAGTACAGCCCATTCAGATTCTTAACAGCCCAGTCAGCAGTCCTTGGGTTTCGTGATCTGCAGCACACTCAGTACTGACCACTGCTGATCAGCTGTTTGGGCTCCATAATGTTGGGCTCCATAATGTTAGAGACAGGTAAGATAATCAAGTCCCTGCCCTTTATGCCAGAGCTCTCTGTTGGGAAAGAACTGGCTGCTTATAATTGTGAAGGATCGCATCTTCTTTCTTAGCTATCAGAGTTTCTTTGTCAGTTAATGAAAGTGGATATATATTTGGGTTAGGTCATGTGCCAGAACAACATCTGTGCTGTGCCCAGTACAGTTTAGCATTTTGATTGCCACATGAGCAAAATAAACCTGTGTTTCTCATGCATGGAACACTACTGCCAACTTCTGTATGTGATACATACCATCCATTGTGTAAGAACGGTTCTTAGACATGATGAGTTCAGGTGACGCTGGGAGCCTTTATCATGCTCTTCTGCCTGTCAAGCTGAGTACGGTCCTCACAAAGTTTTACTTAAAAACAAACAGAAAACCAGCTTAGTGTTTTCCAATTCTAAACAGGCATCTACTACAGACTTCTTTATACACATAAATGGTTGAGACTTTTAGCTTTTCTGCCTTTTAAGTCTTTCCTGCCATCTGCACTGCTTATGGACACCATGCAGGGCAGTGCTCAAACCTGTCCTAGGTAATTAGGTTACTCAAACAGCGCTTTGTTAAAGTGAAATACAATGTTTAACTCCTCAGTATTTTCCCTGTTTCAGGCATTATTTTGGTAGCATATGTGTCTCTTAAAAGATTAAATAAGTTTCAGATCACTCGCTTCTAGAGCAATCTTCATTGTACTGTTGCTGGCTCTAGTGTTTATAACTCACGTTAATTACATAGGCGAAAGCAACCAAGCTGCAAAATAATTCTAAAGCTATCATAAGGCAGCTGTAACGTGATGAACTGTTGCCAACTGTAGTCTGCAAAATAACTTGATTGAAGTAGCCACACAGTTGAGATAAAACTTACTGTGTGTGGAAAGGACCTGAGCTGTAATTCTGATCAACTCTTCAGTGACAGCAGTCTTTAACTTACACTTGAGTCTACTGGGCTAGAATGCATCCAAAATATCCCTTTATTGTAAAGATTTATTATAGGAAAAATATCCCTTTATTGTTAACATCAGAAACTGTGCTCTATTTTGGTTGCTTAAATTCAGTATTACCTAGGAAATGAAGGTGACTACATCCATTCTGCAAAGTAGGGGTCAGAGTATTTCCATAAGCAGTAGAAAATACCATTATCGCCCTCCCATGATAATATATTCCCATGTATCTTGCCATACCTAAATAGAATACTGCAGCAAGAACAGAATTCACAAAACACCACAGCAGATGTATTTGCGAGGGATATTCCATCATGGGTGCTAAGTGTGATTAAAGATCCACATTTTCTATAAATATGTATCTGTGCTCTGAATTGTACCAACTGTGTCTTCCTCGCTCCTGATAAATTTGCCTGTCTGGCAGCAAGGCCAGTAGCTTTCATCTTCCTTAAGCACAGTTTGGGCTGTGTGGGGGTGGCTTTAAGTACTGTTCAGGTCTTCTGTGTTGTTTGAGAAGCAACTGGTGGTTTTGGTAGTGTAAGGGTCTTGCAACCACTTGAAATTCTTGGCTGAGTTGTGGGCTTCTCAGTAACAGTTGCCATATGTTAGTTCACTTAGGTTGGTATCCCCTTACACAAAGCCATACTCCTTAACTCTGTTCCTTTGTTGTAATGCAGAAGGCTCTATTTACCCCAGCAGGACATAAAATTCTTTTCCCTGTAGTTCTGTGTTAATGGAAGGGTGAGCTGCATGCTCCTGTCTTCCTCGTTCCTTCCTTCCCTATTCCCCAGACTCAAATTGCCAGTTATGTCCTGAAAAGTTGTATTAAAAGGACTCTGTCTTTGGTGTGTATTTTGGTAGCACTGGACTGATCACACTAGCAGCTACTACATTGCTGTTGCGCATTGTGCCTTTCTAATTATTGTCTGACATCTATAGGGATACTAAATCCAGGGAAATGACTGTTGGAGCTTTCCCTTTCCTGTTAGAAGGGACATTGTAATTAAAAAAAACCTGTTAGTTTACAAATGAGCAAGTATATTTGCAAGATACTTCAAAGGATGTGCACCTAAAAGTGTCACAAGGGAAGAAGAGATTGTACCTGGTGCCCATCTGCGATATTCTCCTGAGCAGCTAGGTGCAGAATTCAGGTCAATGTTTCAGGTCTTTGTAAAAGGCAAAAGTGAATTTCAATTTTGGTGGGGTTTTCAGGGTTTTGGTGATGTTTTTGGGTTTGGTGTTTTTTTGGGTTTTTTTTTGTGCTTCTGTTTTTCTTTTTAAAGTAGCACGGAGAAACCAGAAAATAATATTCCACGATATGGACAGTGTAATGTCTAATGATTTGAATAATCAAATGAAGAAGTAAAGGGGGGAAGGAAAATTTAGGGATACCTGAGAGAGAGAGGAAAACCCATTAAAATGAAGTATTTGCAGAAGCTAGAGGAAATGAAGATGGTTGGCATTTGCATTTCCAAAATTTGCAGTTAAGATCACTAACTTGAGCTTGGTTAACTTCAGTGCATGATCAGTATAATCAAGCAATAAGGCTGTGCGTCAGCAACTTGCTTCTTCAAGAGGAGGAAAATAAATGTGATTGTGCCACTTCAGCTTGTGAGCTGTTTGCAACAGGCAGGAAAGCTCTAGTTTAGATTTTCAGTGCCCAAGCTATAATGCAGAATTAATGTGTAATTATTTGAATCACCCTATGGCGATTAAAGAGCAACTGTGTTGCTGTGATTTGCTAATAGCAGCTATAGTTGGGTGCAGAAGTGTGGAAGTTAGAAAAGGAAAGAATCATGCTGAAATTGGTGTGAAAAAGACAAGAGGTAGGGGAGTGTGAAAACAAAGCTGTCGCTGAGGCCGGATCCAAACTCTTGCTCTTCTCTTTTCTGCCCCCTGCTAACTAGCGTTTCCTTTCAGTGTTGGGTCCTTCTGTCAGCCTTCCAAAACATGGAGCTGCAGCATTACTAAAATTGCATCCCTGAGGCTGACAACAAACCGTGTTGAGGCCCAACCAGCAAGTTGGTATTAGCTGTTTGTAAATCATCTCCTACAGGAACAGTATCTTACTCCTTATGCCAGGTGAAAGGTCTTGTTGTTTTAAGGGCACATTTGCTGCTTGGTTTTGTGTTGAAATGTATTTATTGGTGCATTATTTTAGTATGTTGTGTTTTTCCTTTAATAAATCATCAGTCTGAGCCCAGTCTGAAGTTCACAGACTCATTCTGGTGGTTTATTCTGTGGCTTATTTCTTTATTTGCAGATGTTCCAGGTGATCCAGCCTGAAAGAAGAGTCCTGTATATCCAAGCAAATAATTGTGTGGAGGCTAAGGACTGGATTGATATCCTCACCAAAGTTAGCCAATGCAACAAGAAGCGCCTCACAGTCTATCATCCCTCTGCTTATCTTAATGGCCACTGGCTTTGCTGTAAAGCTACTGCAGATAATACTCCTGGCTGCACACCCTGCACAGGGTAAGGATTGGTAACATGCCCTCGGTGTAGGTATTGCCAGGGGTATGTGCGTCTCTGCAGTGTGACTTGCAGGTATGCAGTTACCAAGAAGATCTGCCACGTCCGCAGGCGTTGTGGTGTTTTCAAAGGCCATCTTTACTGTTATTTCTGATACTGTCGGTGTCTGCGTATCTTGGTCAAAATGTTGACATTTTTAGAGTTCAAGACGTTGATAAGAGTTGACTCTGGGATGAGATACTTTGGTCCTGATTATCTGTCATTAGTAAAAAGTCAGAAATCCCTACGGTGTCCTGTTTGGAAATTCCTGAAACAGTCAGTCATCTGCTTCTAGATTTAATTCTAAATGGATCTTTTTCTAAGGGGTCCACTCGTGCACTCTGTTAAATAAAGAGGTACGGTCTGGTTCGTAGGAAACTATTTTCATCTAAAATGAGAGAAGCAGTAAGTCTGTAGTGGTAGTTAGTCTCAGGATATAAGACCTGGACAGTTGGGAGTTCAGTGCTTTGGCTCCTCCATCTGGTTATAGCAGCCTAATTCACCAAAATGTCTGGATCCTGATAACGCTCCTCTCTCAAGTCAGAGTGAAAGCATGCTGGATAAATCTAGGTATAAAGAAGTTTGAACTTGTCTATTTTTTCTCTTGGGAAAAAATGGGAAGTTTTGAGATCCATTACATACGATCTATTGGCTTTCATGAGTACTCACTTTCGTCCTTGTTAAGTGCTTTTTTGTGCCATAATATACTGTTTAGCATATAACTTCTACCCCTTCCTGATGCTTACAGAGGCCTGCCAGCAAATATACAACTGGATATAGATGGAGATAGAGAAACTGAGCGCATCTACTCTCTTTTCAACTTGTATATGCCAAAATTGGAGAAAATGCAAGGTGAGGATGAAAGATCGTTGCATCTTCAATACGCTTAGCAAGGCAAAAATACCTGTGAAAAATTGTATGTTCTAGCTAGAGCAGTCTTGCGAATCACATCCTAGAACACAGTGGCTGTTATTTAGCTTGTTTCCCTTTCTGCTGTCTCGAGGCAGTTGTGTGAATTATTTTTGGTGCAGTGTGCAGTCTCATAGTCTGTACAAAGTTCTTTGCATAATAAACAGTTGTTTGAAATACGGTCTTAACCACAGCATCCTAAAATAGCATAAGCACCGAGCATTGCTTGGATGCTCTGAATTGACAAATCAGAGTGTGCACTAAACCAGAAGTTTACTGATCCTGAAAAGAAGCACCAGCAAAGTTGAGGTTTCAGTGGAACATGGTTTTGTGTTACCAGAAGTCATGTGCACATTCCCTGATTTGGATCCCAAGAACAGGCTGGATACAAATGGTTTTTCAGGAAGGCTCTTTCGGAATTTTCAGCAAAAGATGACCTGTGGATGTCTGTGAAATGTTGAAAAATGAAGAGCGTGCTAGGAAACCGTCAGGAGCTGAGGGGAGCAGAGATGTGACATGAAGGATAAAAGAAAGAAGAGACAGCAGAGGAAGTTAGTACTAGCAGGCATGCCAAGAAAAGTATCCGGTGTACATGGTGCCAGACTTGAAATCCCAATTTAGCACAGGGAGTGGCAGGGAAGCCTTCACTGTGGCACTGATCTTTAAATAGGACTTTATTTTATAATATGAGATAAGCCAGTGGTGTCAAACACACAGATTGGAAAGCACTTTAATCCATTCCTGGCCGCCATGCAGTTGCAAACTTAAGATCCCCACCACTTCCGAGCTGTCTGAACCAATGCCCAGCTTTCCCCTGTTCCGAATCTTCACTGCCAGAGCCAGCATTGAGTTTCAGTGTCGGGGAAAAGGACACAGGTCTGGCACAGACAGTGCAGCAAGGGGAAGGTAACTCGAAAGCTGAGACCGGGACAGCAGGAAAGCTGGGGAAAAATAGAGACAAAGTAAAATACTCTCTCTCCCCTTCTAATGTGCTCGGCTAGAATGCAGAAGTCAATCACATGATGAACGTGTTGCAAATGTTCATGTCATGATCTCTTAGCCAGGAAGGCTCCCTGGTAGGGTAAGAAGGTAGAGGATGACTTGCCCCTTCTCAGGATATGTCCCTAAGCAGGCAGCCAAGCAGTAGTCATGACATATTCTGCTTATGCTTGTTGTATGAATCTTCTAGGGGTAATGTGGTAAAACATCTTCTGCGACTACTTCAACCTCTAATTGTTTTAAATTCAGTCTGTTGTGCAGTGCTGTACTTGCGTAGCTGCTGCTTAGGAATGGGACCTATCCTTCCAACCACTGAATACTTGACTTCATGCAGGCCAACCCTGCAGTGCAGTGGCAGAGTTAGGCCTGTGTCAAAGTTCCCAAAGTGCATGCGTGGGGTACTGCTAGTGGTAATTGAGATGAAAGCGTTGCCTGTGCAGCAAAGGACAGCTTTGCACCAAGCCCGGAGCAGCTGCCGGGCTTGCTGCCCTTTCCTTACGAGATGAGGAGGAGGGAACAGGCGTGGGACAGCCTCTGTGCCTACCAACAGCCCAGCAAAAGGACAGGGAATTGCTCCTTCTGCTGTTGCTCTTGATGTCAGCCACAGTTCTGTGGTGGTCACACAGAAGCAAACCAAGGAACTGTAAGAACCCTGGACTGAGTATTTCTAGTCTACTTCTCTCACTTTTTTTCCCCTGCCTATCTGATACTTATTCCCATACTTTATTTTTTCCCCAGAGGCCTGTGGCAGCAAATCTGTGTATGATGGACCTGAAGAGGAAGAATATTCCACATTCATCATTGATGACCCTAAGGAGACATATAAAACACTAAAGCTGATTATTGAAGGTGTTGGAACTTTAGAGCAGGAACATGCTCAATATAAGAGGGATAAATTTAAGAAGACAAAATATGGAAGCCAGTAAGTATAATGGGTTATCCAAACAGGGGGACAATCCTGGGAAATCCCTTGCTTATGTTCTGGGCTTCATCATATTCATGCTCAAAAAAGATCCTGCAAATACATATAAAGTAAGGCTGTGACTTAGGATTGATATCACAATATTTTAAAGGACTGAAAGGAATTTTTAAATGCTTATTTTTTAATTCAGTTTCATTCATAAAAATAAGTGTGGGGTTTTTGGATTTTAGGATTTTTTTTTTAATTTTGAACTTGTGCTTGTGGAATGAGCTGTAAATACCAGAAGATACATGTATTTACCAGCTTATTTTAGAGTGTTGGTTTAAAAATGGGAAGAATGGCTGATACAACCACATGACTGTATTTTGTGTACACGTAAATAAAGGAGCATTCTGCGCATGACTGACGAAAAAGAGGATCAATTCAATCGGTTCTTCCAGTTCAAATAAGATGCAGTGTTATCATTACAATTACAGCTTTGAAAATCAAACTTAGGGGAAAGGTTTTGTCTGTTCACTTTCCATTCTGGCATTTTGATGTCGTGACAGAAAATTCTATTTATAGTACTTTTTATAGTACTTTTTTTTTTCTTTCCTTTTAGGGAACACCCCATTGGTGACAAGAGCTTCCAGACGTACATCAGGCAGCAGTCAGAGATCTCAGCACATTCCATATGAAGTGCAAAGGACATCACAGGACAGTGCTGAAGGGTCGATCAGTGAAGCTAAATAGCAAAACAAAAGGGAAGCCACACATGTAGCAAAATGTATGGATAAGTGTCAAGCTTACAAACTTTGAGACTTGCTAAACATATTCTCTTTCAAAAGAAACTGTTATAATAGTTGCTATGCACTTTATTCATCTGGTTATTGACAGATGATAAAACTCTGCCTTCTAGGCAGTTGTTGTCATGTGTATTTTTAAATTTGCTTTGGTTTCTTGGAATCTAGTGATCAGTTCAATGATCAAGGTGTGTGGACTTCATCTTGACAACTTCCATGCAATTCCTTATGTTTCGGAAACCAAGCATGCTGCTAATATGCAGCATTTTCGAGAATGGTTGTTTGTTACTGTTTTTTCTTCCTGAGTAATGTATATTATGCCACACCGCTGTGTGCTCTCTTAGGAAAACTTAGTAACACTTTACTTTTAATGCCTGCATTTAGAAAAGAAGCAGAGGAAAAACCCTCTGGTGTAATCTCTTGCGTTGTACCTTGTATTCTGAGCAGGCCAAGGAGCAGGCCTTTTGTTTTTACAGCAGCATAATTTTTGCTAAATGTGCACAGTTCTTAATAGAAATTCAGATCTGAATGGTACTCTTGATATTTTTGAGATACAAAGTCATTTCTCCAGACACATTCAGCAGACTTTGGTTTTGAAGATGCGATCTCAGTGGTATAATAAAACTGACTCTCATAAATATGAGGAAGAAAGAAATGAACTTATGTCAAGGCTACATGTCTCTTTTATGCAGTCCAGTGACTGGTAATCTTTGAAAGTCTGCCAACTGAATGGCAAGGTAAGCTGATTTTGATGACCTTTTACCACCACAGCGAGAAGGAAGAATTGAATACAAGTCTGGCAGCTGAGACACGCTGACTCCCAGGCACAAAAGCCGTCAAGATGGGTTTTCTCTGAAAGGATGTTTAAGCACTGGAGTCCATGCTATCCTAGACCACTTGCTTTTCTGGAAAATAGATTTCTACTTTTCCAAAAATGTTTTTAAATACTTTTTTAAAGAGACTTGTTAAAGGATATTTAGTATATTAACATGCATAATGGTAACTTGTTAATATTCTGAGTGTAGTGAAAATGGAATGAGCTGTGTATCTCACTAATACCAACAAAAGTCATTAAGGAGGGGAATAAAGATCTGCTAAATATACGGTAGATATTTATGTATGCTGTTTAGTTGTACACCATAACTTTCCTTGTATAAGGGTCTGATTTACAAACACCTGGCTTTGATGGCATGGAAGCCTGCATGATGGACTTTAAGCTTCTGTGGGGTAGAAGCTAGTGTTGGTTTTAAGCTGAATTGCAACAGCAAGTGTTGAACTATCAGTTTAATATGAAGATATCTGTATCTTTGCTTAAAGTGTTACAGATTAACTCTTAACTGTGTCCTCATTGCATCTGACATGATGTAAGATGGGTGAAGTACTTTGAATGCCTCTGTTTGTTAGTGATGCTCTTAGGAATGAGGTTTTCTTTTTGTTTGAGTATATAGTAGACCACCTCCTAGTAGATGATAAATGATCTTTTATTCATCTTCACCCCGCAGACAGGGGAAAGGGAAGTAATGAAGCATTGCAGAGATGCATTTTGGACTCCAAGCTTTTAGCTGCCATGAACTGCAATTTTTAACATGTATTTGTAACTTAATGTTGTTTATAAAATACTAATGATCTGTAATGTGTGTTCTACTTGCCAATTAAAAGAAATGTTTTATTTCTGAAAACCGTGTGCACATTCGGTGTCTGTTTAGATTTCACAGTGGTCACCAGGGGTGCCTGGTGGCACAGTATCTGCTGTTCAGAGTTGGACGATGGATGGAGATCCTTGTGAGTGTAAACCAATCTCTGTTGGGGCTGCTGAGTCTTGTCCTTGCTCCTCCTCCCATCTGCACCCCTTTTATTGGGTCAGCATTGCACCCATAGGACTCCGCAGTGCACCAGATTGGGCACCTGAGCCAGCCACAAACTACTCTTGCAAAGAAAGCAGTTGTCGCTCAGCTAGATCAGCCTTTGGAACTGGTTCCTTGTGTTATTACACAGCTGTTGCTGCTGCGAGGGAGGGGTGAGTCCATGTTGAAAGGACAGGAGGAAAGAGATGAGAGCACTGCACCCTGCACGTAGATTGGCTCATGACCCTGTGGAACCGCCACCCTTCCGATTAGGATCGGTTCTGTGGCAAAACCTTGGGCATGCTGAGGTTTGTGCAAGTCAGTCTTCTGGAGCTTACCAGTCCTCTCTGGATACTCACGTGCATTAAGCTTTGGCTGGGAGGTGGTGTGTGACGAGCTGCGCTCACTGGGTCTGTTGGGGAGTGTTTGCAGGAAGGCCAGGCACAGCCCTGCCGGGGTAAAAAGCTGTTGACCAGCTCATTCGGGAGTGTTCAAGGTAACTCCCACTGCTGTGTCACCAGAACGCAGGTGTGCATATCTGAGAAACTTCTGGAGAAGAACTTCTGCAGGCACACTCTAGATGAGTGACAGTAGTGGTTTAACAGGTAAACCACAGCCAGGAAAGAAAACCAAACTGATGGTGGAAGATAAATCACCGCTGTCTTGGTGAAGGTGAACTTGACCACAATTACGCAAGTTTGTGTTTTTGCTGAGGAATTGTAAACCTTGTTTTAAAAACAAACAAGGTTTTAAGTAAGATGAGGTAGTAAACTGTCACAGGGTTTGTAAGAAATGAGCAGAGTTAAATGCAAAATTACTGTAACGTTGTTCTCCCAGCTCTGTCTCTTTTCCACTCAGTCGCACTCAGTGTATACAATGATTTTGTTTTCCTGCTAACATGTCTTAGCTTAAGTCAATAGGAAATCTTTGAAAGCTGCTTTTGTTACGGCATAACTTAATTAACAGGGTTGGTGTGGGGATTGCCTTAAAACTGGGCTTCCAGTACTTGCTTAGCCTCTGTCTCCTGTCTGTCTGCAGCATATGTATCTGATGGTATCTTCAGAAATACTCAGCAAATCCTGCCCATGAGACAGATGATGTGATAGGAACTCTTGGGACAGTATCCCTTACATCTGGAATGAAGAAAATAACATTTAAAAAAAAAAAGGCAAAAAAAAAAAGAGCACAGCCATAAGTAAGCATTTCAGGTCAGTGTTCTTTCCTTCTGTCCTCTATTCCAGCCTGAAAGGCAAAAAATCATTTTTTTTAAAGAAAAAAATTTAGAATCTGGGCTGTTCTCTCCTGAGACTCCTGATGCCGAAGAAGGTCCTCGTGCCTGTTTTCTCCCTTGCTGAACCAGCGCACTAGGGCACATCTGACCTGGCGACAGGACTCACGTGGCCCTGCCCTGTGTCCATTCCAGTTCAAAGGAGGTGGCGTCTCTGGCCAGGCAAATGTCCTCGTGCATTTTGGAAGTAAAGAGTTCAGATTGGGAGATTCGGCTGTGAAACTGCACACCCGAAGTCAGGTTTCCCGTTAGACTTTCCTAAGGTAATGGACAGGAGTTTACTTGACAGATAAAATCTTGTCACTTGTGTGTGCCTGTTTTCTAGGTGGCTGGAGTAGAGCTGGAGAGCAGCTGCTGCAGTGATGACAGATCACTGTTAGTGCCTTTTCACGTTGTGGCTGTTGTATCTGAAGCTGTGCTGGGATGCAGTCAGTTGGGCAGCAGGAGTGACGAGCCTTGCATATGCCAATGATCTCTCAAAGCTCTGTCGGCACCAGTGGCAATTGGTTCTTCACCCAGTAAGATTTTAATGAGGTCTGTGTATGGGGGAGAGGGTTGAAGAACAAGGTTCTTGTCTGGAAACGTTTCCATGTAAAAATCACCAAATGGTAAAAAAGAAAAGCGTGATGTGCCATGGGCATGGCGTGCAGCTGATGCAAAGAGCACCCAGGGCCCTCCACACCCTTACAAGGCTCATGGGAGTAAGCGCCAGCGACTGCAGTCTGAGAAGCTGTGAGAAATCAGTGAGAACTGCCTGCATGAGAAGCTGATTTGGGGCTAAGGCGCCTGGCTGTGTGATGCAGCTGTCTGAGGCACTTGGATGTGGATGTGATTCCCATCTCCATCCCTTCTCTCCAACTCTCCATGCAGCTTCAAGGAAGCTATTTCGACTTGCAGTCCCAAAAGTGTGGTTATAAAAGGCTGTGTGAGAAGCTGGCCTGGATAGCAGGAGAACGCGTGAACCCTGCCAGTCCCCATTAAGACAGAAGCGCTGTATTCCTACATGGGTAAGATTATGGATCTGGGCTGTGTAAGAAAAGACTGGAAGAAGCCATCACGGAACAAATAATTGCTCTAGGTTCCTAAAATAACCTAAGATAAAATAGGATCCTAGGAGATTCATCCTGAATCTAGAAACCAGCATGCCTAACTTCTGAACAAATCGCGCATGCCTTTCCATTTCAGTTCCCATTTTTCATCTGCTGCTCCATTTGAGTCACTCCGATTTACCTGAAAAGTTCAAACCGTTGGGTTTACCGTGTTTGCGCAGAGCTATTACTTTTAAGACAAAGTTGCCTGGTTTTAGCAGGTTTGCCTGCAAAGTTAATGTGGATGTGTTGGTTGAAAACAAGGCTCACCAGCAGCCTGGACTAAATTTAAAGTATGTTTATGTGATAAAAAGCGAAATGAGCTTTTGACTAGTTTGAAAACATTGCCATGCTGAATCTTACCAAAAACATACCCTGGATATACACAGTTCTGGTTAACAGCTGGTTCATTCTGGCAAATTCTCTCCACGAGTGTGGAGCCTGTATGATGTCTGACTAATTTTACTAAATTCACTCAACTGCTTTAACCTCCGTCACAGTTGTCGCTGTTACACTCTCCTGTCCTAAAGCTGTCAAAAGGAAATATGATTTTTATTATTCACTTGAGGCCACAACAAATGTACTACCTGGATATGGACTCATACTTAAGTGAAAACAAGTAAATCTTGATAGAGGTGACAATGGTGCACAGGGTTGTCATCAGGTACCAGAGGTGTACCTGCTGTACCAGAAATTAATTTATTTGATTAAGAAAGGCACTTTGGATAAGTGTCACCAATGTATTTCTCTGGGGGTGGAAACTAAAACTGTAGTCACTATGTTTGTGTAGAGAAATCTGCTGACAAGAGTAAAGGAAGCAAATTTTACGAATTGTAGGGAAAGAAAAAGGGAAATATTTTATGAAAACAGAAACTGTGCACAAAAAAAGGCCACCCTGAAACACCCCGTGTTTTGCTTTCTTTAGCAAGTTTTTCTGTGTTACAGCTCAGCTATAATTCCTACTTCTCATCGTCTCCAGAAGCCATCCTCTTGGCAGCCATGACATCCTATGCCCGTGATGGAAATGACTGGAGAGGCTCACAGCTGAGAAAAGCAACTTTAAAAATAGACAGGCTCATCTGTGATGTCTGGAGATGCAAATGCTTCACCTCCCGCTGAGCCACGGTGTTGTGAGGACAACCCCATGGCATGTTTTCTCTTGTGATCCAGCCCCCTTAAAGAGATTCCTGCTCCCCCGCCCTGGCTGTGGTTCAGCATCCTATTAATAGCACTGATGCAATTGAATCAGTGAAACAATTGGGACTTGTTAGAAGAGGGGGAGGTTTTGGAAAAACCTGGATCATCTACCTTTTTACAGCAGCCTCACAAGCACTTGCATCAGCACACCTGAGGAGGTGGGGACAAGCCGCCCCAGATGGCTTTGCCACCAGAGCAAACGTGTCTACCAGCTACGCTCCAAATCCATTTGCTTCCACCACCATCCCACCTCATGCTCCCTATTAAAATCACGGATGCACAGCACCATCTGACACGACCTTCTTCTGAAGCCAGTGTTGCCTGTGTGTATGACACCTCCCCCAAAAAACCACCGTTGTTTAGGTGACCCCGTCCCCATCATTGTCTTTTGCATTGTCTACATCAGCAGCCTGGCGGCTGCCCAAGGGTCCTGATGTTCTTCTAGCATGAGAACCAGGCAAAACCAGAGAGATTCAGCTCGGAGTCTCCTCCTGCTGGCGCAGTACCGTGTTTTCTCAGGGTTTACCAAGGAGCTGGACCTGTGATAGTTGCTCCATCACCCTCCCCACCAGCTGTTTGCTGCCTTGATTTCCCCTGGTGAAGACCACTACAGGCTCAAATGCAGGTTTCCCACTGGAGAGCGGGGCCTGAACCTCATTTTTCCAAATAATCTCATCCTTTTTCACTCCAGAGAAGTTTCCTTGGCATAATTTCTGTCAAAGGTGCCAGAAAGGGAGAACTGTAAGCAAAAAGCTCTCGTGTGGAGCAGTTTGGAGAGTCCTCTGAGGGAATTTGGCACTGATTCTCAGCAGAGAGTAGCTGCCACCCAAGTTATGTTGGTGTCAGAAAGAGGCGGCTGATGCTTTTGCTTCATTTAGAAGTTCCAAGTGCAAAAGAGAGGAGGTGAAGAAACTGGCAGGCCTGGACAAATAGTAAGTATCAGCCAGTAGCATTAAGAGGAGGAAGGCCTGGAAATCCTCATGGGGGCTGGAGGAAGGCAGCACCCATCTTCCTGGGCTGGAAGGGGCCAAGTGCCCTGGTGTTTGAGAGCCTACTTGGCTCTTAGGGTGGGACCTGAAACAATCGAGGTAAAGCATGAGACAAGAGACCTTGGGCAGGCTCAAGCAGAAGAATCAGAGCTGGTTTTGCCCACCAGGCTCCCAAAGTTGTACGATGCTCCCTTAATCAGGCTGTTCAGCAATTAGTTTTCTCCACCTGTTTCTCCCACCTAAGCGTTTCCTGCTGCGAGAGCAAGCTGTTGGTTTCTGTTGTGCTCCTCAGAGCAGCACCTGGGTGAAAACCCCACAAGCCACCACACAGCCGTGTGTGTGTGGACCACCTGCAGCCGCAGGGGCTGTCTGTCTGCCTGGGGCCAGCAAGGAGGAGAGTGGGGCACTTCTCCCCTGGCTTCCTGCAGGTGGGTGCTGCAGGACAGGGCTGCTGGGTGTCCCTCCAGGCAAGGGTGCTCTGCCTGGCACAACTTCTTCTGCCAATCCTTCCTTCCTTCCTTCCTTCCTGCCTTCCTTTAAATGGACCAGGTTGCCTCTGCCCTTCCAAAACTCTCCCCATCTCTTCTCCCCACCTGGTGCCTGGGGAGAAGAGATGGGGACAGCCCCTGCTTCCCAGTGCCTTCCTCTTATCCCACGTGCCAAGCCCAGCCTGCTACCCCTTCCTGTGTCTCAGACCTCTTGTTCACCACTGCCCTAGTCCTGGCTGCCATCGCTAATTAGGCAATCACCAAAAGACTCTGTGTGGAAGGGACCTCTGGGATCCACCTCATCCCACCTCCCTCTCAAACAGATCAGACAGACCTTTCAACTCCTCCTGATAGTACCTCTGTGAGGCAGCACTGCTGCCTTCACTCAGTCAAGGAGGCCACTTGGGCAGTGATATGACATTACAGTGGAGGAGGAAAGAAGCTGGTGAGCTCTCTGTGGAGTATTTCTATTTTTTCTTCCCTTACAAATGCAATAATCTCAGTACTCCTTGGAGCTGATGGGGTGCAAAAGAAGTATTTCCATACCACAGGCAACGATGCAAGCACCCTTGTCTGTAAAATCTCACTTATCCGAGTATTTGTATGTAGCAGGGGCTGAGCGTTCAAAAATGGAGATTAGGGGCTTTGAAACTGCATTCGTCAGAAGTGGCTTTTCTTTCACAGGGGATGGGGAATGATGTTCTGCTGAATATGTTCACATACAACTCCCACAGCACTGTTTGAGTGTTACTTAACCAGGTGATTTCTGATGTCTTGTTGCCATCCACAGGAAGCAAGATGTATTCCAAATTGATTCAATAACAGGCATAAGACAAAGGAGATGGGATCTGTCTCTCTACATGTAGATGTCCACCATGTAGATGCTTACGTTTCAGTTAGCTACTCAACCTCCTTTAATGGTAGGGGGAAAGAGAGAGGTCCCTCTAGAATTTTAGATGTCTACCCTAGAATGAAATTAATTGAACCCTAAAAATTTGCTGTTCCTTTCTGTTGAACGCAAGGAACCTGGCATGATCACTTCCAGTGTGCAAGCTTACGGTAAAGACATCTAAAGCTGGTGAGATGAATCCCACCCAGGGTGACAGGAGAGGAGCCCAGCTGCTGGGATGCGCGTTGTCACTCTTCTTTACTCACCTTAATTGTGCAGCAGTGATTTTCTTTCAGGCCCTGCTTCTCCTCCCAGGGTTTTTCCCTCCTGCCTTGGGTGCCACAGGGATGGCTCAGGCCGCTAGATGGGGGTGCTCTCATGCAGGATCCGTCCCGCAGCACTGCTCACCGTTGGGCTGTTTTGCAACGATCCCAACCAGGAGAAGCTCATGAGGACTTTTCTGTGAGCACCAGCACTGGCCCTGCGCGTTGCTGACTCAGCCGGTGCCCCATGAGTGACCCGGGTGGGGTGCCAGCGCACCGTGGGGTCCCGCTGAGCTCGCCAGAACATGCTCTGCAGGATGGCACTGGCTTTTTGTTCTTCTGCGGCAGGACAAGGCGACACCTGGTCGGGTACAAAGCTGGAGCTGCTCCCACAGCGCTTGGTGCATAATGAAGGCTGCCAGGACAAAGCGTCCCCTCCCAAACAAGCTTGTACTGGCAGAGTGAGTCTGGGCAAATGGGTTCCAGCTTTGTGTGGTGTTTCCACGGTGTTTTTAATTGGTACGAGAAAAAAGGATATTGCTGCCTGGCAGAGGGCAGCCAGAGACGGGAAAGGTAAATCCCTCACCGCCTTGGTGCTGTCGAAGGGATCAAAACAAGGAGGGTGGCTGTTCTCATGGGGTGTCACTTAGATCTAGGGCTCCCGAGCAGCGATGCAGTTCCTGATTATTGCTTTCAGTTTACTTCGCACTTATTATTGTATTGCATGGGTGTGATATTCATCTTATTTTAAGACTATCTGCTCCCCTGATTTGCCTGCTCGGTCATCTTTCCTAAGGCGGGAAGGTAAACTTGCTTGGCTGGGTGAGCTGCACATCCTTGTTGTTAAGCTCACACCGGAAAACAACTGTATATTCAACTCTGCAGTGCCATGAGTAGTTCCCGTGGTGTGGATCACAGCCCGCGATGTGGACCACAGCTGTGGGGATCACAGACCTTGGGCTGGCCCCGTGGTCGTTTCTGGGCTGGCTGGGAAGAAAATTGAAGGCCACGGGGCCTTACAGCACTAGTACAGTAACCACCCCATCCACGTTAGAGCTGGCCCAAAGGACTTATTTTCCGAAAACAGGTCTGAAAAAATATTTCTGAAAAACATGAAGGGTACTTGCATTCTTAAATTTGGGAGCAGGGATATCCTCCTATTGTTTTTGCAAGCACTAGCAAAACAAGAATAATACTGTATTTGATCAGTCTTGTGAAATATAATCAGGTGAAGACTTCTTTAGAGCCTCTTGGCTGTCTGACCCAGAACAACCATAAAGCTTATGACGGGGTAAGCATCCTTTCTGCGTTACTGTTTCATTTGCAGGGATCAGGTGGCGTTATCAGCAGTGCAGAGTCCTTAGCAGAGAGCTGATGGCAAACCGTCTGCCTCTCTCTTGGTGTCCAGGCCCCAGAGGAGCTGGGCTGCCTCCCAGGCTGGATGAGGCAGGAGAAGCAGGAGAGAGAAGGAGCAGTGCTTAAACAGGCTCAGCAGCTGCTCAGGCCTTGGGCTGGGGAGGGATCTAGACCTCAACTGGACAGGGATAAGGCATGGCAGGGACATAAGGACCGGGGAGAAACTTTCTCCACCAGTGTTCTTTCACGTGTCTTCCATGATAGCATGCATTCACACCTCTTCCCTGGTGCGCCTTAACCCAAACCTCACCTCCCCCAGCCCCTTTTGCTGTCACGGTTCACCCGTGGCATTAGGGGTGGATCCTGGCAGCTCTCCTGGCAGGAGCAGATCCTGCTCCCTGCATGCTACCGGCCACCACTGGCGGGACTGCGCGAGCCCAGGGAGTTTGCCAGAGAGAGATGTGCCGGGCTGGCGCTGGCGAGGCTGTAATGTGTGGCCGTGGAGCACCTCTCCAGGCCACATCCTGGAAGAGGCAGCATAAATCATGCTGGCTGTGTGGCTTTTTCCCCCTGCTCTGCAGCAGATCAGCTGATTTTATTTTTTTTGTTTGCACTGTGTGTTTTTCCCTGGAAGGCACGTGATGCTTGATCTGCAGATATCCCTTCTTAAGAAATGTTTGCCTCAGTTTCGAGCCAATGCTGGGAGTGGAGCACTTCTCAGCAGGCCCCTTGTCTGCGACACCACTAAATCGCAGCTTTTTGTGCCTTTCCCCTGGGCAGACATGGGCACAGGGCTGGTCAGAGGTGGGCTGGCAGGAACTGCCTGTTTGTGGCACAGGCTGCTTTCGGCTACATCGCCAGAGAAAAGATGTTTTATGCGCTGGCGAGCTGAGACGTCTGTCTCCAGACGCTGGAGCTTCTCATCCTTGGCTGTGACGGCTGACAAGGACCAGCTGAGAAGCAGATGTTAATTAAAATGGAAAAGCAGAGCATCAGCCTGGTTTGTTCATATATACAGGTTGCCTTACACAGAGGACTAACACCCATTATGGGACGCTGTGGTCGGCTGCAGGGGGGGGTTGTGATCTGTCATGGTTATTTCTAAAGGGCTACGCTGAAGCCGTGCTCCTTTTCCTTCCACATGTAGCTTTGCATTTAGGTGAATATCTGCTCTTACCCCTATCTGCTACGTAGATTCCTGCTGCTGGTCTGTCTCACACCCGCTTTCTGTGGCCTAAGTTTTACCTTGCTCTTTCATCAAGGTCCTGCTTTTATAATATAAAGCAGCAGTTTTGATGGGAGGGGCTGGGAGCAGCGCAGAACCTGAGTTCATCTTGCCCCAGAGAAGTGGGGGTGTGCTCAGACTGCCCTTCTCAAAATGCATCTGTTGCAAATGCAAAAGTCCGCGGGAGGGAGAAGAAACCAGTGTTAAATACAATGTTCTTTCTTCTGCCATCTGTTCTGTTTCTGTTATAAGAGGCACAGGTGAGATGATGCTGGAAGATCTCCACTCAACAGAAAGTAAAGAGACAGTTTCCCACTGAGAGCTGAATGGTACCGTGCATGTTTTCAGAGGCTGGGGACAGCACCGTTGGGCTAAAACTTTGCAGAATTTTTTTTTCCATGAATGAAAACTTCTCTGAGTTTGTCAACTGAAAAAGATGAGAAGGACGGGAGCGAATTCACCTGTGAGAAACCTCCTGGAGGTTAAATCTTTGCCCTGGCTGCTCTCTGGAGCGTGGTGCCTTCGTGGGTGAGTGAGATCAGAGTTGTGTGCTCTAGTAGATCCATTTTTGCTTTAAACACTCGGCATAATGCATGAGGTAAACCACCTCTTCCTCAGGCAATGAGAGCCCCACACCCAAGTGCTCACCATCCATAGGATCATAGAATGGTTAGTGTTGGAAGGCACCTTAAAGATCATCTAGTTCCAACCCCCCTGCCATGGGCAGGGACACCTCCCACTAGACCAGGCTGCGCAAAGCCCCATCCAGCCTGGCCTTGAACACTTCCAGGGATGGGGCATCCACAACTTCCCTGGGCAACCTGTTCCAGAGTCTCACCACCCTCACAGGAAAGAATTTCTTCCTAATATCTAATCTAAATCTCCCCTCTCTCAGTTTGAAACCATTCCCCCTCGTCCTATCGCTCCACTCCCTGATAAAGAGTCCCTCCTCACCTCTCCTGTAGGCCCCCTTTAGGTACTGGAAGGCTGCTGTAGACATCCAGACATGCTTCAGACTTCTCTATGATAGCTAGGCTGTCCAGTGGTCTAGGACTCGCTAACAGAGGACTTTTTTACATCACTCAGCAGCAGGGATCTGGAAGGTGACTCTGAGAGACATTTTTAATACAGTGAGTGTATGCATCAGCCCGAGTCACACACCCTTTCTCTTATTAAGTGGGTTTTAAAAGCTTGACCCTCAGGGTTTTGAACTATTGGCAAACAAAATGAGACTGAGATTTGGTTTTGAGGACTCGGTGGATGGTGCTTTGTGTGGAGTAATCCCTCCAGCATCTAGGAGACGTGACCTGTGGAGGCAGGCGAGGTAAGTCGCTGGAGCTGCTCATCATTCTGTTCCCTTGGACCAGAGAGTGAGCAGCATCCTGCTCGACTTTCCTTGGTGAGAGGAAGGCCCGTGTGGTCTTAAACCCTTTCAAATCCTACTGAAACTAAGAGTTGGTATCTTAACCTGAAAAATAACACCTCAAAACCCTGCTCTGCGTGGGACAGCAGTTCACAAACTTCTCTGTTGCCTACTCCATTTCTTGTTGAGAGGCACTGGTCCTACAAACCCTCTGGGCAATGTGAGCTTATGTTTGGAAACCTGTTTCGGAAGGTGCAAAAAATAGCCACAGGCTCCATCACTGCCCCCGTTAGCCTAAATTCAGTAGAGCCAGATGCAGGAGAATTGCTTGATGGGGGGACATTTATGTATCCTTATGACACATGTGCATTCGATAATGCTTGCTCATTGCCACTGTTTTCTGCCCTCGGTACATACCAACAGCACCAAACAGAGCTGCTGTAGTATTTTAACTAGAGGACTGTTTTTTCCCCGAGATATTGAGAGGATTAGAAAGAACTAGAGTATGAAACTTTTGTCTGTCCATGGGCCCTTCAGTGAGGGGGGTCTGAAAACATGATTTTTGTTGAGTGTAAGAATTATGAAAGGAATGAGAAAGCTCCAAAGCCTCCCAGCAAACCTTCGTGCAGACAGGCTGCCAGAGGGCTGAAGAGCCTGAGCAGTGCTGACCCCTGAGGGCCGCCGCCTAGTCCTCAGTGGTGCAGGGCTGTCTGCGGCACAGCTGCTCCAGCTCAGGCTCAGGCATCCAAAAAAATATTCCAAGGTCACCATAGCTTTCCTTCCCATAGGGCTTGCCTCCACGTCAGCAGCCCTGTGGCGTTTGTTGGAACTACGGGTCATTTTCCATCTTGTAAAGCACAAGGCTTGCTGCTGAATAATCAATAGGCTGGGTAAAACCCCCTGTTTCTCCCATCGTTCTCTAGTAACATTTTCCTCCCTCCACCCTGCCTCCATCAATGGGACTGACACGTTTTCTTCCAAGTTACCAGCGTACATCTGCCGCCAGCTTCCCATGCTCATGGGAAGCCTTGCTGTATTCCTCAAAAGCACACCACTGTCTCTTGCTGCAGCCAAATCAGTCACTGCTGTTGTCAAACCAATTGTACATCAGGTAAGTCAGCAACAAATATTGGGCAATGCTTATAGTGCCCCTGGCAATGCTGCACAGGGAAGTAAATCTCATCAGACCTCAGCACAGCCTGTGCCCCTAGAAGCTCTGGAGAGCATCATCTCCTTCTCCTGATGTAAATGTCTTCCAGGGCTGAAGAACTTCATCTGATATTCTTGCAGCCTCCTTGAAACGCCAAGGGTAGTGTCGCTTTAATTGCCTTTGAATAGGTCTCATCAACCTTGCGGCTGTAGCTGGAAATAGCTTTTAATCAGACAGTCTTTTTTCTCCTATTCTTTTCCCTGAGATCATTTTTACTGGAGGGAATATGTCATTTACAGCAATGGGCTTGCAGGGGGCCAGCAAGGCGTCTCTGCAAGCTGGATTTCTTCACCCTCTTCTGACCAACTGATTTGCTTGGCAACAGCAGACAAAAACAACGCGGAGAGGCCGCCTTGGAGGAGAGTGGACGTCCTGTAGGCCATGATCTGATGTTTTCCAGACAATGTCTCTGTCTGGCAGCAAACTGCACTCTTCTCCAATTCTTCAACATCTTCAAAAGGCAGATAATATAATCAGACCTGGTTATCCAGGAACAGATTTGCCTGTTTCTCTCTATTTCTTCATGGAGCTTAACCAAAAACCACATTAACCCTTTTGGCTGCAGCCTGAACCTAGGAGCTCAAATTCAGTTCCCCACTCAAATCTGTAATTTATTTTTTATTAGAGCCCCTGCTTTCCACCTGCTCGCCCTCTGAGCCTGTCCAGCGTCTTCTGTTCATCCTCTGTCCCTTGGAGAGCCGTGTGATGGGGCTGGCTGCAAACAGCACCCATCAGAGCCTGGTAGAGCCAGCATTCACCAGCACTCACCAGGTGCCCAGAAGCACCCTGTGACAGGACATGATGTGAGCACGATCAACAAAATGCTGATTTTCATGTAAGAAATTGTGAAAGATCATAGAGGGGGGAAAAAATGGCCAAGAGAGGTAGGTATGGCCTCTCTGAGACAGCACAGTGCTTAACCCAGTCTCTTGGCCTGGTCAATGTAAAATGACAGGCGGTTTGTGCCTCCAGAAGCCCTGCTCGGAAAATTAAGGCAGCTTAGCTTTGGCTTTTGCTGTGAATAGCTCAACGGTGCTACCTCATGGCCAGACAGAAAACTACCTTGCCCTCCTGCTTCTTTGAAATTTTTAATTTCTCCTGCAAGTGACAGACAGGGTTTCTCTTACCGCTGGCATGAGAGACTCTTGCTACGGGAGTCTCTTACTGCTAGGCAAATACTCCAAGTACATCCAATGTATCCAGCTGCATACACTGGGATTTGTTTTTTGGCAGGGGGAACGCTTAAAAGGGGGAAGGTTCACAAAGTACTTTTGTCGAATATAAAGTTTCTGTTTGTCCTTCTCCTTTACCTGGTGCAGTGTTGTACCCCCTCTCAGACGGGGAGCTCTTTGGCACAGGGACCACTTCTGAACTCTGTTGCCCGGCTCCCTCCAGGAGAGGCCACAGTGGTGCAGCCACCACAGCTGGCTGGCATCACAGCCGGCCCCTACAAATGCCAAGCCGTATCTTGGGGAAGACAAAGTTAAAGAACAAGCCATAAAGAAACTGCTCGAGGCCTCTCGATAAATTGCCAGCAGAGGCCTGATTATCTTGTTCTTTCCCCCATTGGATGCCACCTGTCTTCTCTTCCCTTCAATACCACCTGGAAAAAGTTCAAGCATCAAAACACCCTAGAAGAGACTCATGATTTGGAAAATTGATCTGGCCTGGAAACGTTCCCATTCACCAGCTTGTTTCCATCCCCGTTGCAGAGTATTTTTATGTTGCTACAAAAAAGAGGACGGGGGACCCATCGTGAGGCCGCTGCCTATTACCTGTCCCACGTTAGACAGATTCAAGCCATGCTGGTTGCTTTCACGCTGTGTCACACTTGTCCTGGGACTCCTCTGAGAGAACCGCAGGTGGTTCCTCTTTGACCCAAAGGCATATTTTTGGTTTGCCGTCTCCTTGCAGTGCAAAGGGTCGGAAATAACGTGAGGCCCCACAGCGCAGCCCCCCAGATGGGTACTTTGTAGCCAGACACCAAAGGTGGGAGTGTGTCCCCCGCCCCCGTTCAATGCTTTTGTGAGCTAACTGCAGTTCCTGCAAAGAGATGCAAAGCCTGTGGCAGCCAGAGAGTTGACGTCTGCAGAGTGAAGCCTGATGTGGTTCCCCACCGACTGAGGCTGGCTGCAGCTCCTCCCGGAGCCGCAGCCATCCCTCCTTCATCAAATCAGCCATTGTGAGGCCTCTGTCAAGAAAGCTTCTCTGGAGGGCAGCAGGCAGGGTAATATTTGTCCAGCTCATGAGCAAGAAATTAGCTCTGTCTGCCAGAGGCTCCTCCAGCCCTTCTGTAAAAGAGTAGAGCAGCATATTGCAAAATGAACCCCCCCACCACCATATTGGACCTGAATAGAATGCAAGATTTTGGGGTCCCGGTGACAAAGGCAGATCAAGTATTTATGAAAGAAAAGTAGTCACCCTTTGGCAGGGAGGCTGTGTTGAGACCAATCTTCTGTAACTGGTATCTTCCTGCTGCTTTCCCGTGGAGATGTGGTGCACAAACCTTGTTAGCTGAACTCACCTAGAGTGCAATCCCCCAAGGGCCAGAGGTGAGTATCTATAGCAAATTGTTTGAAACTCTTTATTTTTCATAAGGTTTTGTTTGCCAGCATAGAGGAGTTTGATGGGGGAGACACAACTGCGTGTCGATACAACCATCGTCCTCAGAGCTGAGTTGGAGAACTGTTCTTCATCTGACAGACTCTGATTTTTTCTATCGACCAGTCTTCTGACCTCTGTCAAAAATACACAGTAGTTTGGGCCTGTCAGCAGCACTAACAGCACTCTGCCTTCCGGAGGCATGGGGCAGAAGATGTTATGAATGGAAAGAGGCCTGGGGACAAGGTGCCAACCTCTTTGAAATTTGTTGGTTTTGGTAAGTGATAAGTGAGCGCTTCCATTTGATGAGAGCTTTGTGGTGTATGCTAAAAGCAGCAGCAGCAGCCCTGGAGATGTTCTCCCCAAGCCCAAGGCTGCTGGAGCAGCATCACTGGAAGGGAGGATCCATGAAGGCTAAGGAAGGGTTGTTTCTCAGCTGAACATGAATGGAGGCTTATTTAGCTGAGGACTGCTCCTCCCCTCCCTGTTTTGGGACCTCGAAGAAGCATTCAGTAACTTACAGGAAGATTTACACAATGTCCCAGCGCTGCTTGCTTCCTGGCCGCGGGGACACAGGGCTTCCAAGAATCCCGAGAGCTTGCAAGAGGCACCGAGCAGCCGCCTGGCAGGAGAGGTGCTGGCTCTGCACATCCACGCAGCCAGTGAAATGGGGAAGCCTGGCCAAAGTACTTTTTTGGCATGGTTTTTCTTTCAAAAAACATTCAGAAATATAAATTTAAACTGACAGGTTTAAGTCACTAGAAAGCCCCATGGAAAAGGCTTGGTATTGCTCACGTGGGAGCTCTCGGCTGACATGTGGTGTAGAAAGTTGCAGTCTTTGGAGAGGATGGGTTTAATGCTAGCCTGACTTCTTTTTTTGTGGTGTCGATGCAGAGAGACATGGTAATTGTACTGCTTTTGCACAAGTGCAAAATTCCAGTAGCCACAGCTTAAGAAAATAAAACATTAAAGTTTAGATTGCAAAATATGATCCAGTTGCTCTTGGTATAAGAAAAAATTAAATACTCAAGATATTAAAGTTCAGAACAGAGCTTTGCCGTTTCTCCTATTTATCTGCCTTGATGTGCTCATAGCTACGAAAACAACCGAGTGAGCGGGGAAAAACAAAACTGATAAAATGTAGAAATGAGTGCAGATCAACTGGCAGTTATGAGATTTGTCCGATATCACTGCGCTTTGTAATAAATCTGGGTCTCCAAGGACCCCGTGACTGAAGAACGCGAGCAGAGAGCATTTACCATGACGGTATGTGTAAGCGAGTTGTTTGGAAGCGCAAATATCACTCTGTATCCCACTGTCTGCCAGCAGGTCCTCATTGCATGCCTACACCAAGTGACAGTCAGAACAAACTAGGTGTGGTATTACATGAAAAAAAAAAAAAACCAACAAAAAAGAAAAAAGAAAAAAGCCCCCAGGATAAACCACACGGGGTAAGAAGCCAGAAATACAAACCGTGCATTCTCTGGCACTGCTTGCCAATGTTTTGTGTGTCTCCAGCTCCTAAGCATTTTGAGTGCACCCTCAGCAAGTTTCCTGATGACACAAAGCCGTGTGGCGAGATCTACATGCTGGAGGGAAGGGATGCCATCCAGAGGGACCTGGACAGGCTTGAGGTGTGAACTTCATGAAGTTTAACCAGGCCAAGCGCAAGGTCCTGCACCTGGGTCATGACAATCTCAGGCACAAATACAGGTTGAGTGGAGAATGGCTTGAGAACAGCCCTGAGGAGAAGGACTTGGGGGTGTTGGTGGACGAGAAGATAACATAAGCCAGCAATGTGTGCTTGCAGCCCAGAAAACCAATCAGATCCTGGGCTGCATCAAAAGAAGTATGGCCAGCAGGTTGAGGGAGGTGATTCTGCCCCTCTACTCCACTCTGGTGACACTCCACATGGAGTACTGTGTCCAGCTCTGGAGTCCTCACCATAAGAAGTACATGGACCTGTTGGAATGGGTCCAGTGGAGGGCCACGAAGATGATCCAAGGGCTGGAGCACCTATGCTATGAGGACAGGCTGAGAGAGTTGGGGTTGTTCAGTCTGGAGAAGAGAAGGCTCCAGGGAGACCTTATAGCAGCCTTCCAGTACCTAAAGGGGGCCTACAGGAAAGATGGGGAGGGACTCTTTATCAGGGGGTGTAGCAACAGGACAAGGGGGAATGGTTTTAAACTGTAAGACGGTAAATTTAGATTAGATATTAGGAAGAAATTCTTTCTTGTGAGGGTGGTGAGACACTGGAACAGGTTGCCCAGAGAAGCTGTGGATGCCCCATCCCTGGAAGTGTTCAAGGCCAGGCTGGATGGGGCTTTGAGCAGCCTGGTCTAGTGGGAGGTGTCCCTGCCCATGGCAGGGGGTTGGAACTAGGTGATCTTTAAGGTCACTTCTAACCCAAACCATTTCATGATTCTATGATTCCCCTGTGACATCGTGCATCCCTGCATTTATTTATTTCTATGAACAATAGCCTGCCTTTTCTTAGCTGTCTTTCAGGGACCCTTTAAAGTTAGCATCCTCTGAAGACCATCACCCTCCAGAAGGGACTTCTGACGAGAGCCGTGGTGCAGCAGCACCCAGCCTGCAATGCTGCAGTGTGAAGGTCTCACCTGTGGGAGATGGAAATCCCATTTTTCAAGAATGTTCCAACTTTAATATGTACCAACAACCTCCAGAGAAGAAAGAAAATAGCTTTTAAATACTTTTCCTGTTTTCTTTTGGAAATTGGAAAATGCCGGTCTCCTAAGGTAGGGGCATGTCTAGTGCAGCCAGCGATTACAGCAATTACAGAGACTTCTCTCATTGTATTCCCTGTCCCGGCTGTGCTGAATTTGCGTATGATGCTGCCTTAGGACAGCCCCGGCTGGACCCCACTTCTTCAAAGCCATGGTGGGGTGGGGACATATTTTCTCATAGTCCAATGATTTTACGCTATGCTGTGCTAGACCAGCGGGGTCTTTGGTGTTTTGTATGAGGATCAGTGGGTGACAGTCCTACTTTTTGCCTTTGGGCTTTTACACCAACAAAACTCCCTCTCCAAGCTGCTGATGCTAGGACAACTGTCTGGGTGGCTGTCCCTGCAGTCCTGAATGAGGAAACCCCTTCTCCGAGAGCTTCTGTCTGGCTCTGCGGGAACACCCCTCGCACATCAGCTCGGGTCGAGGCATGTTCCCGTTAGCATCAGATCTGTCACGCTGCACAGTGTGACCTTCTTCCCCCGGACACTGCACTTCATGTGCATGACAACCAGTCTGAGATGTTTCCCCAGCTCATGGCTCATCTTCCCAGTTCATCGGACATATTCAAAATCAGAGCAGATTTCACCGCCTAACTCTCCAAAATGCTGCCCTCCCGTTAGGTGGTAGTCTGACACTAACTCCTTGATTATCCCTTCCAGTCTTTGTGGATATCTTTTTGGAAAGCTCACAGAGACCATCCCAAAAGAAAATGTGGTGGGGTGTATGAACTCAAGCCAAACCAGAATAGAATAGAGCAGGACTGACAAAAAGACCCTAAAAAATATAGCAAAAATTGAGGAACCTAATTGAAAATCCAGAGTTGTTTCAGACACAAAAGCACAAGAAGTGAGAGGGACTGGCACCTTAAATAATATACAGAATATAAGGAAAACCCATCAGTTAGCTTTTGACCAAGTACATTACAGTACGCAACAGAGATTACAGTTGAAGAGCGCTGTATTTTTAGGAGTATAAAGTACAAAACCTATTGACGCAACAGCTTCTACCAACGGCAGCTGTGTCAGATGCAGTGCCAAGCCTCTCCTTTTCACTGCCCTTCTATTTATCATCCACCGCTGCTTTATATTGTTATCCTTTTAGCAGATGTTCACTGCATACCTTACTCACAGACATCCATGGTATCGTGAGCTGCCCCGTTGCGCTCCCCTGGTGAGTCTCCATCCCGCCTGTGCATCCCATCTGCTTTCAAACTTCCAGAGGTTCAGGGTCTTTCCTCCAGCCCTGCTGGCACGGTGCCTCATCTTGGCCCTCGGTAGACGTCTCAGGACCTGGGAGGCCCTTGACTCTTGCATGTGTGTTTGTGTGAACTGGGGGCACCCAAAGAGATGTGTCAGGTTTGAAACAGAAGGGTGGTTCTTCTGCTGGTGACTGGTTCAGAAACAGTGTTGGGCTGGACGGACCTGGCTTTGATGTGTTTCGACGATTCTGATCTTCCTGTGCCCAAGAACAGCTTGGATATCCAGCCCCAGGATGTCTTCTTGCTAACTCCAGTATATCTTTCCCAGAGACCCAGTACAAGGTCTCTCCATGTTCAGTAATCCCTCAGCTTCCCTCTCCTTTGGAGAGGAGGTGGCATTGACAGGGACTTCTGTCAGCTTGCACATGAAGAATCCTCTTGTAGGCTGCCTGTTCATCAGCCTACTGATCTCTCTGAAGTTTCAAATTACTTCGTTGGGTATTTTTCATTAGAATATTTTCAAACTATTGCCTAGTTTGAAAGATATCGCTCCACTCATTACTTGAAATACTGTGATGGTTAAGGGAATGTGGGTGATGCAAAGGAATTTTTGAACCAGAGGCACCTCAGTCATAGACAAAGCTCAAAATTTGCAGGTCTGAGGGGCAAAAATGCTCAAAGCAAACCTCTCCCCTTCCTCCCCGTGCCAGGATCCTCACTGCTGTAAGACATCTATCTTAGGGGTTGTCTAATATCCTTCTGGGCACATCTGGCTCTGCTCTTTCTACTCAGTCCCCGGTCCCTGCTGCACATGAGATTTCCTCCCACGTTTGCAGACATCTGGCTATGGAAATGTTTCTAGTCCAGTCTCGTCTGCTAGAGGGTCTCCATGGCAGCTTCGGACACCCCCTTAGCAGAGATGGCTTCTCAACTTCAGCCCCTTCTGTGAGAGCAGCTGGGAAAATTATTTTCCTACACTGGAGGCAGGAAGCTGCCCTGGGATCAGTGCTGGTGGCCACTGAAGTTTCAATCAAAGGTCTCAATCAAAGCTGAGACCATTTTTCCTCCTTTTCAAACTCTGCTCTACTGAGGGAGAGCAGCAAGGCTTCCCGTGAGATTGCCTCGTGCCCAGCAGAGGTGGGCAACACAGTTTCACACACAACACAGTTCGAAGATCCTAATAGTTTTCACATAGAGGAACTCCCCTCCGGATTAGAAAGTCAGTGGTCAGAGGAGCAAGGACTCCACGTTGCCCACATCCCGTTGACTGGCTCAGCTGGTTTCCTGCGGGGTCAGTGCAGGAGGCTGCAGCCCTGCCAGGGGCTCACTGCTGGGCTTTTATCTGTGCGAGTTCCTGAAGGTTGGTCGGGCAGGAGCCCTCAGCGTCGCTGGGTGTCTTCATACGCACAGGTATGAAAGAAACACGGGAAGCAAGAAGGCCCTGTTTGACTGCAGCGTGTAAATGCATTTATATCTTCAGCAATTTTCGTGAGAAAAGTCATTAATCTTCAGCAGATTTTAGCAGGAGCAAGCTGTCTTCTGTGAAATTTTTTGTTTTTCTTTCCCCAGTTCCATTACCAGATGCAGTACTTAGCAAAATTCCCTCCATACCTGTGGGCTGGCAGCTGCAGTGGACTGTGTTCCCCTCCATCTGCACGGCTTTTGGGTCATTTGGCAGGTTTCAATTCTGAACCCTTTTTAAAAAAAATATGCAACACAGCTGATTTCCTCTGGGCTACAATAAGAGAAGTGTCTAAAAAAAGCCGTCCTTCCAAATCCATATTTTTGATGTTAGCCTCAATTTTGCTTCCCTGTTTAGTTTCATTTATACTCACTACAGCAGCTCTTCTCCTTATCGTGTTCAACAGAAACAGGCAGCGGTCCAGATTAGGATGAGATGCTTTTAGAAAGCAGCCATGTTAATTATGTAGCACTTCCTCAGCACCAGACATTCATAACTAGCTCACCTTAAACCAGTTAATTCTCAGATTAAGCCCGAGGGAGCAGCCTGCGAGGGTTACCCACGGAAATCTTCATGACCGTGTGTGTCGTGTGTGGCACTGTCTCTTGGTCCCTCTCGGTGACCAGGTGAAGTGGTGCCACGTGGATGTAAAAAACAGAGAAAAGAAGTTTTAATCAATGTAACTGTTCCCTCTACGTGAAAACTGGACCTGCTGCATCTTCTGGCCTAAGCTGGAGAAAGCCCAAAGGTAAGAGGAGCATCTCTGTCTCCCTGGTCCCATGCCACACACCACCATCATCTCACTCCTTTGATCACCCTGTAGTGATAAAAGGAGCACTTCGCTTGAGTTTAGACTTAGAAAATGATCTCTAGTCAGGAAAGGCCTTTCTCTCTGTCATTCTGGTCATAAATCATCTGATCTGATTTGCGTGCTACTTGGGCAGAAAGGCAGCCGAAGGCTGTGCGTGGTGTACCGCCGAGAGGTGCTGTTTATAACTGTAAGGGAAACAAAGTTCATAAAGTGCTTTCAGCTGCATATCTCAGCTGATTATTTTTACAGAACACAATATAATTTCCTATGGAGGACAGAAGCTGCTTTTTTTTGTCTCCTCCACCTTGTGTTAATCATGCTTTGTTGTGTGGCATCCTCGCTGCTCTCCGACCTGTCCTTTTACATTCATCTTGTCCCTCTTGACAAAGAAACCAGGTTTGTGGCCCGGAGTATTTATTTGCAGCACCCTGATAGCTGTGGTTTTCTAACATCTGCACTGGTCTTGGGAGGAGAGGAAAAACTAATACCTATGGGGTGAAATCATGGCTTGGTGGAAGGCAATGGCAGCGTTCCCGCCGGCTTCACTATGGCCAGAATTTCACCCCAGGAACACCTGGGGAACTAATATCTTCACCGTCTCCTCGAACTGCCTGCCTTGCTGCTGGACCAGGAGTCCACAGAAAGGCCTGCTGCCTCCACACAGATCCAAAAAAAGGAAAAAGAGGTCTGGTGGCCACTCCGGAGCCAGACTGCTCTCCTGTTTGACTACTGCTTTTGTTTCTTTGTCCCTGAATTCGTTACACCAGCAGTGATGCTAACAAAGCTCAGATTGTGCTGCTCTGGGTGGCAGGGGGGTGCCTGTACCTGCTTTGGCTGGTGCAGGGGGACCACGATGTCCCCGGCACCTACCGACTGGCTGTGCTGTTATGGAGCTGCCGGACACAGGCACGGATCCAGGCCTGCAAAATAGCCTGCTCACATCTGTGGTCCGACTCACTGAATGTGCAGAGATTTGCTCCTTAAATTGCTTTTTGCAGCTCCACGCTGTCTCAAGATGCTCCCGCCTGCCAAAGCCTTTGGTCCTTCTCACGTCTGGGAGCCTAGTTTAACGAAGCCTGTTCAACCTGGGGACAGTGTCGAGCCTCTGCCAGCAGCCCTGGCTCCCTGCGCGTCCCCAGAAGCTGGGCTACATGCGGGTGATCCAGCTCAGCTCAGGCCTGCAGTGTGGTACGTGATACCCGAGTCTTCTGCATCCCAGTCCTTCACCCGGGACAGTTTGTGTGAACATAAATCAAAGGGCAGTTTGAGAGAGCTGATACCCTCTCTAGATGGCTATTTTAGTACTTTTGGTAAGATTATAGCTGCTCACCACCTTGTAGGATATGGTTTCATGATTGGCTCGAGCAAGTTTTCATGGCTGCTGAAGGTGTAAATCACTGTGGTACATTGGGATTGCATCCACAACATCCATAAAGTTTATTACCCCTGCTTCAAATTACAGAAGTTACATTTTCTCTTCTGTTTATCCTTGCCTTGTGTGGCTCCAGACATCCCGTCTGCTGCAGAATTTTTTGCCCTCTACTGCAAAAGTCAGGATTTCACCCTTACTCGTGGCACGGATGGGCAGAAGGACTGCTCACAAACAGGCTGTGTTTTTGCAATGCCATTGAAGGGTCAGGCCCCACAAAACAGATTTTCCTGTCCTGGACCTGGGGCTTGTGAGGCTGAACATTGAAGTCAGGCAGGGGACTTGCTCTGGCTGAAAGCTAAGTCTACCAAAACCACAAAAAGATGAGTAGTCCCAGCAGCACAGAGGAGGGCAGGAACCAGCCCAGAGGCAAAGTGGGGAATGAGATGGTTCCCGTCAGCAGCAGCTCACACTTGGATCAATTTAAAGCAATCACAAAACTTCACAGGCAGTCTGGGGATTTATCACAAAAGAGATTATTTAGGAATGCGAACTATCCATGTCCAGGACCAGGTGATGCCCAGCCATCACGGCAGCTGCAGGTTAGGGCCAACACCCACAGCTTCACTTCATGCACCCATTCTTCTTGGCTGGCAGGTCTTCCCTGTGGACCCACCTGCAAAGCCACTGGCAATCCTACGATGCACTTTGGCACTTACTGCTGGAGAATGGCTTTACTTGGCACCTGAAATGCATTTGTGAGCTTGGTACCTAAATCAGGCCCTCTGGCTTCCCATCCTGTCCTCCTGTGCTTTTTCAGCAGATGTTTTCTTACAGCAGCCTCAGACCACCGAGATGTAGTGAGGTAGGAGGCAACTTGCGTTGTTCTCTCCACTGGAAAACATGAGGTTAAATACTGTAAGCTCTTGGCCAAAACAGGCCAGAGTGTCCTCCGGGACCAATCCTGCCCTCGCTGAAGTCAATGGGAACTTTGTCTGATTTTGCTGGCTGTTGTGAATTATTGTCTAAATTATTGCATCATTCTGGGATTGAATTTACCACATCCATAAAGAGTTTATTATCCTGTGCTAGAATGGCAGCAATCCTATTTTCTATTCTGTTTGTCATTGCACTGCTAGGCTTTTAAAATTACAATCTGATCTCTCTTGCGTACAGGGACTTCTTGCCATTCATTACCATAAAGTCAGGATTTCAGCCATATTTTTGCCACTGAGGATGAGAAGAATGATCACAAATTGCAGTTCAAGTTTTATGGTTTAAGACTCTACCAGCTTGGACCTTGTCTACTCAAATAACACGGAAAACATAGATTTTGTGTACAACCAGCTCACCCCACTGGCTGGTATCAAAGTGGGAACCACACAGGAAAGATGCTACTCACATGGAAGGTATCTGACCTTGGAGTCTGGCATTTTTCTCATCTTCACCTTTTTCCAGATATGAAGCATAATGACTTGAGAGGGCTCATGCCCAGGACTTCCAATGCCTATAGAGAAAAATGTCATGGAAAATGAGATGCAGGCATTTACCCCTCTTATGTGCTCTTGCTGAAAATGATCTCATCCATTCTCCTTTAACCTCTGATATTGAAGGCCCTGATCCAAAAACCTCAGTGGGACGATCCAGGGGGATTTCACTTTGAAAGAGGCTCCTAGCAAGTGTGTAACCTCCTTGGATAAACTGTGTAGCAATCCATCATTTTATCTGAATGAGGTTATCCCACAGGGCACCCTGGGATAGAGGCCCACATTGGGCAGGACCTGAAAGCAGAGCACCTCCTGGGGGTGTGAATCTCCCATACAGTAGCTCTGCTTGTGGGTATTAAATTTTTCTGTAATTTGCTCATATTTTGGCATTGCTGCCAAAACTTTCCTGGCCTTTGAAACCTGAAGGTGTGTACTCCACAAACAATAAATCAATAATCTAAGATGAGATTAGTCATGAGCGAGGCTTGTCTGCAATTACCTCCTGGCAACCATTTAAATTAACTTCTTTTAACACTTCTGTCATTGCTCTCTACAGAGTCCAGAAAAATGCATGTGAACAGATGAAGGTGCTGCCTTCAGCGACAAAGCATCCGTGTGCTGGGAAATCTTGTCACGAAAAGCAGATACCTGCTTCCCTTGTGTTCAGCATCGCTTGGAAGCATTTTGTGGCTCTAAAGCTAAGGCCTGGAAGGCTGTCAAGAGAAACATAACCCTCTGAGTGGGTTATTTATGAGAGTTCTACTCTGGGGGAAGGGCACATAGGAACATGGGTTGAAGTGACTACGCCAAGGGCATCAGGCTGTGTTTTCCTCGACTGATCCCCGGCTCTTCTCTCTCTGGCCCACAAAGTCTCCTGGAGCCTCTGCCCCTCTGAAGGTCCAGTGCCTTTCAGTGTGGTGGGGGTAGCAGGAGATGTGTGTGTGTGTGTTTGTGTGCATGTGTCCTACCAACCTCAGCAAGACCTTCAGTTTGTGCTGATTTCATCTCTCCCTGGCCAGCCCTGCCTCCCACGCTGCAGCTGCACCAGCCCCACTTGCACACCTTGGTGGCCCTGGCTTCTGGCTGCTGGTTTCAGTGGCCAGACCAGGAGGGCGCACACCCTGGAGGCGCGCCACTGACCCGACACCTCTCACTCACTTCTAGCTGTCAGCAGCAGCAGGACTCGTGGGAGACATTGCCACTCACATGCATGTCCAGGGGCACTTTAAGGATGCTGGTAGCTTGACTTTGTAATTTGGAAGCACTGCTGCTCACCGCTTCGGACATGAGACGTTGCTGCCTCCAAGCCCAAGAAGCACCAGGCATCAAGGGGAGTGGGGAAGATAGGAACCAGGTGGGCATCGGTCCTTAATTGACGTGGACAACACCAGGTGCTCGCCAGATACCTCTTTCCTGGTGGATCAACAGTATCAAGCACAGCACAGGTGGAGAAGGAGCAAGCATCCAGACTTGGCAAAAGAGGATGCTTCCTGACAGAAATAAAGCTCAGGGTCATCAAATGTATTCTAATTTTCGGTTTCTGTGATTATGGACAAAGTTTCTTCACATGATCGCATCAACTCAAGCATGCATGTCTTTCCAGGAAGGGTTTCATGCTGAAATTTTTGGCTCCTTCAAAGAGAAAGGTTTCTGCATACGGGACTTCAAATCAAAATTGTTGCTTCTCAGTTGCTTTGCAGTTCAGTCTGGCAGGGATCTACCAGATCTTCAGACTTTTGAGTCTTGTCCCTTTAAAAATTGAGCTCACCACAGTCAAGGAAATACTCATTCAAACTGCACTTTGATGAGTTTCAAAAGAAATTAAGTTGTGGAAGGAAAACCTCGAGCACAAAGAGCATTCGAGTACAAGATAGTTTCCAAAAGTCTCCTACAACTGCATTGCCTCTGGAGACTGTCTATTACAGCAGGATGAGCCAAACTGGAAAATTGTGATGTAGTTTTCTATTGACCCCCACCCAAGCTCAGCACTGTTCGGGCCACAGCTTTTAATCTGGCCCATCTTCAATTATTACTCTTGAAAAATAAAATAAAGCATTCTAAGAGAGTTTTAAAATAGCTCGTGTGACTCAAATCGGGCAAAAGCATGTCATTTTAAGCTTAAAGAAAATGTTTTATCCTTAATTTGCCCTGCAACCTTCAAATCCACAAAATGAGGTGCTATTCGCACCACCAGCCCAGCATGACTCTTCTGGGCCAGAGCCAGAAGCAGATCCAGGTTTCCATGGGTGGAGGCAGGGACCAGCATTTTGTGTCTTCAGTTTTTTGTGCGGAGGCCAAGGGGAAGTGTGGAGGGAGCAATCTGCTGCTGCATCTCCCTTTGAGAGACGCTGAGGGCGGCGAGGAGGCGGGCGGCCTGCCCAGAGGGGCAGGGATGGTGGCGTGGCATGGAGAAGGCATGTTCCCCAGCCTGGTGCTGCCCAGCAGCTTCTTTTCAGGAACACTGGGCAGCCCTGCCCCTGGGAGGCTCTCCATGGATTTGCACGGTTGTTGGGACAAGATTACTTTCTCCCATTAGCTTTGCTTTTCATGTCCCCTTTTCTCAATACCTTAGAAGTAATTATGCTAATGTCTTTATCCACTTCTTTTTCCTTTTTTCTTTTTTGAGTGTAAATCCTTTCTTTTCACCTCCTTTTGTCTCCTCTGGAACACGCATAAGCCCTCTCTTTGCTGCAGCCAGCGTTCAGCGCTGGCTCTTTGCTGCACTTCAGCGTGGTTCACACAAACCCCGGGGGACAGGTGACAGGACCTATTCTGCAGGTGTACAGCCAGGTGTGTGGCTCGAGGACACCCTGGTGTGGCTTCATGATGCTATGAACTCTATCTCTATATCTATACATATAGAATCCGTATGGCGACCAAAGGCAGCACCTTAATGCCCTGTGTGAATGTCCCCAGACATTTGAACATTCTTCTGTCACTCATCTCCTGCCACGTGCCAGCTGTGGTGTTAGAAGCATCGGTGCTGGCACTAAAGAAAGGGGAAAATCCCATATGGCCAGAGGTAAAGGAGCAGGTAGGAGGCTGCCTTTGAGCTGCTTGTGGACTTAAGCTGGCCTGAAGCAGCCCTGGCAGGGCAGCACAGGTCAGGAGAGAGCTACAGCTCTGTGGTGCCCTAGATAGCCACAGGAGTACCTTTCCCAGCACCCTGCTGCCATGGATGTCACGGGTAATAGGGTGGAGATGGACACCAGGAGTAAATCTGGCTGTAGCCTCAGCACTGCATGGACAGCCTCTCCCCACAGCACCCCACCACTGCCCTCGGCTGCCTTAGACCAAGCCATTGCAGCGTAGCTACTTTAAACCGGGACATCTGCAGTCCACTGGCGGAAGGTTGGATGAAGTGCTCATTTCAGAAACAGGAAGACATTTAACGAATTATGACATTTTTCCCTCCCAAGTGAGTATCAGTGTTCGGAATAGCTGTGAGAAGGTGAGCTGTAAACATCCCCCAAGCAGCCTGGCACAAGCTGGGCACAGGGACATAGAGGCAATCACTGGGGTGCTCCAGTTAGCAAACATGGCTAATCACACTCATATTTTTCCTCCAGGCATGGACAGCCCAGAGATTCCCATAAAGACTCTGTTTTACAGTCTCCCCAAAGGGTAATTAGCAGCAGTAAAAATATTTTCGAAATTGCTGGCTGGTTAATAGTGTGCGCAACACAGGAGAGCTTTGAGCCCCAGCATCGGCTATGATGAGGCATGAGATGCCTCCAAACCCATGAGTAGTCCAAAACAAAAGCCCGTGTTTTGCCTCTCCGTCACACAGCAGCAGTAGTCTGGGACACGCAGGGGAGGCGTTGCTTCAGGCAGGACAGAAACATAAAACCCAAATATTGTGTTTAACCACTATCCAAGGAAAAGAAAAAGAAATCTCCCCTGTGGAAACTGAATTCAGAGCTGTGCTCCTACGCAGGAACGGCTGGAGCCAGCAGGAGACATCATTTTGCATCTCCACTTACTTGAGGGGATTTGCAAGGGAAAGAAGATCAGTGTTTTACTGATCAAGCTCCTGTCCTCTTCTGAACCCCGCAGTTGCCTCTTGGTGTTCAAACTTCAGTGTCCCTGCTCTTCTCAGAGTTTCCTTCAATGAGCCAGAAGGGAAAGGCTTGACAGGGGCGCGAGGTGAAGGAGATGCCATGGGCTCTCTACTGAGCCTTACAGCTAGCAAAGCCTGGGAGCTGCTCAGGACTCACTGCCTTCAGCTCTTGGGGGCAGCACGTTTTTCCTTCCAAACCGATCGAAAGAAAGAGCAAAAGGAAACCCCATGAACTGTACAGTCACCAGAGATGTGGGACTGGCAGAAACGAACGGGCAAGAGTCAAAAGAGACAGGGCAAGTGGTGATCCCACCGAAGCTCCAGGGTTGCCCTTCTCGTTGCCCTTCCCAGTGGATTTTGGGCCTCGCACCTGACAAAGCAGACGGCTTTGAAACTGCTTCCTACATGTTACAGGCAGCACACTACCGCTGTCACCCTGACAGTGAAGGTGACTGTAATATGCAAGTGTTGTGACTGAGAGTGAAACGGACTGTATTTTTAAAGGGTTACACCAAGATCTTTTCCCTTTAATGTTGTTTTAAACTAAAAAAATTTAAAAATAGGTACATTAAGAGTTGGACATGACCAATACATCAGCAGTGGTTAATTGGGAGTTGGTAGGTTGGTCAGCTGTACATCCTCTGGAACTAAAGTCCATGTGAGAAATCACTATAGCAGTACAGTAATAGTCTTCTCCTATAAATCAGTTGGAGCATCACATAAGGTTATGCTTAAAGGCCTTTTGCTCTGGATACTTCTTTTCTGCATTGTTCTTCACATCTCTTAATGTTATACAAATACGGGAAAAAAAGGTTTCAATTTACAATTCAGCAATAAGTTGCAAATTTTCTGCCATTAGAAAATATTTGTCTATAAAATCATCATCAAAATTATCCTCCTTTCACTAGCAAGTATCTCATTGTAAAACTGACTTCTGGAACGGCTCAGAAGGATATTGTGAATCTTTTAATAAAATAATATGCATAAATATACAGTCTTGAGTTCCTGCATGTGTCCTGTATGAATAAAAGGCTTCATTTAAATTTCTTCCATTAGTGGCAAGAGCGTTTTAAAAAGGGTGTGTTTTTTTCAACCTGGTCTGTTAATAGTATTCAATATTAAATTACCCTCAAGACTGAAAAATTATAGAGGATTTTTTTTCAGAACAGGTACAACGCCTAAATAATTTTCACAACAGTGCTCTGGATGAAAATAAATTTCCGCAAGGAAAATATTTAGACTAATTAATTGGTCTGAGTTACTTGGCCTAAATTCCAAAATAGTATTCCTACTCAAGTACCCAAAATGCTTTGATGGGTTTCTGGCTGGCATTAGACACAAAACATCACATGGGTAGTGAGTGGTAGTGGATGGAACAGGTTTTGATCACTGACTGCAAGGCTGCCACCTTTCTTTGGCGCATTATTGGCAAGAGTTACTTCTACAGAGACATTTATGACAGCAGATCAAATCTTGCTTTACTGAGCTGACACTATGCCATCTAGCTATAACAATCATATTTCACATGTTTTGGGATTGAAGTGTTTCTAGCCCTACCCTGTCCTGGCACTGGAAGAACCTGGACCTGACATTGGAGAGAAAGAGCTTTCTCTGGGATGACCAAGAGCATGTCCACCACTGTCCTTTGCACAGTGCATAACCACAGCCGCTGCAAGGGTATGGGATCTATGGGGAGGATGTTGGGGATTTAAGGACCCTGAGGAGCCCTTAGCAGCCCAGCGGCTTCAGACACTCAAAGAGGGACAGGCTCTGAGCTCTCCCCTCCCTCCTCTCCGCTGCTCTCCAGCCAGGCATGCACGTATGGGGGCTAATGCAGTGTGCAAGAGCACTTGGGGAAATCAAACGTCTGTTTGATGAGGGATCAAAACATAATAAATGGAGATAGGCCGAGACTCATTGCCAGAAAGACCCGAGAACACACTGTTGTTAAATACAAACCACCACCAAAGCTCTTCAATGGCTGGTATGCTCATACGACAAGAAAGTAGCTGCTACTTGCCAATATCAGAGCTTGGAAGATATCAGATGATGGCCTGTTTTTCCAAAGGCTTCTCTCATTGAGGGATGCAAGCCATTCTCATAAAGCTAAAGCTGTAGGCCAGCTCAGAGTCCTGGGAGCCAGATCCTGCTCTAATTCCTTGTGATTGTAGTGTGAAAGAACAAAGGGCTATATCCTGCCATTGATACTTTTTCAGGCCTCTTAGTGGACATAGCTTGGAGACCCAGATATAGGTCAATAGCAGGATACAGTCATAATGACCCAAGCTGAGTTAAAAGAATGGTGTCTTCCTATTTCAGCTTAATATGACATAGCACTTGCACATAATGGGGACCAGATTTTTCTTTTGAACAAGTTGTCAAAGTATCTGTTGCATAACGATGAAGGAATGCTGGAATAGCAAATCCCAAACCTAACCCTTCAATAAATCTAGCAAATATGTTATACTATACCACACTGAGAAGTCACTGCAGATCCTTTTAATTCAGCCTTTGCAGGTAGAGTATCTTGACTGAGACCACAGCTGGAGTTGTCACCAGTAAAATGAGCCACCTTAAAAGATGATGGATGATGATGCCTCTCCACTGCACTCAGTGCCGACTTTCAGTTTATGCAGGCCAATGTCTGTGTGATGAAACTGTATTTTAGAGCTTGCTAGCTACCTATCAAATAACTGAATATTTAGCCTTTCTTTATAGTGTATGCCTTACTGCATGGATCATTAAAAAAAATCAGCCACAGAGGTTTCGGCTGAACAATATTTTTAGAAGCTAGCTTATTCTTCTGCTGGTGGTTATTAGTCCAAACAACTCATGACAGCTTAATTTCTCTTTAAACTTTTTCTCCCTCACAGTCGGAGGTAGCATTTCAAAATATCTGGAAGGGTGCTATTTGTTTTTCTTCCCAAAATCTCCACAAAGATGCTGTGGATAACCGCAAGAGTATCATCCACATTCCTTTATGGTAGTACACGGGGATATGATTTATTCCAAACTGGAGTGTACTTTAAACACGCGCCAAGCCAAAGCGCGCCGAGTCCCAGAACGGAGCCCTGGAGAATCCACCTAGACTGTTGACAAACCTGGCTCGGAAAAGCAACCTCTACGCTGTCCAAGAGTAACAGGGTATATGACAGTGCTGCTAAAAACCTAGGAGGTTAGCGCGAACCAAGCGGGCCATCTGGGGCTGTTTAGCTGTTCTTGCTGTGTGATACCATAACTTGGCGTGAAGGGCTGGAGCCTCCAGCAAAATCAGACATGACAAAATCTTCTGAGCTGAGTCAGAAACAATAATCATTCTTCTCGCTGCAAAGAAGCAGGAATCACTGACTTTTGCATATCTGAGAGCGGTCTGACAGATAGGAGTGGCTGGGCAGCGGTGCCTCTTGCCTACTGATCACCTTGAAAATGAGAAAACGGTGAGAGAAGAAGGGCTTATTAGGCTTCATTGCACAGCAAACTTTTACAGTGTTGATTCTTGTTCCAGTAAATGAGGCCACATCTACGTCTACAACGAGAGCCAATTACTGAAGCAGCAATCACTCAAGATGGGCCCTCACCTCCTCTGCTGCCCTTCAGGCACGCAGTGTCCCCTGTCACGCAGGCCTGCCCTCTCCCGGGAGAAGCTGGCAAAGGCCAAGTTGCCTTGAGATGAAATACATAGTATTGGAATTTCTCAGTCTTTTTCCTTTATTGAGGCAAACTGCGAATTAGGAAAAGTCTTTCCGTGCACGCCTTGGAGAGAAATAGCTGTTCCTCCTGCTTGCTGGGATGCGACAAACTCGATGCTGGTGTGACACAGAGACATGGGGAGCGGGAGCCCACCCGGGGTAGGCTTCCCCTCACCGGTGGCACCTCCTGAACAGAAACATGGGTGGAGTTAGCAGGGGCAGGAACGTGGGGACCAGACGCCCAGCGTGACGCAGTCTCCAGCATGCGAGATCAGAGCTCCTGTAAACTGAGACTGCTGCGAATGTCTGCGCCTGGGGGAATAAAGATGTTTGAGATTACACAATGAGGTAGCCTGAGGTAAAGCTGAACATGCTTTTTACTAAAAGATAAGGGTCGGGGACCTCAGGAGGAAGCAGAGTGGAGCAAAACTCTTACGTGTTCAGCTGTGCATAGCTGGCAGCTGCCAGCCAGGAGGAAGAGCAAGCTTCCTTTATGTATTGCTTCTCTAAGGCTTTTGTGAATGCGCCCTGTAAATGCTGCCCCATAAACGCTGCCATTTAAGGATACTTTTTGTGGCAGGTTTAAAAGCAGGACAGCTGGAGGCAACAGTAGGAGACTGCTACTCAGAAGAGGTGTAGGTCCTGCCCCAGCTCCTCTGGAGGCTGCTTCTCCGCTGCCCCACACCTTATGAGGCTGCCAACATGCCCCTCGCCTTGGGCGCAGGGGTGATGTTCTGGTTTGGTAACATTTTTAACCCTCGGTCTGAGGGATGCACGTGACTACCCGCAATGTAAGACAATGATGCCTCAAGCCATTTGGGGTTTTGGTATTTTTTTGCAGCTGATATGCTCATCTCACAAAGCCCCCCGGCTTGCACAGGCCGAACTGCGCCGAAAGTCAAGCAGTGACCTAAATGTTGTGACTGAGGACTGCTTGGTGGTGGTGGAAGGGAAAACAAGAATGTGAGATTCTGTGATTGCTGAGACAGACATGCTCCTGTAGCCACAGTTTGCTTTTGAATGTGAGGAGTTATTGAGAAATTTAGCTAGCCTGGAAAGTAACAAGTAGGGAAAAAGTCACAGAAAGAGCCCAAGATGGTTCTAGGAGCAGGAGAGCCAACAAAGTCTGGTTTCTTGTGGGCTTTTTCTGTTTGGTGACCTTCTGTATAGTACTGCAATAACCCCAGCCACCATCCAGCCTCTGCATTTGCTGCTCTTTTATTTTTTTATCTATGCTTATTGCCTATCCCATATAAAAATGAATTAATATGGCATTAGTTCCAAAAAAGAAAAACACACAACCTAAAAAGGGGGAAAAGAACTATAACTCCAAAATTAAAACAGCCAAACAAATATCCCCGTGTCCTTCCGAAGACTCCCAACCTCTTCCCAGTTCCTTCCCATGTCACCTGTACCTGCCCACGTCACCCTGCCAGCTGTGCTGCCCGACACCATCCACACCCTCGCTGCTGCAATACGGAGTGGGTAAGGTTGGAGCTCTCTCTGGTTTCCCTTTCACAATAGCTTTTATTTTAATTGTCCTTCCCTACATGGCTGATGATTTTGTAAGCATGCGGTATCTTCAAAATTGACACCTGCAGTCTTGCCTACTGAAAATTGGTAGGCTGTGTGTGTGCGTTTGTGTGTGTGTGTGTGTTAAAATTTGTTTGAAAGGCGATTCAAGACAGAGACAGGCACTATGGCTGCACAGTCACATTGCATTTGGAAATGAGGCTAATATGTACTTTAATTTTTGTGTGGATAAGAGCTTTTCTCTTTAAATAACTGCTGTTCCAGAACTCCGTTTTCTTTGGCTGCTTTAATTATAGCATTGCAGATTTTTCTTCCCCATGTTTGACTCCTTCATTTACTATACTTCGCTGGGTTTCCTCAAGCGTGCAGGAGTGTGTTAGCTGCAAAATGACTGTCTATTGAGTCAGCAATGATCCTGCATTTGTAAACTGATCTCATCATTAAGGGCTGAACTGTAGGACATGTACTGCTGCAGGTTTACTCGGAGAAGGCAGATTTCTCTTTAGAGCTCTTCGGTACAGGGCTATACAGCTGACACCGCAAGCAGAAAATGCAACAACCCAGCTCAACACATGTCTACTTCCAACTAAATTGTGCGGTCCCTGCAGAGTGAATGCAGTCCAGTCCGAGCTGGAGAATGGCGGCTGGTGAGAAGCCATGACCTATTTATTTTTTTCATGGAGAAGTAAAGAGTGCAAGTATCACACTCTGTGCCGCGGATGCACCATCAAGACAGATGCAGGCTGAGAGAAAAGATCTCCCCTCTAACTGCTGTGAAATCTATGGAACAGGATCAGATGGTGAGATCAAAAACGGCATTCAGCCTTGTCAACTGAAAGTTAACACAAGGTGAAATCCCAGAGGCATGAGCCCTGAAAGAAATTAGAATAGAATAGACTGTTTCAGCTGGAAGGGACCTACAGTGATCATCTATTTCGAGGCTGACCAAAAGTTAAAGCATGTTGTTAAGGGCATTGTCCCAATGTCTCTTAAACACTGACAGGCTTAGGGCATCAACCACCTCTCTAGGAATCCCATTCCAGTGTCTAATCACCATCTCAGTAAAGAAATGCTTCCTAATGTCCAGTCTGAACCTCCCCTGGAGTAGCTTTGAACCATTCCCACACGTCCGATCGCTGGGTACCAGGGAGAAGAGCTCAGCACCTCCCTCTCCACTTCCCCTCCTCAGGAAGCTGTAGAGAGCCATGAGGTCTTAGAAAGCAGCAAAGCCAAGGAGCATCTAGACACAGTACAGAAACAAGTGACTCGGATACAAGATTTTAAAGTGCTGCAGGAGCAGAAATACGAGCCAGGCGTTGGTGTCCCTCAAACATGCTTGTCCAAGAACTGGGACGTAGCCCCCCTCCTCTGTGAAATGACTCTGCAGCAACAGGTCGAGTTGAGGCACTTCATGATTTGACTGGGCTGAGTGAGAAAGTGGCTAAGAGGAGTCACTCCCTGTTGTGACAGGGCTCACCAGCACGGCATCTGGGGCAAGACCATTATCAGAATATGCAGCTTGATTAAAAGGCAGCAATGGGAAGAGCAGATGTTATTTAGATACCACAAATGATAGTGAAGAAAAGCAATGGATTTTTATGTTTCCTCTCTGATAATAAGGTACAACCGCACCTCCGAAATGGAGTCTGACACCTACAGCCAGAGCTGTTGGGTGGAATTCTTCCCAGTCCAGTCCCTCAGGCGGTGGGATATTGTCCCAACAACCCCACAGCTTAAGAAATTGAAAGCAGACGAATACCCTGTGGTAGCCAGGAAGATGGGCAGAAGGAGACCCTGTCTGGTCTTTCTAATATGTAATTATTGTCCTAACATTATGTGGACGGGTAGTCCCACAATATGAATTTTATGGTGCTAGTTTCAGCCAAAATATGTGTTGCAGGTCACACTCTTTTGGAGGCAAGAGTCAACTTCTGTTTATAAATTCCTCTGCCATCGCAGCATTGTTGCCAGGACCGAAGGTGATCTTTGCTGACATCCCCAGTTAAGTCATCCTGCATCATGTTTGTTGTATTTTTGGGATCAGTGGTTTAACTTCTTTCCCTCTGGCTAGGCACGTGTGTGCTCCTCTGCCTGTGCCTTGTACGGCAAATAATCAGTAGATTAGCCATCCAGCCCTTCACACACACGCATGACACACAAGGCATCACAGGCAAAGCACTGTCTTGCCAAATGTTGCGATACAGAATAGGGAACTATCTTGGATTTCCAAAACTTAAATACTGAAGAGCTGTATGTTTCAGCAGGGTGCTGAACTGCAGGATTACAAAAAAAAACTACTCATGGTTGTTAACCCAACATCCTCCACGCACATGGCAAAGCTCACCGTTTTCTTTAAAAAGCCAGATCAAAGAGATCAAAGTATTCAAAGGAAATTAATACCATGCCATGAATACTCCATGAAAACAATTGCTGTGGAGACTGCGGATGCTCAGCTCTTCCAGAGAAGCAGGGCTTGGAGGACAGTTCTTCACAGCTAAACTAACGAGGGCCATGTCCCAAGGCCAAGGAGCACCAAAGGGCTCACATTTGTGCTTCTTAGTGCTCTTCTCTCCAGGTGCACGCAAGAGAGACCTGTGAAGAGCAGTTCAAAACACAGCTAACCATGAAGCATGCAGGCAATCAGACATCCAGGGCTCTAGCTGACTCCCCAGCCCTTTTCTGTTGAGCAGAATAGATGTTGTCCCCATAACATCTCATGCTGAAGACTCCAAAAGCGAGAAGATAAAACCGCAAGATCCAGCCAGGAAAAAAGAGAGGTGTTGGTGCTTATAGTGTTTTTAAGAGTACGGGAGTCTTCCCACCTGACAGCAGAGGTTGAACTAAACAGGACTTGCCGTTGAAGCCTGAAAGCTGACCGTGTGTTTCATTTGTGGACGTGCCTTTTTGTTCAAATGGAATTTGGACAGTGTTTTGCACTGAGAGATTTCCAGAAAATCTTGTTCTTCATCCTGCTGGAATTTTTAAGGAGATATTTGCCCAGGCTGTCCACATGAGTGTCTCTTGTAATGTTTGATCCCTCAGAGAACAATCATGGATGAAATCGCAAAAAAAGTTGTGCAACTCTGTTTTTCTCAATTAGGAGCTTGGAAATAACAAATATACTGGAATGTGGTTTCAGTCCATTCCCTTCTTTATTTAACCTCCTATCAAGAAGAAATTCTTCTTCTGGAATAGGAGCTGTGTCAGCCAGTATATTGGCACATCTGTGAAACATACAGGCTTACTTCAAAACAACATCTTTTGGAAGGGAAATTGCACTGAATCTCTTAAGTCATTGGCCAACCATGCAACGACAGGACAGGAGTTTGTCCTGCTTTTCACCAGATTCCTGCAGTCCTCAACTGACAGAAATCCTTTCAGCGCGCTCCCCTTTGATGGCTCTGAGGATTACAGTATTCCTATCCCCCAGCTCCAGCAAACCCAGCCATCCAGCCCAGCTCCCAGCAAACCTTCTTTCACAGCCTCCCTGACCACCAAGAGCCCTGTATCTCCACCAGCCCCTTGCCTTCCCAGTGCCTGTGCAAGGACCATGCTGTCCACCAGCCCTGGGACCTCCTAGGGAGCAAGCCCTCCTCCCACCCCTTCCCTACAGCTGGGATCTGCGGACGCCACTGTGAATCCCAGTGCCCGTGTGGCCCATGGCCACACCCAGACACCCCTCCGGGCAGGAGGAGCCACCCCACCTGCCTCCATCTCAGCCACATCATTGGGTTGAAGGTCCTGCAATCCTCTCCTCACGTCAAAGTTTGCTAAAAGCAGAGAAGGAAGACCAGGAAAAGGGGGTACAGCCAAAGAGTCCTCCTATGGCTGCTTGCACCTTCTTTCTTGCAGGTATTTTGTGACTGCCCAACCCAGGTGGGGCCCCATTGCTCCACGTGGGAGAACTGTTCGAGGCAACAACAAGCCCCTCCTTGGGTTGCTTGGTAAGCTCACCATCTTCATGGGCACCCCCCACCACAGCCACACACAGACACCAGCCCCCTTGCGTCTGCGTAGAACACGTCCCATGTCTGCCAGCAGCCCACCGTTTCAGACCTGTGCTTCCTCCTTACTTTCCTCTTGCCTCTGTGGAAACTTGTTCCCTGAGTGAAATGGCAGGAAGAAATAAATTGGTGGGATGTTTGGACCATCACAGGGGGGATTCCTTGCTTGTCTGCAAGGAATCACAGATGGTCACCGCCGAGGTATTTCAGGAATGGCCGTGGAGAGAGACAGGGCTGGAAAGGAGGTGGGAGGACTATGTCTAGACGAGCAATTGATTACCATTTTTTGGCTTGCTGGTTTTGCAATTGTCTTCCTAAAGGCCTGGCAGGACTCTGTACTGGGGTTTTTAAAAGCTCATAGAGGCCATATTTAGCCTACAGCTGGTTTTTCCAATGCTCAGCTTGCTTTTAAAACATCACCAAATAACAAATCATTTAATCTTTTGTGAAGTCTCCTCCTATTAAAAACCTATTCTCGAAACACCACAGTCTGCTTCTTGATAATCAAACTGGGAAAACATTTGTGTTGCTAACATTTTATTTTTTCTGTTTCATAGCGGCATAGAAATTGTGCCTGTGTAAGGTAAGAATTTAAAATAAACCCAAATAGACAACCCAAATATAGAGCCAACATATTCATAGACTCCTGGGTTCTCAGGAAAGGCAATTTCATCATCAGCTGGATCTCCGAACAGGCAAAATCCTGCCTACAGTGCAGTACAGAGCTATTTTGAAAACACCGTCTGGTTCTGGAGAAACCTGTGTGTTAGCAGAAGAAAATGGAGGTGAAATAACCGAGAGAAGAACCACAAGCTGCCTGTTTGCACAATTCATGCGCGCTAATCAGCCTCACGATTTGCCCAGCCTATAGGAGCTGATGTAACTGCCCTGAAATCCACTATAGACGTAATTGAAACCTGCTGCAAAACTGGGCTTTTCTTACCCAGTGCTCGCTCAGTGTAACTGTGAAGTTTCAAAATTTTACAAGTGTGTTTTATTGCTTGTCCTGTAAAATAAATAAAATGCTGAAAAACTGGCTTTCTCCTCAGGTTCGTTGTTTTTGTAATGATTCCAATAACTACCACATCACTGAATATCTCCTAATATGCTTACACGGACATGAAAATTTATGATATACAGATGGATTTCGAGAAAAAGTACGACAGTAACTCAGCCTTGTCTTTCCATGTTTGGCTACCTCCTTTTTTATTATTATCCTTTATATGTTTTTTTCCAACCACACAGCTATATATTCCTAAAGAAACACACATTTTTTCAACTTGGAACCATGCAAGTGCAGCAAGTCACCTAAATAGGGATATATAGATCATGATATTACATGACTTTAGTAAGCTCCGATTCAGTGATTTATGCTCTTTTTCAGCAACTTCATCCCCACGAGCTGCTGTTGAAGGAGTCAAAATGAATGCAAATTACTATGGTTTGAAATAACAAAAAGGAAAGGTCTTTTTCATGACTTAAATATCTGGTTTGGGTTCATTTTCTATTATTCTCTTTTATTTTCAGAGGGAAAATGCTATGTTTGCTTTATTTTTGTTAGTCAAATGAATGCGCTAGACTCACTTGCTACCAACGGGACTATTCAGTACTACCATTAGTCCCATAAAATCAGAAGTAGGCTTGAAGTGACCTGCAGGAAACAACACTTTGGTGTACAATAAAACGCAGTAATTCTGCCAACTCTGATGCACGTGAGCAGGCTATGGCCCTTTTCAGGGGTATAAAATACAGATTACACTGGCTGCGACTTGCCACAGTGACCCTGAGTGTTGCCTGCTGAGACGTTAGGTGTGACAGGCCTGGTTTGGAGGGGACAGTAAATCATGGTGTTGCAGTTGGCAGGGGCGCCTTAAGGGCAAGCAGACACACTCAGCATTTTTAATCCTTTCTACTCTAAAACCTTGACCTGGGATGAGAAACCTCTGCATTTTCCAGTACTCCCTCTGGGAGCAGCCCTGGAGCCCTGGTGGGAATGGCATGGTGGGCAGGAGGGATGGGGTGGCCTGGGATGGGGTCCGGTGCAGGAGCTGCCACCAGGGACTGTGGCACTTCTCACATCTGCTGCCATCCTTTGCAGAGGAGGGTGCAGGACTTGACGTCTTCCAACAGAGCAGAGGTGTCCAGTAGGTTCTTATTTAATGTATGTATTGTTCAGCCAACTGAATGGATCAAATACAAAATAGCTTTTGAACACACTGAAACATCACCCAACTTTGCTTTCACCAAAGTCAGCAAGAGTTTTGCCACCTATTTTACTGGAGCAGAGGGATGCAAATACTGCAGGATTTTGAAATCCTTCCCATCTGGTATACCCTCTAACCCTTCCTACCACAGGCTGAAATCTGAAAGCCAAACAAAATCAAGTAACATCTAGCCATTAGGAATTTAGGTCTTTCGGTAAACACTAAATGATCATACACAGCGTGCTTTGACAAAAATCTTAGCTCTGAGGAGGTACAGATGAAGGGATGCCTACTGGCATCAGCACTTGCTCTGCTTCTTCATCCCCATTGCACGTCATTGTACAACTGCCTACTGGAAAGTGGATTGAGACCATCTTGCTTATTTTGCACGATTTGATCAGTTCAACTATTGAAAAACTTTCCATTTATTTCTGACTGACTTTGAATTGGCAATTCCATGTATTTATGAAAGGCTTTACAGCCAGACACAAGCCAGCAGTTTGTAAGTCTCGGGGAAAAAAAAAGAAAGTATAACTTAGCACAAATTTTTCAAGGACAGGTCATGCTGAAGTAAGGTAATGTCCTTCCAAGAGAAGGAAATAGATTTCTCTATCTATTCCAGTGGATTATTTGTAGATAGGGGAGGTGCAGTATCTCTTCCATTTGGCAAGGTCTTGCAACCAGCTCACGTGATATCCTCATGCACTTCACAAATATACAGTAAATGAAAAGAAACAAAAAAGTGGTTGGAAAACTGTTCAGGAAGTTGGTATCAGTGATCTGTGATGAGAAAAGAGGGATGTGTGAGGTGCACATTTACAAGGGCCTAAGTCTTTTACTATTCAATATTTCATGAATAACTTCAATACTGCATTAAAGAGTATGCTTAATACTCAGTACTTCTCATTTTGTAAACCACTATATTGGGAAGGGTAGCAAGCACTTTGGTGAACAGGATTGGAATTCAAAAATATTTTGATAAATGAACATTACAGTTTGAAAAAAATAATTCAACAAGAGGAATGTGAAGTTTCACAGTCAGGTTTGCAGCTTTCAGTGGCTTATAGGATGCAATGACTCAATATTGTCAAGCTGTTACGAAAAATAGTAAAGAGTCTGCTGGGCTAGGCATGCCTCTTCTGTACAACAGACAACAGACTCCTCCATTTCTCCTGAGTCATTATGAGACAAGAGAAAGTAAAATAGAGGCAGAGGGAGAAAGGGAAGCGCTTTTCACATATTGCAGATGGATAAGAGAACGCAGTAAAACAAGTTTCAAGAGAGAATTAAGCAAGGATTAAAATAGTGTTCCTTGTAAAAAGAACAGAAGCAGAAAGATTTGTGGTAATGTATAGGTTTTTCAACAAACGGTTGAAAAATGTTTCATTTTTTGATCTTCACTTGCATTGTGGAGATGTCAGAAAAGCCTCAATTAGTCTGCTCTGAGCCAGATTACTTCTATTGACTTTGATGGAATAACAGTGGAAAGGCTGTCAGAGAGAGGAAACCCCAACACTTTAAGAAGTTATCGCTAATTAACATAGATTTGGTGGAGACGTGTTCACCTATTTAAGACATGGTTTTTATTATGGGAGAACATGTTTTTTTTATAATGGGAGAAGTACATGTTTCTGTCACGCTGCTTTTTTTGGAAAGCAAATCAACTTTAAAACACGAAGTCAAAAAAATAAGAAGAAACCCAACTATTCCAAATGAAGAGGTAGATCTAAACTTTGTGACTACTCTACGATGTGCCAGATACCCCTGGTCTCTGCCACAGAGGCAACAGGAGAGGGAGAGTTGTGATGTCCTGTCTGAAAAATAGAGTACCCTCAAAACTTCACTGCATGACCACTGCACTGACATGCGACTTCCATACCAAAGTAAAGCCTTGTAGCGAAGGATGTGGCTGTGATGGAAGGAGGAGCTGGGAGATCAGGAGACTCTGAAGACACAAGCATGCCTTAGCAATGTACCAGATTTTGCTGTTTCCTCCAGTGACAACAAAAATTGTCTAAACAATAGATAATTCCTTAAGATACTCCCCTAGGTATAAAAGCAGACATAAACTGATCAAAGAAAGTGCTTAGAGCAATCCCGGTCACTGTTGTCTCCTCTTGATATAGTTGACTTTTCAGCTTTTTTTTTTCAAATATGCTGCAGCCACAGAGACAAAACACAAAGGACCCACAAAACTTAAAAAAAAAACCTCCACTTTTTAACCAGACAAGAATGTGTAAATATAAACAGGGCTGCTGAAAAGTTCAGTCAGTCCCATTTATAACTGCAGGGAGCCATAAGGTCCTTTGAGTCAAGATAGTCTGCGTAAGTCTGAAGCCCACACATAAAAGTAACCCTGAGCACGCTACTACTGCCGGTTGTAAGAAGATCATTTGATGCTGGAATCTCATTCAGAGTGTATCTTTCCATGAGTGTCCACTTTAAGATGTTTTCATGCTACAGTACTCCCGAAGTCCCAGATAATGAGGAAAAAGGAAAAAGGAGTGGGTGTAAACAAAGTTGAAGTCTTTCAAACCAGTCGGTGTCCCTTGGGCTTTTTTATTTTCCTCACTGCAAACCCTTTGATTCCAATCGCGGTCCTCTGCACTCTTCTCACAGACGAAGAAACAAAAGCGAGGGCTACTTTGTTTTGAGTTTTCTGCTATCGCCGCCTGTGTCAGTGCTAGGCCAATGGATGAGAGCAGTTGAGCTGCTGGGCACGGCAGTGCTGGCTGGCCAAGCCCAGGTGCCCTGGTCCTGAGTTTTCCTGCAGATAATATAACTGGATCCACAAACCGACCTATTAAAGCTGACTGTGCCAAAGTCAAAATACATCTAAAATGGAGGATTCCCCGTGCCCCCCTCCTAGCTCCACGTCAGCTCCGAACTGATGTTCCGAACCGAGGCACCGCTCAGGACACTGTACCCGGCGGGTGGAGCGTGGTACGTGGGGATGAGCTGTCTCAGCGTGGGTGCAGCTGCTGCATCCCCGCAGAAATGGTGACTGGTTTCTCCTGTAAAATGCAGTCTGTCCGTTGGCTCGTTCAATTTCGTTTTATTAATCTTCTGCTCCTACCCACAGAACTGTTGGTGTTCATAAGACTCAGTTTCAGATGTTACGAGGACATGCCTGCGAGCACACTAGGAAAATGATTATGTAGCTGGATATCCACCTACTGTTTATCCTACCTTGTCCTACTCAGACGAGTCCCATCACAGCCTACTGCAAACCACCAACAAATTCCTGTGAGATTCAGAGGGTATTACACTTCAGGGGCTTATTCTAACTTAATTTCTATAAATTAGTTTAAGAAATTTCCCAAAAGAGAACCAGAGATTGCTTAGACTAGGCTATTGTGTTGCTCAGTTTATTTTCAAATGAGTTTTAAGAAATTTAGAATTATAGGCACTTTCTGCAGGTTTCACCCTAATCTCCATTTCTTGATGAAAGAAGAGTATTTGTTGTAGACTTGAATCTCATTAGGCTGCATCTAGATTCATGATTTTTTTGGTTTCTTTCTTTTTAATGTTAAGTTTTGAGAATTGTCTGGAGGAAAAATACTCAGGACTTGACTGAGAAGTTTAATTTCACAAAGGCATTGACATTCTTAATTCTTGTTTAGGATCTGGATCCTACTCATGAATCTAGATGCACAGCTCCACAACCACAAAAGAACATAAGTAGCCCAGCCCAAATCAGAGAGGTACAAAGGACTTTTTGTATGCCTGAAGTAACTCACAGCTGAGACTTTTTCTAGACTGGGCCTGGCTCAGAGAGCCTGAAAAGATACAGCTCAACACCACTGTGTGACAATGGAATGAAATGCCAAGCACCAGCTCCTGCCAGAGACTCAGTAGTGATTGATCTCATTCTGAGTCAAGGCCTCTTGACTTTCAGCACCATGAGTTTACGCTGTGGCTCTGAAGAGTCTACTGAAAAATATATAAATGCTTAAATACATATATTCTTTATAGTGTTCCCTTGGACTTACATGTAGGCTACCAAGATACAGTCTTCTATACGTTGCTGTTTCTATCTTTACATACATAGATGTTTACACATGCTTTTCTTGCTAATTCTCAGTTCCAACTGAACTAAACGAGAGAAGCCACAGGTAATTTTGGATGACTTCCAAGGATTGCTGGCAGGGAATGAGACGACTCTATGGGTCTCTGTTCAGCCTTGAGGTTCCTTGGGACCTTCTGCAGAACATGTTTTTGCCATCAGCACCTGTTTGATGTGCATAAGGTTTAGCAAACACATTTTTTTTCCTGCTGCACCACTGAATGTCCTAGCTTATGAATCAGTATATGCTATCAGAAGAGGCTGTGGCTCACCCTGCCCAACTTAACTGGAAAGATATAGGCAGGAGCTGGAACTTTACATGTCAAAGTACATATTTATGTGCAAACAAGGCCCATTGGCATAGGGATTATCAGTGGGGAAATGACGTCCCAGGTCATGTCTCACTCTCCAGGCGATGGAATGGGTGGTAGGGTGCTGACACAGCCTTACCTGAGCCAGCCCTGAAGGCCACCTGAGCCATTGTTGCTCCACCACACAGAGGTTTCACAACCCAGACCTCGTTCTGGACGTTCAGCCAGAGCTTTCCTTTCATAACCCCACATAATTCACCATGCACACATCGCAAAAAATCATAATTAGCCAAAAAGAGTTTCAAGCAATCATAAATCAAATGAGATTAGCCACGGCCTCCCTGGTGGGGAGAATCAGATTCTGCTCTCTATCCTCACACTGGAGTGCTCATCACCTCCCGGTGTCTTCATGTGCTAAGGGCACTTGGATGCTCCTCATCTTCCAGCCGCAGAGATAATGGGGCACTACAGCACAAAAACCATGTCTCGGCCACACAAATGTATTTCAGCTCTTTGTCCTGGAAAATCCCTTTGGCCCTTTCTATGTTATCTTGGCAGCATAAAATCCTAACAGCTCTACAGCAAAACTGTTGTGCTAAAGACTGGTTTATAGTGGTAATGAGTAACACTTACTGTACTATATGCTTTCTCTTCTAAATATATCTGCGGCTGCTGTTTTGCTCAGAGGCTCCTGCCCAGGGAGGCACTGGAATTTTCTAAATACTTCAATTGTAGGATACAAGGATGGAGGGATAACTGTGAAACTGTATTATCTGGGGAGATAATCCTTGCCACTCATCTTTGTCTCAATGCAGCTTTACACATTTGCTTTGGAGGTTTGGAGGGTTAAGATCTTATTTGTCGGAAGGAAGGTTTCTGGTTTCCCATTCCTCCCTTTGTCACTTGGGTGGGCAAAGCAATATAGCTCCCAGTGGCCAAAGATGATGGCTGATGGCAACTGCCACGAGGAAGCCTTGTGCTGATCTATGGGCTCTTCTGATGAAATATCAATGTTTAGAACACAGACACACACCATGGAGTAATCTCTTTTTAACCGAGGAGTATGTATTCAGAGTGTGAATCATTTAATCCCAAAGCAGACACTTGAGATAGCTCAGATGAACCGTGCCCCTAAAGGTGTCTACAACCTTCTGCTTGCCATGAGGAAAGCCTAGGGTGCGTAGGTCAGACACAAACATCTGCTCCAGACGTGTCGGAAGGCAGGTGAGATGTTTGCTTCCCCCTGTGCATTTTCCAAGCCATGAGACCTGAGATATGTCTTCCCAAGTCACCCATCCCAACCCCACCCCACGCAGAGTGCCCGTCTTTCGCAACAGACCTGGGCTCTGCGAGACCTCTTGGCTGCCAGACAGCCACTTGCTCTGTGCTTCAGGCTTTCTTCTCTGATTGAGACAATTCCAGCACAGAAAACATTAGTTGGGCTCTTTGAGGAATGCTTAATTTTATCTCTTCCCCTCCACCCCCGCTTCCCACCATGGTAAGCTAAAATAGTTAAACGTTTGGGGTTTGGTTGCATGCATTGTTTATCCATACTTGCTCTTGCTTCTATGTTTAACAGAGGAAATAACTCGCTACGATAAAGTATCACTACATGCTGGTAACATCAGATAAGCTAAGCTGGACAAAAATGTTTTCTTTGGCACTTCTCCACTTTCTTTAATTTGGCCAGAGAACCTGCTTTACTTCTGGAAATGTGAAGGCCCCAGTTACACTTCACTGTGACACAAAGAGTTTCACAGTTTTTCTTGTTAAACTCCATGTAGGACAAGGAGAACAATCCTGCCGTTTCTTTCCCTGGTGTACAATTGGGCTGATAAGCATCAAGCTGCACATATCAAAAACCACAGTGAATGTCATTTGTATTAGGTTTCTGCCCTTCCAGAAAAGAAAAATGAGCCTTTGCAATCTGCTTATCGGCCCCTGTCGGAAGCTGCACAATGCTATAGCGATACATATTTAAAGTTGAGCAGAGGGGAGGAAAAAGGGAGTGCGCCTGGAGGGAGCCCTTTCGGGGTGGAGGCAGCATTCCCAGGCACGGCAGGAGGAGCTGGGCATCCTCCTTGTCACTGGTGAGCACCAGAGGAGCCCCCCCACGCCCCTCCAGGGAGTGGGATGGGGGTACCGCTCCCCTGGCGCAGTGAGCGATGGGGCGAGAGGATCGGGGTGCGGGATCATCCCATGGGAACATCTTGTGCTGCAGCTTCTCTCTGGCTCCCGTAGGTGGGTATTGGGCTGTGGGGGGTCACTCAGGAGACACCTTGACACACGGGGAGAGGGGGAAGGAGAGGGCTGGTGGAGGCTGGATGCCTCTGCCCCCCAGTAAGAGAGTGCCGGTGCTTGGCACATTTCTGGAGTCAGGTTTTATCACTCGCTGCACGGTCCTCTGGATGCAGCCACAGCTGAGCACCTGGCATCGAGAAACCTGAAGCACCGCAGAGGGCAGCTGTCTTCACCACGTGCAATGAACATGTATAGCTATGCAGGACGTACGCACATGGGACCACACTTGAACTCATGTGTGTTATGGGTTAACCGGTGTGCAGGAGTCACTCCAGTGGCATTGCCACAGCCTCTTAACTTTATGTTTTGCACCTAACACAAAGCTTTGACCGCATGAGCCCTTTTCTGCCTGAAGGCCAGAGTGTGGCACTGCCCGTGGGAGACGCGGGACAGCAGCAGTGCAGGTACGGCATCTTTCCCCTTCGTCTCCCACCAAACGCCTTGAGAAGCTCTGGCTGGCCTTGCTACAACCCCACCACACTGCACTGCGAGTGCAGCTCCTCTGCTGACGGCGCGTAGCCCACGTGCAGCGAGTCCCCTGCTTTCAGGATGCTGCGCGTGGGATTTAGCGGGCTTCACCCCCAAAATGTGCGCTGGCTGTGCATTTACTGCACCTGCCCTAAGAGCTGGTGTCTGCACAAATGATGGACATACCAAAGGGTTGCCGGTGGTCTGGAAAGCTGAGCTACATTTCCAGATAGCAAATGCACCTGGCATATAGTGAGCCACGCTGTGCGGTTCTTCCTTGCAGCATATGTACAGACTGAAAGCCTTAAATAGGCTGGATTTATTTGTTTTGGTTTTTTTTTCCCACCCCTTCCTCCCTCCCTCAATACAAACATTTATGTAATAAAATATTTCTAGAGCACAATGTATAAACAATGCACACTTAATAAAAATAAGAACTGGAAAACTTTAGTAAGAGAACAGCTGAACTTAATTTTCTAGCCAGATAACAACTGAAGGTTATTTTTCAGATATTAAGGTGTTTTTCTTGCGATAGGTTTGACTTAGTCAGGAGCATTCTGCTTAACACTGGCTCCTTAAAGGGATACTAGAATTTTTTTCTTAGTTATAACCAATGTGCAATTTCTGGGACTTAAAATTTGGATTTCTGGTTAAATAACCTAGAAGCAAACTATAATTATGTGCCTTTTCCCGGTGCAGCTGGAGCCAAACCGTAGATGAAAGCAAAGTGATTATAGACAAAGGGCAACCACTGGGTGACTGGGTTTCCTTTGGAGAGAGTCAATACAAGTCATTTATGAGTAAAGAAGAATCTGCAGCAGAACCCAGTAGCCAGTGTTAGGCTGGGTCCTGTATACAATATACAGTCACTGGATAAAATACTAACATAGAAGAAGATACTGGATAAAACACTAACGTAGAAGATACCCTATTCCCTGCTGGGTGTCCTCTCCGTACGCCACAGGATCACAGTTCCGTTCTCCATCACCTACGCTGCTTCATAGCATTGCTTTTAGGAAGTGAGGGTGCGCTCCTCAGGGACAAGGGGTCAGCACCACCGGCTGAAGAAAGCCCCAGCCCGTGTCCTGTGGTGGGGATGGATTAATCCACCCCTTGCATCAGTCTGTAAAAGGGGTTGCTGCCCCTCCAGACCTGCTTTGCCCCGTTTATTCTCTTTAAAGGGGTGCTGCTGCTACGTTTTGCATGGCGTGCTGGTCTGCCCATGACAAAACGCACTGGTGCTGAACGGAGCCTTTTGGACCATTGGTTTTCTGGTTCCAGTCCTTAAGACCCAAGAAGGGCTTTAATTATCGTGGTCCGAGCGTAATTCATTCAGAGGTTTTCTCAACCGCTTATTCACCTCTTCCTGTGGTAGAGCTTGCAGACCCAGCTGGCATCAATGACAGCAAAAATACATTGCTTTTTGAAGAATCAGACCTTCATTTTTTTAATTACTGTTCTGATGCAAGATAAGATGGGGAAAAGATTTTTCTCTCTCTCAACTTAAAAGGAAACAATAGTTCTGTCCTTTTATTTGAATGCTATTCTACCCCATGATTTTTCTTTCTTGGCCATAGAAATTTTGAAATCATGTCAAACACTGGTAAGTAAAGATGGTATTATAAACTTGAACATAAAAAAAAATCCCTGGGACTTAAAAAAATAAAGACAATTCCAGCTCTTCCTGGGTTTTATGTTTGAACTTCCTCACCTTGAGACTTCAGCTTGCTAGTCTGTAAACAGGAATAACACCTTCCTGTCCCAGAGAAGTGTTGTAAGAAGCTTAACTGATTTGTGTTTGTAGGATGCTGGGACATGGCGATACGTGTGTGGATATGGAGATACATATATGTGCATATTTGTATTCACCTATGGATGGAGGTACAGACTGGTTTTATTTTTGTATATGCCTCTTGTTTTTTTCTCTTCACAGTAGCACTGTGTTCCTAAAATGCAAAGCTTTCTTACAGCCAAGAGAGCATCAAGACGTTTACCTGAAGATCTGCTTGCACGTGAATGAAATGTGTTTTCTTGACAGGTACTTCTTGCCCACTTTAAGTACCAATGTCAGCTAAATGTAGCACAACACAGGCTCAAAACCAGCTCTCACTAGGAATGTATTGTCGCATTACCGTATCTTTCAGAGCAATCTGTAACTGAAAAGGGAAGTGATACTTCACCTAGCTATCCCTCTCCCTCCCTAAATTTCTTGGTTAAAATAACATGCTGCTGAACTATGATTTTTTGAATGTAAACCAAAACAGATCATCTTTTCTTTCTGTTACCAGGGCTTTCCAAAAGAGCGGATGCAGGTTCCACGAGCAGCTTTGTTGGACTGCTTCCCACAACCAAGCCCACACCAATCCCATCTTTTGTTCCCGGGACTTCTGAGCCATCCTCTGTACCTCACACCTCCTTTTGGCTTGCCGCTGTGGGGTTTTGTAGGCACTCTCCTTTCCTCCAGCTTTGGGAAATTTCACAGCAGTCAATCACAGGCTGCTCAACAACGTGACATCTGGAAACTCCTTCCCTTGATGATGGCAGGCTTATGGCGGGATAACCATCTGCTCTGGCCTGACCACCACTTCCATTTTTCTTGTGGGAGATTTTTCATCTCCCACAAAGATGTTAACAGGCCTCATTCACTTCTCATTCCCTCCAGGACCGGATGGCTAGAATTTCCCTTCCAGAAAAAAACAAAACAAAACAAAACCAGAACACTTTCTGGTTTAGAATTAAACTCCAAATTCTTGCTATTATTAAAATATAAATATGTAAATTTCCATTTGGATGAAGAAACCAGCACATCAGATATTCTATTTTCCATTTAAAAAGTAAACCTAGATTTTGATATTTTAATACTTATCTTTGCATGCACTTTCCAAAAATTACTTTTCAGTTTCTCAGTCATATCTATTTCTTGTCCTGCTCTGGTATAATCCCCTCCCCTATTACCTTTTCTCCATCCTTCGCACACGCCAGAGGTTACAGCATCCCACTGACAAACCTTGTTAGAACAAGTTGCTAATCAATAAAAGATTACAGAAAGCCCTGTTTTCATTTTGCAACATGGAATCTGCTGCGAAGACTGGTCTCCTTGGAATACAAAGTAATAAAGATGCAGCCCAGAGGGCAAAATGTCATCTTCAGCATATTTAGTAAACATATTTTCAGCCACTGAATACACAGAAATAGGAGGCCAGGGGTGTGGGTGCACATAATATGGAAATAGTGACTGAGTTCTAAGTTTAAGGCTCTTCACATTTGTGGGATTTTATTTATGTCATCCCTTTTGTTTCCCTTTTAATCAGGGACGAAAAAAGAATGGATACACTCGGCTTCAGCAGGGAGGTCAGGGTTTCCTGCTGCTAATAGGAAAAAGGTGAGTGACAAAGCCAAAGCGTTGCTGTGCTGATCAGCACAAGCGCTTACTGATGACTTACCAGCTTTTCCACCTGCTTAAAATTAAACACATCCACAGGACAAATGGTCCTTGTGGCAAAAGAGTGAAATGGGTTTGCTTACTTTGCCGGTCAGGAACTATGTTATCCTGGTAAACAATTTAGAGATGCCATTAAATGGCTCCTATTTTGTTATATTAAATGATAAGCTGGGTTTCTATTCTGGTGTTATGCAGCTACTTTCAGTTCAATCTAACAGCTGGAAATGAGAAGGCTGCAGCTCCTTGTTACCAGGCAACTCTCCCCAGCAACCAGCAGCTGCCCCAGGGACCCCAGTGCAGGAGCTGCTGTGCAGTGACAGCTCTTCTCCCTTCTTCCAAACCCAGACTGATACACGGAGGTTGCTTCAGTGTGGGGTTCCCTCTAGGAGCGCAGAACATCTTGGGAAAACTTTGGCTTCGTCTCTCATCGTCCCACTGTATTGCATTGTATAGCTGGGACTTTAGCCACTGACTTCCAATGTTTTTCCTATATACATGCATTTTTGCAAGCAAACTTCTTTACTTTGAGGGTGGCAGAGCACTGGAACAGGCTGCCCAGAGAGGTGGTGGAGTCTCCATCTCTGGAGACGTTCAAAACCCGCCTGGACGCCTTCCTGTGCCACCTGCTGTAGGTGACCCTGCTCTGGCAGGGGGTTGGACTAGATGATCTCCAGAGGTCCCTGCCAACCCCTACCAGTCTGCGATTCTGTAATTTTTAAGTTACATGTTTGTTGCTTTGAATTAACAAGCACAAAAAAGAATACGTGATGCTCTTCTGATAAGAAGCCCATTTTGAAGGCAGCAATGGCCATCAGTACGCTCCCTTCCTGGCCCCGGGAGGCAGCTCACACATAATCTCTCCATTTGCCAACTTAGTGTTTATGTTATCCCTGTTGCAATTTTGTAGGGCATAATGCTGTATGGGCTTATATATGTTCTAATTATTTTGCTGCAATGTTCTTGTACTCTTCATGTCACCCTTGCATTTATTTATATTTATTTTAGGCTTTGTTCAAGCAACTAAAAATCCCCTAGAAAACAAGCACGTGTGGAACGCATATGAACAGAAGCCATGATGACCTCATACATAGTATATTAATATACAGCTGGACTAATAAAACACAAATTACGTCCACTAGGCGTATTTATGAAATACCTTACATCACTCAAGAGTTCATTTATATTCGGAGAGTCTGGTTTGGGATTCAGACTTGTTGAACTCTTGTCCCCGGTGAAGTCAGAAAGGGGCTCCATATGCTGACACCGCCTTTTCTCTTGAGTCCTTCCCGGCAATCAGACAGGTCACCGTAGTTGCTTCATCACCGGGATGCCCCATGATTTAACTCAGCAGACTTCCAGTGGGATGAGGATGGCGGAGAAGAGAGAAGAAGAAACAGATCCTTCCGTGCTGTTGCGATGCTTCAAGGCATTGTCTCGGCTGCAGAGGAGCATTCAGCAGGCAAACCAACGGCCCTGAAGAAAAATTGGTCCCTTGCAAAGGTTATTCCTCTGGTCATTCAGTCCAGTATACGGACATGGGCAGGAAAAGGAGCCTTTCTCTTTTTCTCTCTCCAGCGTAATGTATTGCTGTCAGAAACGTGTTTTGGGTCCCTTACTGAAGAGAAATATCAGTTAGGGAGTCTTTTATGAAATTTCTTTTTGATTAAATGTGTGAAAGATGAATAACCTTTCTCCTACATCTCTCTCCATGCATCCAGCTCCATTTCTTTATCCAAGTCCATTTTTCTCTCTCTAATCTACATTTGCTTATTCTTGTCAGCCCTTTCTTCCTCTACTAAAATTAAGAATATTTTGAAATTTAACCCTTTTCTTCTTGAGCCAATATATGATAATTGCTCAAAAGAGTTAAGTGGTATAATAGGACCTTTTCTGTGTTTTTTTTTATTAGAAAATGTTTAATTCAAACATACTGGATAAGAGGAATTTTATACCATTAGCATTATTGGAGACCTCTTGATGAAATTTCACATCCTCTCACAAAAATATTGGCCTGATCTAAACAAAGATACACGCTCCCGTGATGCCAGGAAGGATTTATATTTGGAAGAGGGGAGGGGAGACTAATGTTTCATACTTATCCTGGGACCTGAAAATAGCCCTAATGAAAGCATGGCTTCTAATTGTTTTTAGTTGCAGTTTCTCATCTTTCTGACATCACCATTTCGGATATTTCGACCATCACCATCCGTTTTCATCACCGTTCTCATTCTACCTCAATCTGTGTCTTTGAATAAGATTTCACACGTGTTAGTAAGATCTTTCAACGGCGCTGCATGACCATCTGTTGTTACGCTGAGTGCCTTGAAATCTTCTTAGAAGGCTTCCATCCTATTTTTTTTACCCTTCCAGCATTCTCTTCTCATTAATATAAACACTTTACAATTTTGATTTATTTTGATTCATTTTACAGCCAGACATAAGTGAAGCTGACATGTTTCAAACTCTGTTCCCTTTTAAAAGGAAAGTGTGGGCTGTGCAAAAAGCCCCAGCTCATCTGCATCAGCAGCACTTCAGGAGAAGGTCCTGTCTGGTCAACCACATGTGTTTCCCATGCAGCAGGGGCTGCATTGGTACCATGAAAGGTTCCTGTCTTGCACTTTGGGTTCAATTCCTGCTGATGGCGAGAAGAAATCCTAAATTTTTAGCCTGGGTGCCCATATTTTTTCTTATCAACTTAGGTCCATCTGGGGAAGATCCACACAATGCTACAGGAGATATTTCATCACTTGTTCATCAGCACAAATCCTCAGTTATTCTTCAAAATGACACTCTTTCAGTAAGGATTTTGTGTGTGATTTTTTCCAAACAATAAAAATTTGTGTGTGCCTGTGTGTCTGTGTGTGTGTGAAGACAGTAGGATATTTGGGATGCTGCTTTTTTTGATGTAAATTACCTGTCAGGGATGTCCTATAACTATTTATATTATAGTCTGTCTGCCCACAGTGGTTGCAGCTTGTGAGCTCCCTTCTCTGCCTGCTCACACAGGGGTGAAAATCAAGACACTCTTCAACCTCTTCAGAATTTTAATGCCAAATAGCAACATAAGGAGATATGACAGAAGCATTTAGTGATGGTATGATGGGCTCTTTAGCCTCAAGCAAGAAATCTATTACACTTTAACGTAATATCCTTAACTGGATAACAGTCATGCAAAGGCAGGCGTGTGGTAAAGGAACTGGGCTTCCTCAACAAAGCAGTTCACTCTCCAATCTGATGCTTGGATCCCAGGGATCCAGAGGTCCTTTCCAAACTGGAGGAAAGCAAAGCTGCTCTTTTCAAAGGGAGTAAGCAGTAAAAAGCCGAGTCAGTTATGTAAGGGCATCTTCCAGTTTCTCCTCCTTCTCTGCAACCTCTTCTTGCCATGAGAGATACACCAGCCCCCTTGGGCTTCCCGCCTCCCAGGTGCTCGGTGCTAACTGCATCGTGGTGGCCCAGATTGCACAGAAAACTGACCCTCTGGTCCCCCATGCCCACCTCATCCCTTCCACGACCTGCAGCAGTATTTAATGAATGGTGAGCCACGATGGACTGTAGGCTGGGGCATGAGATCTCGTGCTTTTGCTCAGTGCTTTTTAGTCCGAGAGATCACCCGTGGAGGACAGTGGCATGTTCTGCACGTTGCCTCGCTTGCCAAGGAGGGAGTGCCACTGCCCAGATGAGCAATTGGGTTTTGCTGGTGCCTAAAGCCATTTTCAGTCACCATTTTGACCTCTCTTGAAAGGAAATCCCACTGACCTGGAACTAAGACAGGAGTGACGGAGACGCCAACAGTTCAGAGCTTCCTGTCCTTGAAACCTCCAGTTTATTTCCTGGCATCAGGCTGTGAATTAGTTCACACAACTAAGCAGCAAGTTCCAGATCTGAATGCACTGAACATATTTGGCATGTGCCCAGCCTGTAGTGCATTCAGGTCAAGGATCGTGGAATCAGCTTGCTTACTCTCACAGGGATTTGCTGGTTAAGAATGCTGCCTTCCACAATCATTTCACTTTTTAAATATTCTGATGTAATCTCACATCCTTTTACTCCTCCCTCCTTGTAGAATAGAGAGAAAAAAAAAACAAAAACAAAAGGAATGCCATCTTTGGAGCACTTTTGAAGGAAAAAAGAACAAGAAATGAACGTGGAATGAGTATGTGAACCAGTTGGTTGTCCCTAAAATCTGAGATACTTTGGCAGTGGTTTGGAAATAAGTCTAACCAATTTTTCCTTGAGATCAAACAAGTACATTACATGGAAAAGCTTCCTTCAGAAGCTTTGACTTCTTTCAGAAATCCACAAGAACCATCTCCCCCATAGTGCCCTGGCTGGAGGAAGGAAGGAAGGAAGGAAGGAAGGAAGGAAGGAAGGAAGGAAGGAAGGAAGGAAGGAAGGAAGGAAGGAAGGAAGGAAGGAAGGAAGGAAGGAAGGAAGGAAGGAAGGAAGGAAGGAAGGAAGGAAGGAAGGAAGGGCACGGCACACCTGGTAATCCCTTCCTCTTCTTCATAACTCAGTATCTTCGACTCTAAAGTTGTGAGGCCTATTTACTCTTTTTAGGACGTTTTAGTTTCATTCTACAATTTGGTACCTACAAATGTAATTAGCTGCAGAAACCTAGAGGATCTTTGCTCAGTTACACCTTCTTCTACTACACTTCTGCAGCTTGGCTACATCCTACAAGCCGGTTTGCACTGAAAGGCAAATGCTCCCTTGGTTTTCGGTTTGGGATTAGGTAGGGAAGATGAACCAATTGATACTCATCAGAATTCGGAATAACTGGCTCAAGTTCTGTTACCTGGCAAATAATTTTTCAATTTTTGGTCTTTAACGAACACCTTCTAGTGGTATTTTTAATCACTTCTCTCAAAATTTGTTAAATTTGGTGCATATTTCTAAGACCTTACTGGGATAGCTGAGATCAGACCATATAAAGTCATAAATTCCGAAGAAATTGAATCTGTTGCTTTATGCAACTCATTGCTTAAATCTGCCTTAAATGCTGCGGTGCCAGAAGAATGCAAGGTGGAAAATGTGACTGTTAAAAGGACTTCTGGGCTCACCCAAATCAGTGTTTGATGGCTGTGCCAGGCAACTTACTGGAAACCATAATAAAGAATAGAATTATTAAACTGAAAGACATGTTGGAGAAGAATCAGCATTGCATATCAAGTAGGATGTCATGTTTTGCAAATGCATTAGAGGTTCAAGGAGTGATTTTTATGTAGATAAGGATGGTTCTGATTGATAATATTACATACCTGGATTTTCAAAAAGCTTTTGACCTGGTCTTTCTCCATAGGGTCTCAAAGTGTATTGTATGGAATAAAAGGAAAAGGATAAAAAATCTCTAAAAGAAAGGAAAGTCATAATTAGATTACACAATATAAAGAAGTTTCCACAATAATCTCTGCTGTTCAACATCTTCAGAAATTTTATGGAGAAGTTTAATGCCATGAGGACAGTTGGCAGATAATACAAAAATCGTCTGAACAGTCAAATCTGAAACCGGCAATCGAGAATTTCATAAGACTTGTAGAAAAAAGAAAGACTTTTCTGTTGCCTTAGTAAGCTGAATTGACTTGTCAAGGGGTCACAACAGTGACAAAACCATAAAAAGATCGGGGAGGGAGAATTGTGCATCCAGGGATAGGATGAAACCATAGAGCGAAGGAAGAGTGGGACAACCTATTTTGGGAAGGAAGAGTGGGACAAGCTGTTTTGGTAGCAAGAAACTCAGCTGTATCACTTGATAGCACTTGTAATGTGACAGGGTGATAAGCAACAAGTAAAATTTAATATAGGGACACGAAAAGTGATGCACCCGTGGAAGGCAACCCTCACCATATGTATCCGCTGGTAAAATAGCACCTCCACTCAGGAAAGAGGTCTCAGACCTTTTATTTATATCTCTTTGAAAAGAAGAGTTCAGGAAGTAAAAAGGAACTCAGGCAATGTTTGGAAATAATAAGAAAAACCAAAAGTAAGACAAAAGCAGGACAGTGCTGCTGTGAACCCACATCTTTAATATTACACGTAGTTTTGTCCGCTTCATCTGAACAGAAGCATAAATGGAAAAGATGCAGAGAAGGAGGAAAACAAAGATGGGGAATGCCTTCTGTATGAGGGGCACAGGCTGCAATCCCACAGCAGCCTATGGAATCCCTGCTGCAATCCCACCCCATACTTCTTTGCCCTGTCACTGAGCTGGTTTGGCACAGTAACCTGGTAGAAAACATACATGCACTAAAAACAGGCAGAGTTTCCTGCCAGGTGAGGGAACTGAAACGGCACAGCCACATCTCCGGACACGGGCAGGGGGACACACGACGGAGGGAGGAAAGTGGTGGCCAGTCCTAGGAAATCTCTGCCTGCAGCTGTAGCTTCGCAAGACATTTGGGCCAGCACTGATGCTGAAATTTGCAGGCCCATATTCCCTTCGCTTGCGGCCACTCGCTGCCACCCCTGAAAACCTCTCCCTTTTGGTGTTTGTGCAGCTGTGCAGCAGCTCAGTGGGGGAATTGATCTGAATTAAAATTAGTCATGTTTGTTGGGTTACTCTGATCGGGTTCGCTGCATGCCAGCACAAGAAGCGGATGTGACCAAAGGACAGGAACACGCAACCAGGAATGGTGGGAATACTTCTTTGAGCAATGCCAGCTCAAAGGGGTTTGGAAACAAATAATAGACCAAAGCTCCATAGTTTAGGAAAAGGGATGGTTCTCAAAGCATATGAGTGAGGTATATAAAATGGCATGGTGAAAGCAAATAGGGCATGATAATTCACCAATTCTTAGATGACAAAAATTCAAGTACCCTATAAAATTATTAAGGAGTGGATTTAAAACTGGTAGGAAACAGTTCCTGTCTAGCCTTTGTGCACATTTGGGACCTTGCTGCCACTCCTGGAGGCCAGAAGTATCAACGGATCAAAAAGCTATTTCACAAATTGATGGAGAAGAGGTACATTTGTGGCTGTTAGCATGAGAATGGACACAGTTTTTACCTAAGAGAACTCTTCAGAAGCTGAAAACAGAAAGAAAAGGTGACTCCATGGTGGTTTAGGTTTTTATACCTCTTACCTATATGTCTACTATTGGCCATTGTCATGCAGAAGATACTGGCCTAGGGATGCTTGCTTTGAACGAACAGGATGGCTCTTATGTTTTCATGTACTTTACTTCAGCTCTATGTAATATAAATACATTCCTTACATTTGTTACATTGTATTTGCAGTAATTTATTGTGGAGACACAAAGCCTGTACCAGATATTACCCAAATACAAAAATTATACTAGACAGGTTATTTTTTTCACACGACCCATTAAAGTTATCTTGAAGAATGTCTAGATTTGGTGTTACTCAAGTTATCTGTCACATTTACCCATCTGCTGACCATTAGAGATAAGAGGGGTAGCTTTAAAGGGGTGGCAATAGGCAGTCTAAGGGCAGCTCTGAGCCCTGACCCTACAGCTCTGGGTTACAGCTGACAGGGGTTCCTGCATCAGTCATGCCCCATGTAACTACAGATGGACAAGGGACAGTAAAGGACGGCTTGCAGCATATTGGTATAAACCACATCCACCTCTTCCCTGAGTTTATCTTAAAATATTGCAATCAACTGAAAATTTAGTTGTGAAGCAAATATGCGTACTGGGATGGGGGGAGAGCCCGAGTTTCTAATTTTAGGCAGGACTGGGCTGGGTTTGGTGCCAGCTTCTCGCTCTCCTGTGATGAGCCCCAGAGCCATTACAAGGATGGGAGGTCCGGGCGCAACCTCCCCGTCGCCTCCCCCCCGGGCCCCGCTGTCCGCCCATCGGCCCGACCCCCCCCTTAAATAACCCCTTCCCCCCCACCACCCCCCCGCGGCGTCTCGTCCACGGGCAGGTACGCGGGGCCGGTCCGCTGCCCCGCCGCGAGGTGTGTCCCTGCGCGGCGGCGACTTGGCGAGCGATTGGGTAGGACGGGCGAGCGGCTCCCCGGCTCCCCTGCTGGGCTCCCCGCCGCCGCGCTCCCGCAGTAGCAGCGCGCTCCCCGCCGGCGCCGCCGCCCGCCCGCCCCGCTCCGCTCCGACACCGCCCGCCCCAGCACGGCCCCAGCCGCCGCCGCCGCCGCATCATGCCGCATCCCGCGGCGCCCCTCGGGGCCGCCCTGCTGCTCGTCCTGCTGGCGGCGGACTCCTGGCAGAGTGAGTGCTGCGGATGAGCGCCGGGGGGGGGGCCCGCCGAGCATCCCCCAGCGCCCCCCGTGTGCGTGCGGGGGGTCGGGAGCTGCTGGGGCGGAGGGTGGAGGTGGCGGGGGGGGGGATGCGCAGATTCACGATGCGGCGGCGGCGGAGTCACCGGCGTGAGGGGCCGCGGAGAGGCCGCGGCGAGCCACGGGCGGGGTGGGGGGGCGCCGGGTGAGGAGGGGGTTTGGCGCCCCGCGGCGGGGAGGTGGGTGTCCGTCCGTCCCTCCGTCCTCCCTCCTCCCCGGCCGGGCGGTTTGGTGTGCGGGGCGGGGGGTACGGAGCGGCCAGGCGGGCTCAGCTGCTCACCGCTGCCTCCCCTTCCTCCTGCTCCTCTCCTCCTCATCCTCCTCCTCCTACTACTCCGCTCCCCCCTGCAACCCCCGCCGGCCCGGCGATCGGTGGCCCAGACGTGCTGCTGCCCGCCCCGGAGGCTGCCCAGTTCCTGCGGCAGAGGCAGCGGCGAGCGTACCAGATCTTCGAGGAGACCAAGCAAGGGCACCTGGAGAGGGAGTGCGTGGAGGAGCACTGCAGCAAGGAGGAGGCCCGGGAGGTCTTTGAGAACGACCCCGAGACGGTAAGGGCGCAGAGCCGCAGCGGATGATTTGGGTGGGTTGTCTGGCCCTGCGCTCCCTCCATCCCTCCATCCATCTGCAGCTGGATGCCGGCTGCCTGCACAGCTGGGGAAGCCGCTGGGAGGAGGAGGAGGAGGAGGAGGAGGAGGAGGAGGAGGAGGAGGAACCAGAACCATTAGGTGAATGACTGGGAGCCACACGGGGTAATGAGCACTCAGGCTGTGCAAGGGCTGTGTCAGTGCTGTCCAGTTAGAAATGCCACCTTGAGGACGGTCTGGGTGATGATGGTTTGGGTGAGCAGCCCAGCCGCTGGCATGGCTGCTGTCTCCGGAGAGTGGAAGGGCCCTGTTCACCCATGGCATAAATCCATCAAGCAAGACCAGTGCGACATACTGCTGTGGCTTCTCTGTCTGGACACCTTTCCTTCAGCTTCCCATCCCAGATGTATTTGTAATCCCCTTAATGTTGTGGCATATGTCTGAATAGGGGTTCCACAGAAGTAGTATGTCACAAACACACTTTAATCCTTTTGGGCCGTATTCAGCTTGGCCAGCGTTTTGGAATCAGTACGTTGAGGACCTGTCACTACGGCAGCCCGAGAGCATGTGTACGGGAATGTGGTACCGCTGCCCTTCTAACACTAAGCGTGGATTCACACAGTAACAGCCCGCACACCGCATGTGGCGCTGACTTTCCCAGTCTTTTCAAGCCTGACTTTCACTTCAGTCGTCTTCTCACTTTGGCCAGCATGTGGCTGCAGTTGTGCAGCTTTACTAAAGCTTGGCTTACTCTTCCAGTTACTTTACACCTCCTCTCCACGCTGTTTTGGATGGGCTGTTCTCATTGCAGAGATTATCTGGCACTGATTTAGCAGTGGGAAGTGGATTTTCTTGGTGTCCAACCGAAGCTTGATACTGCACAGCCTGTTCCTGTTAATGGTATGATGCTCTAGGGAGAAGATAGGACAGAGAGAGAGAGAGTGTGCGTGTATATGTGTGTACGCAGAGACACACACCACAGGCGAGGGAGGGACTCATCTGAGGAGATGTTTTATGCTTCAGTCAGACAAGTCTTGACATGCGTGCTTCGTTAGCAGGCTCAGCCCTGGATAGACGGTGCAGTAGCTTGTTGTCACAAGGCAGTAGTAACTACGGCAAAACCACTGTCACGCTGGCTTTTGTTTTTGACAATCTTTAATTTAGAGCTTAATGAGGAGCACCTGCCCAGGCAATGTTTAATGGCACACCTCTTACGTGTACATGTAATCACATCTGCATGCAGCAGTGTTTGCCTCTGTCCTGTAAAACTGAACTAATACAGAATATGGATAACTGTAATGTGGTGAGAGGGGCTGGCACAACTATTTCCATGTTCATGTTGGATAATGTAACTTTGAGCCCAGTATAAATATTCACCATACAGCAGCGAATGCAGGAAAAAAAGATCCCAGATGCGATTTTGTAGCGTTCTGGCAAAAAGGAGATCTGAGGTCACCAGTTTTGCTAACTCACTCCTGGCCAAGAAAGCAGCCCAAGGCGATGCATTGATAGATCAGTTTAGAAGGTGGGAGGCTGTGTAAATGTGTCAGGACTTTTGATCCAGTCATGCCTTTTAAGTACATTTTGCAGGACAACACAAGCTTTCTGTCATTGCAAGTGATTTTGATTTTTTTGGTGCGTTTCCTTCGTTACTGCTGCTAGGTCTCTCTCTAGTTCTGTGAACCTCTGAAGAAAGATCACTAAGGCTAGGTGAGCTTCTAGTGTCTGTGTCCCCTTGCTTACTTTACATGTGTTTCTACACCAAAGCATCGTATTTTATAACACTTTTAGGTCACTGCGGTGACATAAGATACTGCTTTTTCTGAGACACAAACCTCCCAAGAGCTGTGAACTTGCTTTTTACGTGCAGTATATCTTGCTCCTTGCTGTTACTTTGCTTCAGTTTGACTGGGAAGCGAGTGTGCCACCGCCTGTCAGGGGGATTTATGGCCCTCCCTATCCATTTTGCAATCAGTGTGTGACACGAAGGCAGCAGCTGCTGTTCAGTAGCAGTTTTCTAATGCATGGTGCCAGGGGTCATGTATGCGGGCTGTTATTGCTCTACACATTGGAAGCCTTCAGTGCTTTGTAATGAAGAGGTGACTGCTCCTCCGGCAGTGTCTGTGGATTTGATGGACAGAGTATTAATAGGCATCTGAGGCAATGGAAGTGTTTCTTAAATGCGAGGAAGTTGTCATGCTGTCATTTCACTGATGCTGCCTTGTACGTCCTGTCCTGGTCACTGACAGAAGAAGGAAGCTAGCTGAGACAGACTTGACTCAGGAAAGATGAAAACTGTTGATAAAACAGTTTGAGGAATTACAGAAACTGCAGTCACGCTTCAGCATATTGTCAGGCTGCAGCTGGACCGTGCTGTGGTAAAGCGAGGGCTTTTTATTGATGGGGGAAATGTACAGATTGCTGTTGACAGCCGATGATTCCTTTTGGTTGAGGAAGGCTGAGTTTTTTGTCTCTGCCTGCATGGATCTGGTCACAGAGATGAACTACTTCGCTCATAACAGAAAGAAACAGCCACGGCACTTTTTGTCCTGCGCAGAGCCCTGTGGCTAACCTTGCAGTAGGCAAGCCGTGGGGAGCACATCACTGCATCTCTCATCTGTGCTGTTACATCTCCCAGGTTTTATGCTTTAAAGCACCAGATGAGCACGAATGTGGGCATTTGTCTGTTTACTGCCCCATGGGAGCAATGGCCTTGCAGCTTTGACAGCTGCGGGTTAGTTTGAGATTAGTTAATAGCTTGCTGCTTCTATTCGACCTCAAGAAAGGCGTGCGATGTGAGCACAAACGTGTTGTCCATCTTCCTGTCCCCCCCATCGGAGGACCTAATGAAATGTATGTCTTCATTACAAACCTTGCCATTCCTAACTCTCCTATAGTTATGTAAAGAGAATTTCAAGGCCTGATTTCCAAACCTGTGACTTAAAGATGTGCTATGAAATTGCATTGAAGAGTTCAATCAGATAGCACCAGAAGTCCAGGTAAGACGAAGCAAGGCCGTAGTGTAGCTTGCGTGAAGCTTCCCAGGTAAAACCATAGCTTGATCCAGCCCATCATAACATCTAGCCAAGAATAACATTTAATGGAAAGATACCTACTGAAGCAATGGAAGGCAAGGAAAAAGAGTGCTCTGGTGTAGGTAAACGGTCTATTTACTGGTCTATCCAGTAAATAGGAATGAGATGTTGTTTACCTATACCAGAGCACCATTTTCGGTGCCTTCCCTTGTTTCAGTGATGAGCTTTCCAAAGCAACATCTGCAAGCCGTCAGCAGGAGATACACATTCTCTGAAACCTGAATGCGGGTGTTACCACATGTGTGGTTAGTTGCATCAACTGCTAAGAATAGTGTATTAGGCGGGGCTAAATAGCCATTCATTTGCCGGCCAGTGCAGCTTTTGTCTTTTATGCTACGGAAAATATAAATATCAGCTTGCCCAGACTGGAGGAAGGAAGATCAATTGAAACATTTTTAGATTGGGGTTTTTTTTAAGAGGCAGAACAAAACTCGGTCTGTGCCATTTGTATGACTATACATGGTAAAAACAAGTGTGAGCCTAGGTTAATGGGTCTTGCAGCCTATCTTTTTTATGAAGCTGATTATACTATCCTTAGATATTATTGCAGAATTCTGGGACGGTTCCTGTTTTGTAATTTCATTTATGCAATAATTTTCATTTCACAGAAAAATGAAAAGATAATATGGTGGGAAAAAAATAAGGATGGAAAACATGTTCATGGTAGGTATGAGGACTGTTTCTAAATGTGATCTATTAAAAAGATATGCTAGGTGTGATAAATGGGATGAAGTTGCAAAATATCTTGGATATAGAGATAAGAAAGTTATCTTATTTAAAATGTTGATGAGGCCTTATAAAAAGCAGTACTGCAGAAATATTTGACCTTGGTATGCAGTCAAGGTATTACAGCTTGTTAACCAACTGATAAACTGCTCAGGAATTTGGTTGACCTGCTCTAAAAATGTGGTCATCCAAGCATGTAAAACACAGGGCAGAAGGGAGTGTAGTTGCTGTTGATCTTGGAAACATTGGATTTCACTAAAGAATAAATACGGCAAAAACGTGTCCTTGTGCAGGGAGTTTCTCTGTTTTGAAAGGCTCAGCGCAGGGAATGTGTTTGAATGCAGCCTCTTATCATTTGGTACTCTAGTTTATCAGTGCAGCATCTGTCACTGCGCATCTTGCTTGCTGTTGTGGCTGTTGAAGAATTGCTGGTCTTCCTGCACCATTGAAATTGCCATGCTGAATACTTGGAGAGCTGTTAGGCCCACCAGAAGCACTGATGTAGGTCAGCCTGGCCACCTGTGTTTACTGTTTATGGATTTGTCCCTCAGCAGAGTACCGTGGAAAGCCAGCTGGTTTTCACACGTGTGCAGGATGAACATCTGATTCACAGGCATCCACACGAAAAGCTCTCATGCTTTTTGAGGAACTTGCATCCAAACTCCCATTAAAATTTATGGCTTGTCAGATGCACAAAACACTGGCAGAGAATTACAGAGTAACTCGGGCTGAAAGGGACTCAGGAGGTCTCTAGTCCACTCATCTAGTCCAGTCGCCCACTCATGGCAAGGGCAGTGGCGAGACCAGACCATGCTTTTGGGGGCTTTTTGCAGTCGTGTCTTGAAAATTATTGACCCTAACAAAGCATCCAGCAATGTCAGCATTCTTTCTGCTAGGCTGGGTTTATCAAGAAGCCAAAATGCAGATGAAGCAATATATAGGGTGTGATAATGGTCAGTTTGGTTGTGTTTCATAGTGTTACTGGCTCGTTGGTATTATTTCTTTATTTGTTCCATTATGGGACACGGTCATGATAACACAGATGAGCTGCATGCATGGACTAGAGTCATCCAAACTTTGTGCTGCTCTTTTAGGAGGGGTGCTTGGCGGACAATGCTTAGGTCTTATTTCTAAGAATAGCAAGGTAGATACACATTTGCAAATACTAATCAGAAAAGTATGAAGGCATGTAGAGGGAGGAGAGGAGTTAAGCAGTATAAAATTTCTTTGAGTAATTTAGTGAATGTTGTGTAGTCTAGACTTGAAAAATACTGATATCATCTTTAAATAGACATGTCATTATCCCTGTGTAGAATATTCCTTTCTAGATCCAGTCAAAAATATGGTTTTACTTGCTGTGAAAATTCTTTTCAATATACCACTTTGTTATGGCATTTTGGCAGAGTGTGGAGGAATGGCTAGATTTATAGGCGGTATAAATTTTTGTATCTCTTCTTGTTGGTACAGAATTCATCTGAGAGAGGGAAAGAGTTACCAGGGAACTCTGTGCTGATGATTTAACCTGCTTGGACTCAGTATATGGAAGGATGGATTCCCAGGCACAGTGGTACCTGCTTAATAGATTTTGAGAAAGGAAATAAGCAGAGATTTTGACGTTTGTCCAGGAGCGGCTTGAAGGAGAGAAGAACGAAGTAGAAAAGTTTGGGTGCCCAGATGTATGCCACAGTGGCATCCCAGTTTTCTGCTGGGATGAGATCTGTGTGAGCACCAGTTGGTCTCCCTTCTCTTTCTTCCTTCTCCCTGTAGTTTTCTCATAAAGGAAACACAGAATGGGAGAGTCGTACCAAATTCCAGTGGGTCTAACTGATCTGGAAGGCAAGCAGATTGGGACAGTGGAACTGGAGGCATCTGTCTACTTGGTGGCACAGACACAGCGTTTGTTTGTGGTGGTGGAGTTCAGTAGCAGGAAGGTGACAAAAATACTCCTGCCTGCCTTAGAAGGCAGGTCGTACATTTATTAGCTAAATGCTGCTTTATCAAAAGTTATTGAGAAGGGTGAGCAAAGTTTGCTATTGGTGGAAGCAGACACAGCTCCATCAACTGCTGGACTCATACCTGCCTGATCTTTATCTGTTGCCACTCGTGTGAGTTTAGCCCAGAAGCTCAGAGCAGACCTGGAAATACTGAAACACCACATCCCAAAACTACTACACGCTAAACCTCCTGTGCAGCGGGAGGGAAGGAACAAGAGGACACAAAAGTGGCGAATATACACTAGGGGTGCTGTTTGAAGATAGGATGGGAAAAGATGCTAAGAATGGCAAATTGAAGATTTAGGTCAAGAAGGAAGATAATGAAAAAAGCAGATAAAGTTAATAAGTCAGGTTTTTTAGAGGAATACAATAGGTTTTAATAAATACGTGCAAGGGGGAAAAAAGCCAATTAAAAATGAAGAAAATTGTTTTGTGACTAAGGGGTCGTTTAATTTTCTTTTTAAATTAAAAAAGGCGGAGCAGCCTCCTGGGAGTTAAAACAGAGTTTGTTAGTACAGCTGCAGGAGAATCAGGTAAGAGAAACATTGAATCTGTATAAACTGGCAGTTGTGGTTCATGTGTGCTCCAAACTCTATGTGAACTTAATGAATTACAAGCAATTACTTTCCAGGAAGTATGAAGCACAAGAATGGAATCAGCATCAGAGATTTAGAAGAAACTGAGAATGGGGATAGCAAGGGAGCTGCAGACAGCACGGCTGCTCTGGAGACTGTGGGACGCAGAGCTGGGGTATGAAGAGAGGAAAACTTTGGGGCAGGACAGTTACTAAAGAAGCAGCAAAAATGTTCATTATCTCTTACTTCAGTCCCCAGTGAAGTAATTCAGCAAGTGCTAAATGGCTAAAACCACGGCGATTTGAAAACAGAACCACTGGAAAGGGGGGGAACAGATTCTAGCAGTTTACTTCTCCTCCACTCACATTATGATCTTTTCAGGTTTTGGTTTCACATTTGGCAGCTCATCTGATCTAGCTGGTGTAGGCAACCCCTTTGCCTATTCTGTTCACACTGCCTGCACAGCAATTTGTGCAACTGCGTGGACCGATTTAAGGAAATGACCTAAAAAAAAAGTGGTCTGGAGAGGAAAATGATCATTTTGCAGCTGGATCGGTTCCCTGGCCCAGGTCACAACACACCTTCACAAAGGGTTGCGCCAACACATTGCAAATGACAGTGTAGGTTTAGGATGGGAAGGCCAGGTGCCAGGGGAGAAGCAGAAAGGGTCGTCACAGCTCATGCTGTCGAAGGAGTGAATGAATAACCAAGCCTTGGAGAATCTAACTGAGGTTTTTCAGCAGGTCTCCCTTCCAGATCTGTACCTTTATCACTGTTTTGTTATGACCCTTTGTTTTAGAGGCTTTTCACACACGCACGTGTCTGTGGGGAGGTTCCCATATTTATTTGTGTTCTTCCTGTTCCTTTGAGCATCAGTAGTGGAACCCAGAGGAAGAGCAAAGATGGAAAGTAAGGAGGATACGCAGGGAGGGGGACAAGTGTTGGTGTTGTCTTCACTCTGCATGCCTGCCAGGACAGAAGGGTGCATAAATGAAGAGGTGAAAGGAGAATGGGTCGTGATTGCACTGTACGAAATCACGTGCATCTGGAGAGCTACCATGTTTGGCCAACTCCTGGAACAGAGAATCCTAGTTCAATTCCAGAAAGCGTTTAGGACAGGAACAGAAAAGCAAAAGTTACTTAGTTATTAAAATAATGAACAGGGAAGTATGAGAACAGATTCTCTCACAAAGGCCAAGTGTTGTCTCAGATGTCACTTCCCTGTTCCTCACTTGCCGGTTCCCTCTAAGGCCAAATCCAGCGATGCCTTAAAGTGGCTGTTCCTGTGAGTTGCAACCTCTGCAAGTAAAATCCTAAGAAACACTATCATTAGATTACAGGAAGGAGAAAAATACAGTATTACGTCACTTCAGTGGATAAAATGTTACAGAGCCTGTAAGAGAGATCATAAACATTTAAATCACGTTGGATGGGATATATCATCTGTTCTATTTTAAATATGGCTTAAATAATTGCAGAGTAATGGTATAATATAGGATGTTGAAGGAAGACAACCTTTCATTTATGCTAGGTGTTTTGTCAGATCCCGCTTTGCTTAATTTGACTGAAGTTTCTCAGTGAGTGTTAGTTTAACCACACGTACAAATATCGTGACTATTGCAACAAGTAAGGATTCAGACAAGCAACAATGAGTGAAGATGTGTTATCAAATTGGGATCCTCTTTTCCAGCTGCACATTAATACAGCTGGAGGGAAAGTAGCCTTTCAATCCTGAAGCAGTGGAGGAAACCTTGAGGCATTCCTGATTGGGTTGTGTCAAGAATGACTTAAAAGCACATGCAACCAACTGACTGGAATCACTCTAAAAATTACTTTTGTTGGAATATTTGGCCCTTGGCACCAGTTACATCCATTTCACACCATTACTGTCCAATCAAACCCTGCCTCAGGCTGCATACAGAAATCATCTCTGTGTGCCCCCTGCATCTTCACAAATGTGAAGTATCTGTGTTTTGCTTGGCTGTGACATACAGGAACTTTTTTTTTTTCTTCTTTTCTTCCCTTTCATGACTTCTTTTACTGTTATTGTGCATTCTGATCATTGGTGGGTTCTTCCTCATTGCAGAGCAACATCTTTTGCTGAAGTGGCACCTCAGTAAGCTGTTGGGAAATAGTCCTGCCCCTCAGAAAAGGGCAAGGGAAGCTATGACAGTAGGTGGTTTTTGTTTCCAGACTTCTGGATTCTGCAGAGATGCCGAGTCTCTGTGAAATGTGTGATACTGGAGCATGTGGTCTTGAATGCTTCTTGTTGGGAAAGATCAACAACTTGGTGGAAGGGGCAGTCACAGTCTCTGTGCACCAGAATAGCTGGGACAGTGGGAAGTGAATACTTGGCAAATGGACACAAAATCTAAAAGCTGCCCTAAGCAGCTGTAACTTTGGTGTCAGGAGATGAGACTTGGAGGCTGCTTTTGGACTGTAACATGGCCTGCTTGCTTCTCTAAAGCCTCACTTGCCAAATTGTGGAGAGAACTTCTCTTTGCCCCTTGCATGGAGAATGCAGATCTCCCCAAACCTAAATAGGAAGCAAACTAACCTGGCTGAATTTAGGGTTCCTCACAATGAGAAGGAAAGTTTGTGCAAGCAACATGGCATTGATTTGAGCATAACTTCTGTAACTATAGGTTCTACATATTTAAAATTCTGAATTGCAGGACTGTTTAATTATGTTGTATGGGAGGAAGGCCTAAACATTCAGCATGAGATTTGCTATGCCTCAAAAGCCTAGGGCTGAGTTTTAAAAAATGCAGAGAGAGTTTAAAAAACTCATAAATGCGTTTAAAAAATGCATTAATGAGATTTGCATTCTCAGGTTATAACAGTTAACAACTGTCAAACACTAAGTTATAGCCAATTATGGCTGGGAGTGGCCATTTCTTTGCAAGGACAGTGCAGGCCTGCAGTGTGGAAACATGGAACGTTTATAAACGAGGAGGTCAGGCCATGCCCAAGGCAAACATTCTGTCCTGAAGGAAAGAGGAAAAGGGAGAGTCATTATATGGAAATGAGAAAAAGGGCATTATGTGGGATCTGTTGCTGTTCTCTAAGAGGTAACTAGGTAACTAAGAAAGTGCATTTTAGACATTACCATTGCTAATACAAGTCTGAGAGATCCTCCAGTGTTAGCAGTGCTGCAGTCACAGAATCGCAGTATCACAGGGTGGTTGAGGTTGGCAGGTATCTCTGGAGGTCATCTGGTCCAAACCCCCTGCTCAGGCAGGGCCAACGGTGGCCAGTTGCCCAGGACCATGAACAGTCCTTCTGTAAGGAGGATAAACTACTAAACCTATCAGATGATAAACTATATTTATCTGCTGCCACTATAGCTCAAACCTGATTTTGAGTAGACTCGGTGCTGATCAGGCTTACCTGACCTAGTACTCCAGCGAAACAAACAGAAGCAGTTGGCAGGCCCTTTTGGCTGAGATTTCCAGTGCTGCCAATGACTTTTAGCAACAGCGAGAACATTTTCCTGGTGTAGACGGGGTCATTGTTATTTTTTCAGAAGGGATATTTTTATACAGTGACTCATGTTAACGCCTGTTCTGATTTGGTGTTCCTCTATCTTCTCTAAACATGCAGCAGGACTAATGCATACCCAGTATAATTTCACTAACTTCTGGATTTTACCATTAAGGGAGAGTTTGGCCCTAGAGTAGAAAATAGATGGTGACCCCAGTCACATTGTAGGTTTCCTTTGGCAGGGAAGCTGGCATAGGTACTCCTGCCCCTTCAACTCCACAGCCCTGCTATGAATTCTTACCTTCTCCTGCGTTGTTTCAATGCAGGGTATTGTGGGGGTGGCTCCACTGTTCTTAACTATTTCACTGCAACCATTAACATTTGGAAATAAAAACAAGTATAAAAATGAACAACCTAGAGTTTGGGGGGGGGGGGGAGTTTATTGGTGTTGGTTTTTTGAGGACAGTTTTAAATGTATGCTCTCTTTTCATGTTATATACCCACACTAAGTGTTATAGTGCCTGTGTTATAAGGGTAGGAATAAGCTCTGGATGTAGGTGGGAGAGGAACTTCTTAGCCCCGTGAAAAAGTATTTGGTGTCACTCTACCCTAAAATAAAAGCATGGACTCCTAGGTCTTGCACTACTGTTGTGGAAACCAATAATTGTGTTTAATGCATCGAAGGACTTGCTTCTAGCATGTACGTGTGTTCGTGTGGACGGGGTGAGGGCTGTAGAGCTTAAATCTTTTCTGTTAAAGCACGGCTCTGTCTCCTGGACAGCAAGGGAAAGGTCTCTGGAACTGAGCTGGAGGGATTGGCCTCATGCCGTACTTTCCACTTCACTGAAAGGTCGGAGAGTTGCAGATGTGAGGCATTTCCCAGCCTCTCCTATTTCTCCCTCTTTACCTGAGATCTCTGCTGAGCTGTACTTCTGGTGGCACGTGACATGTGGTGTGTAACTCACACTCATGCAGTCTGCAGGCTGTGGGTGTCCTGATGCCAGGCCCTTGACAATTGAAGCTTCTGGCGTCCCAGTCGTACTGCTTCATATGTGGGAATGAGTCAGACAGAAAGCGTGTTGGGTCACAAGAAACAGGGGTGCAAATACATTAAGATTTTCTTGGTAGGAGCAGGCACAGAGGTTGGAACTGTTGGAACTACGTTTGTGAAGGTTGGTCCCTTGTGGAGGCTGGTGCTTCTGGCAAGGTGTTGTCTTCCTTTTGCATGCACTGGGACATGACTACTGGACAGATGGGTTAGAAAGCTTCGTGAGGTCAGTGTCTGTACAACAGATTATCCAAAGGATGTTTATGTCCAATATGCATTTGTTTATAGCTTTTTGTTTTAAAAAGCCCATTGCTCCTGCTTTTATTTTCAGCAGTAATTAGGAAAGCAAATCCAAAGGGGAAAGGCTGACAGCATTCAATTGTTGACTTCTTTTACTGGAGTCCAAGCTGAAAATTTAACACTTACTATAATTCTGTGCTGAGTTTTGCAACCACAGTGGTCACAGTTAAATAACCTCCTGAATTTTGATCCTGTGGGTACCGAGTGGCTTTGTGGATGGTGAGGTGTTTGGTGAGCCTGAAATTGAAGGTGACTAGTTGACAAATCAGCAAAGTAGTAACAGGGAATCTTTGCTAACTCCTTGTTAGCAAGCCTCAAAGCACTTCCCTTGGCATTTTTATTGGATCCTGAAAATACAACTGAAGACTTCTGGTGGAGGGAAGATGAGTCTCAGACTTTCAACAGGGACCTGACCCTGTCTAGGGTTTTCATCTTCCCTGACATCTGTGGGTCATTAAGACTCAGTACAGCACAGAAGACTGGAAAGGGGTTGTAGAGTTGAGCGCTCACACACAAGAAATAATGCATGTCTGGCTATTTTTCTCTACAGCTTAGGCAAAACTTGAATTTTTAACTGGGAAAACTTCTCATCAGTGTTTTTTTGAAAAGGGACTGCTACTTTCACTTAGAGCAAGTTCCTTTACTCAAGGTGGAAGATCATTTGTCCTTCATTTTTGATTAATCTTTTGGCTGAATGGAAATACATCGTCACTGTATTTCCAGAAGCCTGTTGTAAGGAAAATTGATTACGGACAAAAATGAAAAGTTAATCATACAAGAATGAGTAATGTTAGAACCTGTGATGGCGTTGCTTTGTTTTAGAATGGTATTATCATCAGGTCCTCTAGACCTGGAGAGGTGCTACTGATCAGCAGGTAGTTTTGTATAACATAAGTAAATGAGGAAAAAAGGGAAAGAAGGGTTAAATTTCTATTATTAGCCTTCTGTTAAAATCACTTACCTCTGTTGTGTACCTTGTGAAATGGAGCTTGTGGTGATACAGTGTCTTGGAGTTTCACTCTTCTGCTTTTCAACTGGCATTGAATCAATATACAGTCATTTTGCGTTTGGAAGGTTATTTGTGGAATGAAAATAACTAGTTGCTTTAATCTCTCATTCAAAAGTAAACTCTAGACAACTTTTCTGGCATTCAACTCATTCATCAGAGGTCAAGGAGAAAATTAAGTTTTATGCCTTTGCCATCACTGATTTGGAGTAATTAGGCTCGTGGCCATGAATATGAAATCTCCTATTTCTTGTCCTGTGAGTGCAGAAAAAGTTGTTCTTGCCAGTGTCTAAATTATCCTGTTGGTGGTTAAACACATCTGCACATTCTTGTGACGTATATTGAATAAAGTGGACATAATGAAAAAGATGTTTGGAATATTTCATCACATGCCGTTATCTTTTTCTCAAGTGCTGGCGGAAGTTCAGTTTGTGGTTATAGCACAGCTGGACACTCATCTGAATACTTAGACTGTTTAGATTTAGTTTTATTTTGACTGTGTATTTTTGGCTTATCTTTTCCAAAACTAAACCTTAAAAAAAAAAAAAGAAAGAGGGAGAGAGTGAATTCTGAGCTCCACACTCAGTTTGTTAACCCAAAGAGTTGTTCAACCTCAAAAGATACCAAACCTGTTACCCTCAGGTCAGAACTGGAAATTAGAGTAAGTGTAAGCTACTTCTGCTTCCTTATTGATGCTCTTGTGATTTAGACTGAATATTTACATGGTGCATTTCAGTAACTGGAGCATATTTGCCAGAAGCGATTGATTTTTCTGGAGGATGACAGCAATGCAAAACTTTTAGTTTATATGACCTTGTCAACCAATTGGTTGCATTAGACAGTCCAGGTCAAATTGAATCACGGTGTGTGCCTGTCTCTGTTGTATTCACATGTCTGTACATATGCATGAGCTTATCCAAACATCTGTAATAAGAGGAGAAAATAGAACAGTTTCAAATCCTGCACCAAGATAGACCAAATTAATTTTGTAGAATAGATATTTACTGTCCCAATCTCACTGCAGATAGTGTTATATGAAAGTTGCTTATGTTGCGTGAAAAAGAATTACACTATGCATATGCTTTCATAATTAGCTGAGAAATGGTTTATTTTAACAAAAAAAAATAGGCACTGATACAATCCACAAGTTTTCCCTCATTGCACACCCTAACTACAATTTTAACAGCACTTGAACTAGTGACTTACACATTATGAAATCCAGTATGAAGTGAAGTTGGAAAGAAATGCTTTTTCCTGGCCATGAATTTTTGTATTTTTTTAAGAACGTGGTTTAATGATCAGCTTATGCCAATCTGTATTTTCCTGCTGTTTCTCTGTGTTGCTGCAAGCAATTATGTGACTGGCAAGGCCTCACCAGGCTGAATATTTTTCTGACATGCAAGCTTAGATCCACATCACATCAGCAAAGTGCTGCTCTTGCCGCATGCCTACACTTTGTTGATGCACGGTAGGGAACAGTAACACGTGGTTGTGCACTGTGAGAGGAGTGGGAATGCCTTTTGCAGTCCAGTTTTAGGTCAATGAAAGTCAATTTTCCCCTCACTTGCAAACTTTCAGCCTTCACTTCTTTGAGTGGACAGTCTCCATGATGTGATGGAGTGGGTGGTATGGCAATGGATGCTGCTTGTAAGTTGTAGGGTGCTCACTGTAAGATGAAAAGGTACCATTTTAGTGCTTATGGTGTTAGGGTGCTGCCTGTGTCCTACATCAGCAGAAGGCCTTCAAGGAGGCACTGGGTGACTAAATATTTCTGTACTTTCCCTCTGGGGTTTTGTCCCTAGATTTCTCTTCCTTCCCCTACCTCATGCCACCATCAGCACCTTTACCTCTTGGGTAAGTGGCTTCACGCTCATCCATTGCCACTTACCAGGTCAGCTGTCATCAAAAAATACCTTCAGACTGGAGCTACTGTTTCTTTCCTTTTCTAAAGTCAAAATCCATGTATGATACTGTGCTGCTTCTGGCTCTGAATAAGAAGAAATGAGGATCACAGAGTCACAGAATGGTTCAGGTTGGAAGGGACCTTAAAGACCATCTAGTTCCAACCCCCTGCCATGGGCAGGGACACCTCCCACTAGGCCAGGCTGCTCAAAGCCCCATCCAGCCTGGCCTTGAACACTTCCAGGGATGGGGCAGCCACAAATTCCCTGGGCAACCTGTGCCAGTGTCTCACCACCCCCACAGGAAAGAATTTCTTCCTAATATCTAATCTAAATCTCCCCTCTTTCAGTTTAAAACTGATGTTGATGTTTAGACCTTGTTAAACAACTGTGTGCAAGACCACCAAGCTAACAGCAGCTCTTAAATAGCATGAAAATAGAAGCAAATATTGTTCAATAAATCTTTGCCTTTTTTTTTTTTTCCCTCCTACAGGAGTATTTTTACCCGAAATACTTGGGTGAGTTGCAGCTTTTACTTTCCCTTTGTGGCAGTGCTGGTATGTGGTGCCTGACACTGGAGCTTGTCACAGCTGAAGTCTCTGCTAAGGAAAGTGATGGAAATCTGATTGCAGTAAACATGCATTTCTAACTTTTAAGATAGACTGTACGGTCCTTATGTGATTTTGAGGTGTGTTTTTTAGTTGCGTATAGATTTGCCTGCAGAGATCCTTTATATGTTTTCCGCATGTTAAATATTGTTGCATTTATATCTGTAGCTTGCATCATTAGTAAATAATTTGAAGTCTTCTACCTTTTTCCCTTTTTAATTAACTTAGCTATTAACTAATCTTATTTTTAAAAAAAAGTGCCTCCACTGATTGAACCGCTGTCTTATTCTATTGACTGTATCATAGTCATGGTATCATATTGTTTTCTGTTTGTGTTTAATATGTAGTACTTAATATCGCAAATGCCAACAGTCTGAGAAAACTCCATGTGCTTTTTAGTTTTTTTTTAAAGAGATTTAGTAGGTTAAATTTGAGTAGTTACTGACATGCTTTTAGAATCATAGTAGCATCTGGTTAAGTGATCATCCTCTTTGGATGGTTTATAACTCTACTGTACATCAGAGCTAAAAAATTTTAATGAACTGAAGAATTTTAAGGCATCTGGTAGATTATAATATTGCATAGATTTTGCATCCACCCTCCAAATCCTTGCTTAATATATCAGCAGGATAGGTATCATTTACTTGCTTTGAACAGCTGCCATATCATCATTATAATAATGACAATTTCATTTTCTGTTCTTCAGCTTGTATTCAGAAATATGGGTCACCGTATACAAGAAGTCCAGATTTCCTTACATGCGTTCATAGTAAGCATTTTTGTTTTGTCTATTGTAGTTACATGTTCTCTCATGTTACCTGAAGGAGAGGAACCAGCTCAGCCATCTCCACTTTTTGTTATTATTTTAGTACTGGGCTTCCTATTCTCCAGGCTTGAGGCTCCATATCGCTTGTCCTATCTGAGTAGCAAAACAAGACCTTTTCCCTTTTATAACCTATTGCCACCTCGCTGTCATCTTTCAGTGCTTTGGTATTTTTTGATGCAAGACGTTTCCTTCCCACCAGTTTCCCAAGGTCTGAATAATCTGAGAAGCAAGAGGGACAAGAAATAGGATTTACCAGAAAGTTGTACGCTATGCTTGGCCTTTCATTTTCTTTCTTCTTGAATGCTAACTTTGGCTCACCCCTGTTCAGGAACGTTACAAAAAGCTTGAAGTCAAACCCAGGCTTGTGTCGGGCTTCTGACAACTTTACCTAAGCAGATCAGTTTCACGCATTGTGTGACTGTGCTTTAAGTATTGCAACCTTTAAAAATTCAAATCAATTTGGAAGTCAAACTGATACCTGTGTAGAAGGGGAAGGGCTGTTTGTTCATCACTAACACTAGAGATCAGAATTTAATGAACTCTTCTAGTACCTTTCCAGTTCCTCCTTGAATCTTAGCAGTGCTAGAGATATAAGGCTGCATTAAAATTCTAAATATGTTCTGGGAGCAGATCAATTCAAATGGGGAGAAAATCACATGTATGTATATTTATTTTCATTTTTACCCCTGTGGTTCAGTCTCTTACTGTGATCAAGTTTGATTAGTCGTGTGTTCGTACCAGTGCTACCAAAGCACTGAATGTAGTCGAGCTTTCACGTTTATAAACTGCGTTACAGCAACCTTTTTTGAAGAGTGAATGCCAAGGTTAATAACTGGTATAGAATCATAGAATCATAGAATCATAGAATCTTCATGGTTGGAAAGGACCTTTGAGATCATCGAGTCCAACCATACACACACACAAAAAAACCCCCCAAAACCAACAACCTACAATCTGTGCCCTTCAGACCATGCCCTGAAGTGCCAAATCTAGACGTTTCTTAAACACCTCTAGGGATGGTGACTCAACCACCTCCCTGAGCAGGCTGTTCCAGTGCCTGACCACTCTTTCAGTAAAGTAATTCTTCCTAATATCTAATCTCAACCTCCCCTGCCGCAGCTTCAGACCATTTCCTGTGGTCCTGTCATTATTTACTTGGGAGAAGAGGCCAACACCCACCTCTCTCCAACCTCCTTTCAGGTAGTTGTAGAGGGCAATGAGATCTCCCCTCAGCCTCCTCTTCTCCAAGCTAAACATGCCCAGCTCCCTCAGCCTCTCCTCATATGACTTGGGACCTCAAGGACCTGCCCCGATACAATGGAGCGGTATCACTTGCCGATGTGAGAGTCCTCTGAACTGGGAGCTGTGGTGCCCACATTGGCTGCGGTATGCCAGCTAGTTCATGGTGGGACCTGAGGCTGAAGGCTTCCTTTTGCTCACGTGTGTGGCACGCAAAGAGGCAGGAGTTCCTGCTGAAATAGGAGTCAACTGGGAATGCTTGTTCCAAACAGCTAATAGTGTTTTAGAAATGCAAGTCTAAAGGATAGTGATGAAAAAATCTGAAAAAATAAAAGCTGAATAATTGTTTATAGGGATTTTTGCCCATTGCAGATGCAGTGGTATGGAAAACAAATGATAATATTTTCCCCCATTAAAATATTAAAGTATTTTTAAATGGCTGAGTTTTGGCTAGCCATTGTCAATTCACAGGAGATGTAACGGAGAAGGAGCCTGAAACGCGCTTGGAAGAATGACAGGCTTTGTGCTTGGCCAATTTCAGTGTGCCTCTTAATTTTTCACAGATGCTGCCAAAAGACTATGTAGCTCTGTGGGGTTGTGCCTGCAAGACACATTTAAATTTTGTTTCTTAGCAGTCTTTCTCCTCTCAGAACAAGGTAGTGGAAGGCTCTTTTAATCTGGCATACAAAGACATTGCACAACCTAAGGGCTGGAGGGTGATTAACTAGGCTAGTTTGTGCTAGAAATAAGGTACAAATTTTAACTGTGACGGTGATTACACAGCTTAGCAGGGTACTTGAGGATTCTTTATTTCATAAGATCTTTAGATGATGGTTACAGGTAGGATTCAGCTCCGGATTCAGAGAGGTGGATGCGGGTGTTTCCAGCACAGGTGCCTACACGAGCAGTATTCCCATCACAGTTAATCTGCACTCCATGGTTCTAGAGGGTTGCACTGCCCAAACTGCGTCTGCTCTGGGGAGAACTGAATCACTCTATGCACTCCGTTTATTGTACTCACTAGATCTCCACTGGCTGCAATGAGAATTTAAGACAATTGCTTTGCAGATAGATGTTTGCCTTACACATAGATAGATACCTGTACTTTTGTCTGCAGATCTGGTTCTTTTTCCAAAAAAGATACTATAGGTCAGCTAGGAATCAGGGATTTGGTTCTCTAGGAGTTTGGAAAGCTGTACAGGATTTGCTTGGAACAAAGTTGCATGTAGCCTTAAAAAACACAATGGGATTTTTGTTAGGTCGCGTCTGCTTTTTAATAGTGAGTATCATAATCTTCAGAACCTCGAATTTTCCCAGTGTATTTTTAATTTGCACTGGTTTGTGAATATCAAAAAATAAATTCATGGTATAATGAACTGGAAGCAGCAGTCAGTGTACAAGGTAAAGTCTTGTTTCCATACCAACTTCAGAAATGGAACTGGTAGTTCTGTTCTCTGTCTGCATTTATGAGCCATATATGTGCTATCAGACATAGCTCAACGCACACAAAAAGGTCACGCTCTTCCTTACTTTTAATACCTTTACTAAAATCTGTCATGTAAATGAATGGAATCAAAAGCTTGCATTGCATTGTCTTGCAATGGTTTAAATCAGGAGCACCTTCTATGAAGTTGGCAGAATTGCACAGCTGTGAGGCCACCAGGAGATTATAAAGCTGTGTCTCGTGTTTTCAAGACTCTCATGATAAGAGGAGCAAGCTATCGGTACAGTGTTGGCGTGATGGAAATGTTTGTGGTTGTTCCTGCCATTTACCAGGGGTTGTGATAGGATGGTATTCTGCTGGGCAGTGTTATTTCCATGTGGCTCTGCAAGGCACATCAGAATCCCTTTTGAAGGAAAGAATCAAGCTTGAGGATACACCAGATAAGTCATGCATTACCCTGTTGACTTGTTTTGCTTATCATCAAGTGACTTTGAAAACGTTGTCAGGTCTGAGAGGCTTAGTTTGTGCGGCTTCAAAAAACCAGACTTGGCTTACTATACCTAAACGATTCTGTTTACTGTATCCAAATTCTGGCCTGCCCACGAAAGGAAACATGCTGATCAGAGCTGCTCTGTTGTGGCTCTTCTCTGCTTTAACCTGGCCTCTCCTTCCTCAACTCCTCCACCTCCCGCAGTGTGTCGACTCGGCAGTGATTTATCGGGAGGTATTCTGGCAGGTGGATGTTCAGACAGCCTGTGTGGCTGTCTTTTCTTTCATTTGGCCTGGCTTCTACCTCAGCTGTGGCTTTGCCCCATCTCTGCAGAGCTGGAGTGGTGAGGGAGAAAGATAATTAGGCCTTGTTTGCAGTGAGTGGATGGTTATTTCTGTGAGACTCTCGATTGCGTACCCATGCTTTTCCTGTAGAGTTTTCCCATTCACTAGCTTCTGAGAATCAAGGTGAAATAGTGAAAATCAGCGTTTCTTTGGCCAAGTCACACTCCTTTCCTTATCTGCCCTCTGGCTCTGTCCTCCCTTGTCCACGATGGAATGCCTTGCTGAGGATCAAGATAAATGCTTATCTTCTCCACGGCATAGCCCTAGCTAGAGGCTGAAGCTGTCCTGGTTACAGAGGAGGAAAGTGAGACACTGCCTGGAACCAATATGTTTTGGCTCCATTGCGATATGTGGAGATATGTGATCCTTTGTGACCTTTTATAGAGCTCCTTTCTTCGCTTCATCTGTTTTGTCCTGCTTGATTCAGCCCAATATATTTAATGACAGTCATTGCCAATCATCTGCTGATTTCTGGCATTTGTTAGTCCTCTTCAGAACAACAGTGGAATCTTTATTATAAATATATGCATAGTGGACATGTATGTTTGTCATAGTTTTTGTACTTGCACTAGACAGTCCTTATGTCTAAAGCTCAATTAAATACCCTACAGAGAAAGGAGTGGTGAAAACTTTTATATTGTACAATGCGATAAATGTAAAGAAATAGGAAATTAATACTGCATGGTAATCTGAATAAACTGCAACACTGGGTGCATCTAACTTCAATCGTCAGGTAGTTCAGTTGGCCCCATAGGAACGTTGTGCTGTCTGTAAACTGTATTAGTGCTTGGCTACTGTTATGCTGTTAACACATTGGTATTTCTTTTTTGTTTTTATTCTTTGTAATAGAAAAGCCTAAGTTGTACAGGTTCTGACCAGAATTTCAGATATAAACGTTTGTTAGCAATGAATCTATTAGCCCTGGTTGTTCCTCCTGGTTGTTAGTCCTCAGTTGATCTAGCAAAAGTAATTGAAAAGAGTACCCATTCTTCCTTGAGTACTTTAGTTGCCACCTGCTTTCTATTTTCTTCAGAATTAGGGAGAATAGAATTAACTGTCTTTACAATGAGCTACTTGGAGTTGTTTATTTCAGGAAGTGTCCTTCAGATACGGGGGTGGATCTTACTCCCTTTTGCAATGAAATTAATTCCACTGCATGTGCTCTGCAAAATTCCGGAGGCAGCTTATTTGGCATGTGAGCACTAAGAATTAGCTTCCAGTTTTACCAGGTGTGAGTATTTCTGATAGTGATTCCTCATTACTGTTTAAGCTTCTTGACTTTTAATAAGAGTGAAACACCTGGTTGTCAGTGACTTCAGCATGTTGTTCTGTTTTGTTTTGGTTTTTTTATTCCTTACATAAATCAGATTTGCCAAACCAGTGTTCTCCTGATCCTTGTCACAAAGAAGGGACCGTCAAATGTGAAGATCTCAAGGGGGACTTCTATTGTGAATGCAAGCATGGCTGGCAGGGAAAAACGTGTGAAAAAGGTAATTGGGTTTCATTAGCTTTCATACCTGTAACAAAGATGTACCGGTTTTTGCTAGATCCTCAAACGGTCAGTGGTACTACGCTGTACAATTCAAAAGTCACAAAACTGAACCTGGACTACACACCATGCATGTTGTACCCTTCTCAGAATCAGGTAACTCTTTCACATCAATGTTCTTTATGTGACTTTAATGGATCGCAGCTTGGTCTTGGCAAGATAATCAAAAAAGTTACACTCCAAGCTCCTGCCCCACCTCTCTGAAAGGGGCAGCAGAAACAGAGCTGTGGTGGCTTTTCAAGCAGACCTGCCTCAAACTGCTGCCGTGAACCCTGATGTGACAGACCACCGACTGCAGAGCCAGTGACGTTCGGCAGGCAAGCTGGGGTCTGACTCTGATGATGCACCAGCTGATTAAATTAGTCTGTTAAAGGCTCCCTGCTAGTAGGACCTTATTCCACTTCCACCCCACTGTGTATTTCCACCAACTCCAAAGACAGTACTCAGGCAGAAATTATTTGTTCAAGAAGTTCCAGGCCCCAAGGGGGCTTTCTAAATTCCTTTGTGAAATAGTGAAGTTATCTTCCCTCCTCATGTTTTCTGATGTCTTTTTTAATTCTGCCTGCAAGGCTTCCTGTCAGGGCCACTTCTTTTCTGCCTGCCAATACTAAGTAATTGCCAGAAATCTCATTCAGCCAGTCCAGAATTGTGGCAACCAAGACAGCAGGAGATCCAAAGCCTCTCCTTCTGATGTAAATATTGTGGGGAGATTATAGGATCACACACAAGCAGCTTATTTAAGCATTTGAGACAGTTGTCTGATCAGTATACAGTCAGCTTTGAGAGCTCAGCAACTGATCAGTCTGAAGCATATCCCCTCTTTTTCTTATAAAATGCCGTGAAATATGCTGTTCTACCCGTCAGCTAGCTCTAGAGTCCCGTATAAACAAGCAGGACATAATGAGCAGGTAGGGCACATCAGGGGTGAAATCCAGGCTCTACTGAATTTAATAGGCTTTTGCTGCTAACTTCAGCGGAGCACCGTTTATCTCTCAGTGCTCAATAGCTGTGAACTTAAAACTTTTTGTGTTCTCATGAGTTCTGTAGTAGTGAGGACATATTGTTCTTGTTTTATTTAAAGCTTTCATCCTGAACTTACTGGTCATAGTATAATTTTAGAAGTTAGTTGTGATACAAAATATGTTAGTTAGTTTGCTTCTGCAAACAAACTTCACCTGCACAGTGACTAAAGGTACTCTTCTGCATTCTCAGAGCTGCGAAGGAGATAGTTACAGTTCCTTCTCTGTCCTTTTTTTTATTTAATGAACTTGAGCTAATGTACTTGTGTTTGAATGAAATCTTTGTACTTTTTGTAATCATAGTGTTGCAGCTGTAATAGAGTTTCTTGTTTGGTCTTTCTCCTTCCCAGCTCCTGTCCCACTCTCACTCTCCGGACTATTTACGGAGGTGGAAAGCTGACTGTAACACTTTCTTTTGACGCAGATATTGATGAATGCAGAGCGCAGAACGGCGGCTGTAACCAGCTCTGCCTCAACAAGCTAGGCAGCTACCGCTGCTCCTGCTACAGTGGTTTCGCTCTTAAAGACAGCAAAACATGCGAAGGTAAGCTTTGCTGGGTCTCTCCGTTTGCTTCAGCAGATGCTTAGTGACTTGTGACTGTATTTGAGAGACGGGAGGCACCGAGCAGCCCTGGTCTACTCCCTAGCCCAGCAGAGACATGCTGGTGGCTGCTGTCAGCTGCGCTCTGCTGGGGCTGTACTGGGTGCTCCGGCCAGCACTCACACCGTGCTGCTCTCCAGTATCGTCAGCCAGGCGTGATTCACAGAGGATTTGTGGCTTGGATTGTGCTAAATTGGTTTAGCTGATCAGTCCTGATACCCTGACATTGAGAAGAGGAAGGGCCGGCCAGATGCGTTGTTACCATTCTTTCCAGGCTCACGGTGTCGTAGTGTATGAGCCGTTTGTTTTTCTTTTGTGTGTTTCTTATTTTAAGTTGTTTTTCTGAATTTGGATATGTGCAGCAGCTAATGAATTCAGATAGATACAGATGGATAAGTTCACTGCAACCGAATATTAATAGCTGTAGAAAGGCCGTAGTGAAGGTTGGCAGCTGTTTTACATAGCATCTGAGAAGAGAGATGAGGATCTGAAGTATCTGATTGAAACAGTGGAATGAATTTACATAACCAAAACTTAAGCAACTAAGGTTTTAAAAGTGTTAAGAAACTGCGTGCTGAGACACAGACTCATTAATGATCACGGGTGGCTGTTAAAATTATGTGTATCTCATGAAAAACCAGGCAAGTGTGTGTATGTACCTCTTACAGATCGATGTGACAACGTAGTTCTAAACGGTTTGCATACCTGATCTGAACAACATATTAATGCTGCCCGCAAAAAGACAAAGAGCAGGATTTTATTTCTGTGTCACTTCCACTGTTTAAAGCGATGGCTATATAGATTACACGGTATTCCTTTCTAATGGGAGCAGCTGCTTAGAAGAGCCAACTTCCCTTTTGAATGGTGCCTTTCCTCTGGTGCCAGTTGGCATGGACGGGTGGACGGTGAGGGGGCTCACAGTTAAATTTGGTTTTGTATGTACGTATATTTGTATAACGTGCTACCAGAGCACTGTGAATGTAGCGTATAAGCATAGGCGTGAAAAAGGGTAGTTTGCTTGTCTGAGGAAGGAGAACAGAAATCTGTGATGCTCCACAGGCTGCGTGTTCCTTCTGTGTTTTGTTAAAAATCACACTGTTTTTCCTTGTTGCTGCTTTTTAACCCAGTTTCAGCCCCCAGAAGGGAGTGGGGTTTTTTGGTTTTGTAGGAGCTATTTTGTTTTACAGTTCTTCTCCTGGCTCACTTTGCATTGTTTTTTGCAATAGTGGTTAATGGCTTAAAGAAAGAAACAACAACTGGTTTTGAAAGCCTGAAGTCACTTCTCACAGCTAACCCTAAAGGTAGATTCTTAAAGACACAGTTTTTTCAGTTACCAAAAATAATAGAGGGATCATTTGACCCTGAGCCCGCTCCAGTGTGCAAACAGTGAAGTCAAATGATTATACTCATCTGAAGGAATGTTGTTTAATTGCTTGTCTTGCAGACATAGATGAATGCACAGCATCAAGAGACATCTGTGGAGAAGCTCATTGTAAAAATTTAATAAGCTCATATGAATGTGTTTGTGATGCAGGCTACAAGTACGACAACGTGAGAAAGACTTGTCAGGGTAAGCTCATGAAATAACATCATGTTAGCATTTATTACACGATTTACAGCTATAAAAACCCAGAAGTTTAATTTCAGGCTTCGGTAAAAGCCCTTTCTTTTTTTTTTTTTTTTTTTTTTTTTTTAAATCTTGCTCACACACTGGACTTCTCTTCCCTTTCCCTAGTTGTCAGTGAGTTTGCAGTTTGTGCTCATCTTTGAGTTCATCTAGTTTGCTGTCATCTTCGATGACTTGAGTGAAGCTGTACGAGCCAGAGTACTGAGACTTCTTGAATTTGTTACAAGTACAAGATCTGGTGGAAGCTCAGAAGCATCTGTGCATGTTGCTGTCTCTCTTTGTAGGACAAGAAAAGTTACAGAGCAGTAGCTGTTATTCTTTCAAAACCTGTCTTGGGGTATTACTCTGAACTAGGAGCTTAATATGCATTGGAACCATGCACGGTTCTGCTGGCTACACTGCCTGCAAGCTTTCTCAACAGAGTAAGTTTTGAAAGTATTCCAAAACTAGCATTGTTCCCTGCCTTTTGTCTGTTAACGTAATGACTTGAATCACACGCTAACCAGCCCTACTGGGCTCTAAGTGTTTATCTCTGCCTGAAGAGATCCCTGTGGGCCGTTGTGATTTGCCTTCCTCCATTTGTTTGCGAAGCGGATAAAAACAAGCTGAAGGTTACAAAAAAAAAAAGAAAAAAGAAAAGAAAATAATGAATGAGAAACTCAGCTTTTACTTGTCTGTTGAGGATCCAGCTGCTGAGTAGCAATGAAGCGAGCAGTCCCTGAGTTGAAGGAGCGGGAGGCAGTCAGCACAGGCGTAGCAGAAGGGGCCTGAAGGGAGGAAGTCTTGTCTAGAAGTTAAAGCCCAGGGCTTGGAACCAGCAGACAAATGAGCTGAGCTCTGCTTCCAGCCTTCCCACTGACTCGCTGTGTATCTCTGGGCAGCTGGAATCTGTCTGTGAAAAATAGGTTTGTGCAGATGCTAATTCTAACTCTTCCCTCCTGTAAAGATGTGGCATAGGGTAAGTACTGGCTGCGGAGCGCTTGGGCACGCTCAAATGAAAGGTGCTACAAAACGGCACTGATAACGTTTTTTTTTTCCCCCAGATGATTCACGTTTGAACAAACTCAATTGCTGTTTTCTCCTCTCTCCTCTGCTGGTTTTGTGTAGATATAAATGAATGTGAAGAAAAACTCTGTGAACAGACCTGTGTCAACTCGCCAGGGAGTTATACCTGTCATTGCGATGGCAGAGGGGGAGTGAAACTTTCCCGGGACATGAATACATGTGAGGTATGTTAGTCTTTGTTTCCGTAACTGCTAAACAGACCTTTACTTTACATTGCAATTAAGAATAACTGATGAAGCTCTGGACCAAAGCCATTTGAGCCAAGCGACCAGCAGGAGGGAATCATATTGGCAAGGCCATGTGAGCTGGGGACAGTAGCTCTCCTGAAAAGAAGGGTCTCGTTAGCCTTTTTGGGAGGAAGTTCATTCAGAGTCTCTGTTCTCACGCTCCTCCTGTCCCCATTCCAAAAAGAGCATGCCAGTGATAGCCCTGCCAGCCCTCTGTTTGGCTGTGTGTTACCTCTGGCTGCACAAGCTTTTCTGAGATAGACCCCAGAGTGAAGGTCTCAGGGCATATGGTGTAGGTTACGGACCAGCACTTGCACACTTTCATCCTCCAGGCTTTTGAGGTGGATGAGTTTCAGTGGCACTTGCTGCCTCTGCAGAAAACAGCCAACAGCAAGTTCTTAGCACATCTTTTCTTGCAGGCGCAACGTTGCAGCAGAATACCTTATGAGCACGAGTTCATTTTGCAACAGGAAAACATTCCTCCAAGGCGGATAGGAGGGAGGAGGGAAGGAAAGAGGAAATGTTCTCAGTACCAAAACAACTGTAGTTTGAGAGTGTAAACATTAGAGTACCACGGCCTGCCATATGTATAGCAACTACAGGAGGACTGAAAAAAGGCGAGACTTAGGTTAGATATTAGGAAGAAATTTTTCACCATGAGGGTGGTGAGGCAGTGGAACAGGTTGCCCAGGGAGGTTGTGGATGCCCCATCCCTGGAAGTGTTCAAGGCCAGGCTGGATGGGGCTCTGGTCTAGTGGGAGCAACCCCATGGCAGGGGATTGAAACAAGATGATCTTTAAGGTCCCTTCCAACCTAAACCATTCTGTGATTCTATGAGAAAAGAAGAGGAGGCATACTTTCTCATTCTCTTTCTGCTGCGTGAGGAGAATAAGCACTCAAAAATGTGTTTTGATTATAGAACATAATTCCATGTGTGCCTTTTGCTGTTGGAAAAAGTATTAAATCCTTGTACCTGGGGAGGATGTTCAGTGGCACTCCTGTTATCAGGCTGCGCTTCAAAAGGAAACAACTGACGAGGTGAGGACTATTCAGAATTATAGTTGAAGGCGTTGTCTGGCTTCAATGCATGCAATGGAGTTAAGTCATTACAATAACAACTATTCCTACGATCATCTTTATTTGTTTGGATTATGGAGTCCTCTAACATGAAACATTATCCAAACCAGTAATAGAGGAAGGCAGCCTTGACCGCAGAGCTCCTAAGATAATTACTGAAGTCCAATAATGTATTCTTTACTCTTGACGCTATTTTAAAATCCGTCTTCACAGTTTAAGTCTTTAAGGAGTGCATTAAAAGCTAGTATGTTTTAACGGAGCTTTGTAACTGCTAGAATTGATGCTATCTGTAGGGAAAGTACTCTGTGGTTTTTGAACTCTGCATAACTAATTTATTTCTTGGCACCTGTGCGGTCAGACTTGTGGCCGAGTTCGACTTTAGAACCTTTGATCCTGAAGGTATCCTTTTCTTTGCTGGAGGCCGTCAAGACAGCACATGGGTAGTCTTGGCTTTGCGCAAAGGACGGCTAGAGCTGCAGCTGAAATACAACGGGATAGGCCGCGTGACCAGCAGCGGACCGCTCATCAACCACGGCATGTGGCAAACGGTGAGTCCAGGCCACTGCTGGGATCTTACCCTGTCTTGGCTTGCTCCTGGTGGGCTCTGTCAAGTGCAGCTGGACTTTGTGTATTCTTTGTGTTTTTGAGAAGATGCTTTTCCAACCTATCCGTTCAATGCAAGCCAGTACCTTATATATCCTAAGGTGAGAATAGGGTATGTTTCCTCAGAAATTGAATTATACTTTTTATCCATTGTAAACTAGGATGGGTCAAGAATTTGTACAACACTAGTCTGACTAGAGCAGACACACTGCCTCTGGGATGCAGCAGCGCTACTGTGACTTTATGTTAGTTCGAGAAGATGCCTTCTGGGTGAGGGTTGGAAGAGAGTTAAGAGGGAAGGAACTCAGGAGCTGTTCTCTTAATGAAGTTTACAAGGGTGGTTTGTTTGATGTATGGTGTATGTGGTTGTTTTTGTTTATTCATCTGTTTGTTTAGTCACAGGGCTCATTGTCTGTAGCATCTCTGATGCTTTTTTAAACTCCTCAGGCTTGTTTATATAAAAAATATTCCATTTCCCTTGTAAAGATATTGGAGTCTATTAGAAATTAAGTGGATCTCTGCTTACTAATAATATAATCCCAGCAATCTCACAAGATGATGCGCTGCATCTTGGAGCTTGTAAAGCTTCATGTTCTTGATGCTCTCTCAGAACATCTTTTGGTGGTTCAGGAAGCATTATGGGTGTTGCTACTTGTGACAGGATTAGGAAAAGCATCCCGTAGTATGATCTACACTAGATTAGCAATTTATATTCATTTTATCTTACTTAATTAGATCTTTTGACTTTTAAGTTGATGTGTCTCTTGGGGAGTGGGCGGGAAGTTCTCAGCTAACTCGCATATGTATTGGTAACTGTGAATAATTTTCTGGTTTAAATTTTTTAGTGTAAAAATTTCAGAATTATTCATTAAAGAAAAAAGCAAGGTGGAAAAATTTTGTTTCTAATGAATAAATAAAGAAGTCCTTGAGTGCATTCACTGGCAACTATTGACATTTGGTAATGTTTCCAGTAGTTAAGGTGATGTTTAGTTCAGTTCTTTTACTGTCACTGAAACAATTCTAGATTCCAAATGGAGAGCTGTAGAGGTTCAGCAAGGCTGTAGATAAAATGTATGACATGCTGTATCTTTACAGGTAGGAATAACCTAAATTACTAAATTTGTTGTAAGATTTGTTCTGCTAATTTGTAACATGCCAAGAAATATGCTTGACTAACCTGATCACCTTCTATGACAAGGTGATCTGCTCAGTAGATGAGGGAAAGGCTGTGGATGTTGTCTGCCTAGATTTTAGTAAAGCTTTTGACACCACTTCCCACAGTGTTCTCCTAGAGAAACTGCCTATGGCTGGATGGGAGTACTCTTCGCTGGGTAAAAAACTGGCTGGAGACACAGGCCCAAAGAGTGGTCGTGAATGGAGTTAAATCCAGTTGGTGGCTGGTTGCAAGTGGTGTTTCCCAGGGCTCAGTATTGGGCCAGTTCTGTTTCACATCTTTATCAATGATGTGGACGAGGAGATTGAGTGCACTCTCAGTAAGTTTGCAGATGACACCAAGTTGGGTGGGAGCGTCAACCTGCTTGAAGGTAGAAAGGCTCTGCAGAGGGATCTGGACAGGCTGGATCGATGGGCCGAGGCCAATGGTATGAGGTTCAGCAAGGCCAAGTGCCAGGTCCTGCACTTGGGTCACCACAACCCCATGCAATGCTACAGGCTTGGGGAAGAGTGGCTGGAGAGCTGTCTGGTGGAAAAGGACCTGGGGGTGTTGGTCAACTGCCATCTGAATATGAGCCAGCCGTGTGCCCAGGTGGCCAAGAAGGCAAATAGCATCCTGGCTTGTATTAGAAATAGTGTGGCCAGCAGGCCTAATGGAGCAATCGCCCCCCTGTACCTGGCACTGATGAGCCTGCACATTGACTCTTCTGTTCATTTTCGGCCCCTCACTACAAGAAAGACATTGAGGTGCTGGAGCGGGTCCAAAGAAGGGCAACAAGGCTGGTGAAGGGTCTTGAGCTGGTGAAGGGTCCTGTGAGAAGCGGCTGAGGCAACTGGCATGGTTTAGCCTGGAGAAAAGGAGGCTGAGGGCAGACCTTATTGCTGTCTACAACTACCTGAAAGGAGGTTGTAGCCAGGTGGGGGTCGGTCTCTTCTCCCGAGTAACAAGCGATAGGACAAGAGGAAATGGCCTCAAGTTGCTCCAGGGGAGGTTTAGATTGGATATTAGGAAAAATTTCTTCACTGAAAGGGTTATCAAACATTGGAACAGGCTGCCTGGAGAAGTGGTTGAGTCACCATCCCTGGAGATATTTAAAAGACATGTAGATGTGCTGCTGAGGGACATGGTTTGATGGTGGACTTGGCAGTGCTAGGTTAACAATTGGACTCAATGATCTTAAAGGTCTTATCCAACCTAAATGATTCTATGATTGTAATTGCCTGCACAGGGAGGATGATGACAGAAGACGTGAAAAGCAGAGTTGATGCCACTGGAGTGAATTGGGAATCACAAAAAGCAGTCATTACCAAGTTAAACCGTTTAATACAGGAGCGTAACATACTTGTTAAGGTCCAGACCTCATTATGAAGTAATTACAAACTTTCCCATGTTAGTTTTGGGGGAGATAGATAGCTGAAATGTACTTTCTTTAAGTAACACAAAAATGCTCAAACGCATAGGAGTTAGGGGGTAAACAAAGGCTGTGTTTGCTTTCTGCAGGGAGAGAAGTCAGTATGATAAAAGTAAGTATCAAAGTATAGTTTTTAGGCAAGAATTATTGTTCTCCTGCTAGCCAGCAGTGTCAGGGCTCTTATCCCCAGGTACCATCATAACCAACAAATTGTCTGGTTGGGTTGCTGCAGCAACACACTCTTTGTGTGTTTTTTTTTAGAGGTTGTATAAATCCCCTGGAAAGTCTTCCCCAAGGCTCTTTGGGACAGCGGAGGCAGAGCTGTGGGTGCTGTGACAGCAGCACGTGCCCTGTGTGGTGCAGGTGGACAGGAGCCATGCCAAAGTGGGGGCAGAGGTGTCCCCGCAGCCATCAGTGGTGCCCTGAGCGTGGGCTGAGCAGGACCAGGTAGCTGCCAGGGACACAGTACGGCATGAGCCGGGTAGAGAGCATCACGCAGGGCTGGCACAGGAGTGCTTGCATGGAGCAGGTCGATGGCCGTAGCTCTGGTGACTGTCTCTCAAAGGAAAAGTGTTAAGGCTATGCCTAATACCAGCCAAAGGCAGAAGGATTTACCCCCAGATGAACGGCAGCAGGAGGAAGGAGCCCTTAGTCTCTTGACTTCATGGTTGACTCGCCCCTGAGACTTGGGATGCTGCTTGCATTGCTGGGGTGATGGTGACTTCTCCTTTCTCTGCTCTGCTTTCTTATCCCTTGCCTCCACCCTACAGGTACTTTGTTCTCTTCTGCTTAACATCCAGGGTCACCCCTGTCTCTAAATGCCATTTAATCTGTATGTCGGAGCCATAAAACTATAAATCTGCTCCCCCATTTTATCCCCACCCTCATTTCTCCATTTCCCTCTGTCTGGCATGGTTTTTAATTTGGGAAATCCTGTTGAGGAGGGGTTATTCCTTTTTACCTGTCTCTTTTTATAAAACATGTTGCCACACATTTCATTTGAAGTATGGACTTGTGTGTACTTGTCAACCTCATCTTCTGTGAAGCACAACCCCAACAACCTTCAGAGCAGTTGGGGAGCTTGGCACTGGACGTCAGCGTGCACAGGACGAAGCTCTTAGTTTTGGTTAGACCTACAACAGTGGAGTTTGGAACTTGGGAGAACTTTATAGAGGTTGTGAGAAAATAGTAATTTCACTATTCAGCTTTCAGCAGATGAAAAAAACAATGTCTATTTAAAAGAAAAACAGGAGAAAAAGCACCAGCAGTGTATGACTTTTGGTCTCTTGAGCAAAAGCTGCATACTTTTATGGAAATATGAAGGCATTTTCAAAACTTCAGGCCAATGTTTCTATGTAGGTATTTTCTCTGATCTCTCCTAATCTATTTTTAAATGATCGTTCCCCGCATTGAAAACACAAACAGGCACGCCTCAGGAAAAACTTCTAATGCAGTTATTTGTGTGTAATCCAGTTTGATGAAGTGGCATGTATGAATTGATGATAGTAGAGAACGCACTCGCCTTCTGTTTGTTTTGCATTTCCAAAAAAAGTCATCATTTTGTCTTATTTTCAGTGTTTAGTTTAGTAGTGCTCTGAGGAAGTTTGGTTAGCAAAAATAATAACCTACCTGCACTGTTAAATGTCGGAACTGAAGGTTAAGCAATCGCAAGCAGATTTGTATTTAGCTTTAACCCTGCGGCTGCCTGTTGTCCCGTCCCTTTTCAGTGCTGTCTGTCCGCTTGCTTTTCAGCAAAGAGCAGACAGGCTGGTTCTGTGCTATGGGTTATCCAGGGCATGAATCCAAAACACAAAGCTAACTGCCCTTATGGCTAACCATATGGGAGCCCTTAGCTACGAGAACAGCCCGCCTGATCGTCCCCGAGCACACTGTGGCAGGCAGCAGCTGGTTGCAAGGAGGGAATTAGAGCAGCCTGCTAACTACGGAAATGCTTCCCCTTTTGGCTCGTGGGTGATGGTGGTGCACCAGCAACTGAGCTTTGAAGGTAACGAACCGCAGCTGAAACTGCCAGAGGGCAGCATGAAGTAGGCAGAATGTAATTTCCTAAACTGGAATTTGCTAAGAGCTTCCATGGGGATTAACTCCCTCTCCTATGGAAGTTTCCACTGATTTGGGTTTGTTTATATTAATGATCACAAGCAGCTAAGAACTCAGACTAATTTTTTTAAATTTCTATGTTATTACTTTCAATACAACCTAATAAAACTGTAGAAGGCCCTGAACTTTGGTGGCCCTGCAAGTTGCAGGATTTCTTCACAGAGGAAGCACAGTACGGGCATTTCTGCAGCTGGCTTTTCCCTATTCCAGTTTGCTCCTGCGATCCGTGCTAGGAGCAGGGAGGGGTCTGTGCCAGCTCCTTATGGCAGTCCGCACCCCGGTGCATTAGGGCAGCAGTGACCACGACACCGAGCCGAGGCATCGGAGTGAGTTTTTATCTAGATAGGCAGCGTAGCTAAGCCAGTTGGGCTGTGGCTGCCAGGAGCTGTGGGCTAATGTTCCCACCCACTGAGTGGACTTTACATCCTGCCAATGCCCAAAAAACCCTGTTTGAGACTGGCTCGTGTGTCTCCATGGAACGCAGTCAGGAGGTGTAGATGCCACTTTAAACAAGAAAGCTTCAGACAAGTAAATTCATGTCCTGCTTCTCAGCATGGAGCAACACACCAGGTGTAAACAGTGTTCTAGCAATATAAACCAGACTGTGCTGGAATCCACAGAAGTTTGATAGTCTGTGAATAATCTTTTCAACTATCAAATTCACTTAATCTTCATTACTGAAGACTGCAATCCAAAGGGAGTGTCCAGGTATAAACCTGCTCAACCCTGTCCTCCTTGAAGTTGCAGCCATAGAGCACGAGCTCAGCACGGCTGATGAAAAAAATTTTAGGGCAGCTAGTCTCAAAATGCAAAGGGAAAGATGCTTGTGACCTGGCCTACTAGCAGGGAGTAGGAAGAACAAGTCTAAACAGCTGCTGAAATAGATATTTGGTTCTATGCAGCGGCTCACTGATGGTGGCAGCATCTGGGTGTCCCAGGGAGCAGAGCTATCTGGATGAAGAGTGGGTAGGTGGGGTATCTGTCATGGAGTGGGAAGGAGGAGTGCTGTGTTGAAGATAATGAAATAGAGGAGATGCGCTCCCTTCTTCTTCTCTGCAGGAAGAAAGGGGCTGTCTTCCACTACGGCCACAGAATGCCCCTGTCAGTAGCAGGACCTGTGTCCCAAGGTGCAGAATCCGTGCTGCTGTTCAGCAGCCTGCTGTGTGTCAGCTTTGCGCCTCGCCTCCTCCTCTCCCTCCTCAGAGCTGGCTGCTTTATGGTGCTTCTCTGTGCAGCCTGGTCATAAAGAAAATTATGACAGTTTTTAAGAATTTCAGTGGTGATAGAGTCTTCCTAGAAGTAGCTCTTCAGAGACATGGAGGTGAAACTTGCAGAGACTTTTTGAGAGTAAAATTATTGCCTATTACACATTTTTATTGCCCTCTCAAATATGACATCTTCTGTTGGTTTTTTTTCAGTGGTCAGTATTCAAAGACAGGACTTAATGTGGCTGGAAGGCTCCTCTGCATTTATCTTTCACTTGTCCAACAAAAGACATCTGATCTGTCTTTCCAGCTTTTGCTTTCACATGCAGTTGCAATAGGAAGTTTCTCATTAATAACTCATTAATGCATTTACATTTTGTATAGCGCAACCTACAAATGTCACGTAGCTAATCCACCCATATTTTTGGGTAGGTGTTTTGAAGTAGCTGTCTTCGCCATTAGGGCAACCCCTTTCTTTCTAGAATAAAGATTTACATGTCAAGATGTGATGGAACTTAAAAGGTAGACAAAGAGCCTTGGGGACAGAAAATATTTCTTCGTCTTGGGGATTTCACTAGTGGTGTCAGTCCTTTAGTTGAGGTTGCAGATAGTCAGTTCTTTTTATCCTGACTTATTCTATTTGCAATTTTACTTTTACAGATCTCTGTTGAAGAACTCGAAAGAAATTTGGTTATAAAGGTCAACAGGGATGCAGTAATGAAAATAGCTGTCTCAGGGGACCTGTTTACTCTAGAAAAAGGACTGTATGAGCTGAATTTGACCGTAGGAGGCATTCCATTCAAAACAAAGAACCTTATTCTACCGGTAAGTATAGCATTATCGCTCATGTTGTTTTGCATGCCTGAAGGGCTTGATTTCGTCTTCTCTTGGGGTGATGTAGGTCCTTCCTCAGAGCAGTTCAGCCTGCCCTGAAACAGGTGGAATTAACACCTTCTGGATACTGCTTTCTCTCCACTGACTATAGAGGGAGCCTAAGGCAGTAGCAAAGGTGAGAGTCCTGATTTTTTGATTGATAAGTTCGGGTGAGATGTATCGCACCCTTGGCCTGCAGAATTATGACACGTCAGAACTGGAGCGCATGATAAAATTCACAGTGGTCATGCTGGCTTGGAGACCATGAGTGGCCCTGGTGGGTCAGTGGACAGACACACCGCTGTGTGAGGGTACCATTGTGGCCACTAGGTCTGGAAACAGTGATGGGGACACTTCCTGTGTTGTGACCAAAGCATGTGCTTCACATATATTGTATCACAGTTTTTCTGCTTGCATTTGCTGTTTCAGTTTAGTAAGACCAAGGAAAAACAGAAGCTCCTTTTTCTTTATTTCTTCCTAATTCAAGTAGATAGGGCATATGAATAAAAGTTACGGCACTGTTTGGGTGAGATTGGATGATTGCTATGCTTCTGGAATAGCTGCTGTTTTGAATGTCCACCCACACACAGAGTTTGCACCTTGAAACCCAAATTGGCATCTCTTTATTTCTCAACGAGGTGACAAACTTGCGGCTTGGTGACTGGGAGCGCAGCAGCTGAGGAAGGCTCCTGTTCCTCACAAGAAGTCATTCAGGGCCACTGCTTGTCTGAAACATTAAGCTTGGGGTGTGCTCTGTATATAGGATTGAGAGCCAAAAACTCCTGAGGTTTTTATCCTGGCTCAGACACGTAATTCTCTCTGTGCTTCAGTTAATCGGGGGTAATGGTGATTTAGACACTTTGCAAGGAGCCTTCTCTTTCCATGTCACATTTTAATGCTGACATTTGGTACGGAATAACATAACTAGAAGCTGGAAGGAGCACGGTGAGTACAGAGTAGTGTGCCCGGCTTGTGGCTCAGGCACCCCTCCCTTAAGCCAGAACCCGACAATTTATACCAGGATCAGGTGCAACATCTTGTGTGTCATGAAGGCTGTTTGAAATGACACAAACAGTTGGGTTTTTTTAACTACAAGTTAGCCTCCAGCATTCGCAATGCAGAATTACAGGAGTTACAAAGCTTTGGCTACACAGCTTTAGCAGTAAATCGCACTAATGATGTGCAGCATGTAGAAGTAGCTAACAGAAGCAATGCAACCAAATCAGCACCTGCATTAGCTACTGCCCTTCTGTCCTGTGGAGACAAGCTGAGCTCAGAGGAGTTTCCTGGGGAATACTGACCACTTACTGGCTTGGGGTTGTGGGATTGGGGTTGCTGCCAATGGGTTTGCACGTGTTTAACATGCCAAAATGATTTCTCCTGTTTAGTATCATAATGTAATTCAGTATTTCTCTGTACCCTAAATCAGTTGTTCTTCACTGGGCAGTACTTTGAGGCATGCGATACTGCTTTATTTTCCTAGATAAACCCTCGGCTGGATGGTTGCATGCGTGCATGGAACTGGCTGAATGGGGAGGACACCACTATCCAAGAGACCATAAAGATGAATGAAAAGATGCAGTGCTTTTCTGTAGCAGGACGAGGGTCTTTCTATCCTGGCCGAGGTTTTGCTGTGTTTAATCTTACTTATGGTAAGTATTTTATTTTTATTATTTCTGACTTGTTGTCCTGCCATTAGCCATACTTGGTTAATAAACAGTTTAAAACTTGCATGTGTGCCAGACTCTGTGTTGATCGATGCAGAAAAGGCTGGCAGCTGTGGATGGAGGGGGAATAGCTAAAACTTGTGGTTCACAACAAAGGAAGGCTTATGTATGATGGTTAGAGCCAGTACAAATATGACCAGGATGGATTAGGTTCTTTCTGTGTAGCTAAAGTAATGCATTTCACATCCACGCTGGTTCCAGCTCATCCTCAGTATTAGGGGCTTCAAATCCCTCTGTCAGCAGCATAGGTGGTTCCACTACTATCCACTGTTTTCTCCTAAGGTGGGAGAGATGGAAGCCATAGTGCTATATCTTTGCGTTTATGATGGACCGAAAATCACTATTGTGTGTAGCAAGATGTCCAAGATCAGATTCACTTTTAATCTTCGGGTGGTATTCATTACACTTGGGACAAACACACGAAGCATATCTCTCATACAAGCTGAATGAACTTGGCCTAGATACAGTAATAACAAGTTTCAAACCAAACCTGGTCATACTAATTTAGCACTCAGACACCTTTTCTTTATTCTGGATTATTCTGTCTGTTTATATGTGCGATCAACTGTCAGTATTTTTAAGCGCATACAAATGCCAACCATCTATTTTAGTTTTGTGTGCACTCCCTCCTCTGCAGAAGCCTTCTGTGCATCATTATGTGGATTTTTCTGCTCTGCCGTTGTAAATTAGGGAGTATCAGGTGTCTGTCGTCTTGTTTACCACATGGATTCAAAAGCTGCAAAGTAGAGACGAGGCAGCATCTGAAGTGCAAATGACAGCACTCAGCACCTTCATTTTTATATTCTTTTTTCTACGAACAATAATCCTCCTTTTGTTTGGGGTTGGGGTTTGGTTTTTTGTTGGCTTCGTAATGGTAAGCTTGATAAAGAACTTATTTATTGTATTTCAAGATGTGGTGAACCGCAAAGCTAATACTCCTATGAAGGGAGGTGGTAGAAGCGGGATTGAAATCTTCCTTTGTAGCCAGCATCACCTTTTAAGTTACAAGGGCACTGGATCAGTAAGAAAGATGCCAGACAGTTTAGTTCAGAGTTCCGCAGGTGAGATAAAACATCCAATGCATCTGAGAGGCTGGTGATCAGGAAGTGAATACGTAGGTGATCAGTGTAGTATGCTTATATTCTTTTTCAGTTTAACACAGACTTTCATAGAAATGTTTCCTGTATGTCAGATTTGGACTGAGGTTTCTCAATGATCTTCAGACAGTCAAGAACGATTTAAAAATTGGGCACCCTATCCTGCAGCAGTTCTTTGCATTGGATTGACAGACACGGGAATCTGAATTTCTCTTTGTGATAAAAAAGCTTAACCTTGTCCTTTGACATTCTGAAAGGCAGCAGAATGCAGAAGGTAACAAGAGGAAACATGCCATTTGCTTCCCTGATTTTATATTCATGTGCTTTGGAATTTTATTTTTTTTTTTTTTAGTAAAAGAAATGTGGCAGTCCCTCCATATGCTCATCCATCTATCCTCTTCTCCAGGCAGAAATTGCACAGCCTACCCTGTTAGTCCTGTGTTTGTCATGCTATGCATTTCTTTTTTCTGCAGTGCAGCCTTCTTCTGGAAATGAAACCAAGACAAGTTGGGAAATAGAAGTAAATGCTGCAATTCAACCAGCAACAGATACTGGTGTGTTGTTTGCTCTAGTTACAGAAGAAGCATCTGTCCCTTTATCGCTCTCTCTGATTGATTATCACTCCACAAAGAAACTGAAACAACAGGTACAAACTTAAGCATTTTTCTAGAGAAGGTTCCTTGCTATTTCCTGGGAACTGAAAGTTGTCAGGTTTGCTGCCTGACTGCTTATTTGCCCCCACCAGCACAGAACATGGTCTGAGACTGACGTGTTTGGCTGACATCGAAGTTCTCCCTCTTACGGGTACGTGTCAGACACTACTAGGGAGCTCTTTGCAACTATTGTCTAGGTAAAGGCTGAAACTGTTCTCTTGAATGCAGACATACTTTGTTTTGTTTTTCTGGCACAGAAGCTGTTTAATGCCATAAGCAAAGAATTTCCATTTTCTGGAGCTCATCAGTAATAGTCCCAAGGTCATCAAGAGATAGGCTTAGGTGTCACTCCAGGTGCTGTGAAAGGCCAGTTATGATGGAGTGAAGCTACTGATTTAATGGTAATTATAATAAAGGGTGAGATTCTGGCATTGCATGAGTGTAAAACAGGAATAATTTCACTAAAACCCATGAGCCAACTTTTCATTTATAGTAGAGCGGCTCTAGCCTGTTTGGTTGCAGGGCAATATAACAACATCTGTAAGACCCACTAAGAATTCTCTCTGAGAAGACAGTAGTTGCAGCTAACAATTAGTCCCACTGGTTTTTCATCTATGCAAGTGAGCTCAGAACATCATCAGCAATTGTAATAAAGCTAATTCTCTGGTGGCTCTGCAAAGACTTTGTAAACAAGATGACAGTGGTGTCATCCTGGTCTTGGATAGGCATGGCTAGATATATTTCTGCTCACTGCCTCTTTTTTTCTTCTTTCCCCGCTGTCCAGTTTATCATCTTGGCCTTGGAGAACACAGTTGTGTCCAGACTGGCAATAAATCTCTGCGATAAGAAGGAACATTCTGTGGAAATCCTACTCAAGAAGGACCACTTATCCCTGAGGGTAGATGGGATAGCGGGAGAGAGTGAACTAAGCGCCTCTGAGTTAGAGGACGGTCTGTCCATCTTGGAGAGCTCTTTGCAGTCAGCAGTGAAGACATACGTGGGAGGACTGCCAGGTGAGCATCCAGTTTTGTAGCTTGGACTACAGACTCCCAACTCACCTTGCTGAGCTGGCAGTCAGGAAAGCTGTCTCCATTCGTTCAAGCTGGGAGCCTCCTCTGTTTCTGCTTCAGCAGGCCTTGTCTGCAATCCAGGCATGCAATCTCAACAGATGTGAGGGTGTGCTTCACAATTATTTTCTTTCTGAATGATCGTGTTCTTCTGAGGACAGCTGGAGGCAAAAATAGAAAGAGGAGGTTTTGCTGGGTCAACAAGAGGAATGATTTTTCTGAAGGGCAGCTGTAAGCAGGGTCATTGTCTTAAACCTGATAAAATCCATAGGAGCTGTACCACAGGCTCCTGCAGTGCTTCATTAATGCTCATTAGGTGAGAGTGTGTGAGCACTCCTTGTGGGGAGTACCAGTGGCCCCATATTGTTTTGACTGATGCTTGGGAAGCCCAGTGTGGTGATTCTCCCTGGCTGATGTTCTCTCTGAACTGATGACAGCACTCCACGATTAACAGACCTCCTCCCAGCAGAGGGTACTTATGGCACAACGCAGGGGCTACCACAATGTATAGTCCTGCTGGCTTTTTAGCAACAACAGGGTTTCTTGTGGGAAGTCGGTTTGCTCCTCTGTTCTAAACCTGGAACGTCAAACTTTCATCTGAATCGTGAATTTTGGCCAAGTTGGGCGGTTTGTTTCTTGTTCTGGCCGAACTGGTTTATCAGTCCCTACTGCTGAGGAATGCAATTAAGGAAACACTTATTTCTCTGAAGCACAGCAGTACATCCTATTTTATTGCCAGCAGCTAAGCAAAATCTTGCCCTTACTTGCCCAAGCAAGGGAAGGGCAGCAATGTTGGCCTCTTGGTAGGTGCTAAAGCAGTCAAGCTGGAACAGGGTGGCTGAGGTGCCATGTGTGCTAGGACACATGGCGTGACCGTTCCCACCATGAGCAAGAGTTTACAGAGCTTACAGTACAGATGATGTAAATGGCTCCTAGTGACACCTCAAAGGGGGAGGCCACGCACACTGGGACGTTCACACACTGTCAGGAACAAGGCTGAATCCCCAAACGTGGCATTTTCCAGCGTCAGATTGAATTGCCCTGCTTTCTTTCAAGTAGCTCTCAAACGCACAGCAGAGACTTTCACAGCTCAGAAAACAATCCTATCCCAAGTTCTCTGTGGTTCGCTTAGACTAACCGTGCTGGCTGAAGCTCAGTTTTTAATTAGGTAGAACTAAGTCTGAGGTATCATAGCTATGACTGTTTAGACCCAGCTGGTTTCTGTAGGTTTAGCTACTTTCCCGCTTTGTTCTCGGCAACGGGAATTTCTGCCTGTGGTCTGCTTTTGCCATTGAGAGGAACCCTGCACTTGCATCAAGATACCTTGTCATTTGCCAAACGGATAAACATTTCAGCACTTTGGTCGGATTCATTACTCTGGGTTAAATAACTATACCAAATGGTGAGATCTAAGTGAGTTTGGCTCATCCAAATTTTGAAAACATTACGTTGTTTTGGACTTTTCCCTGCTTCCATACGCTGTGGAAAAAAACCAAAGTATAGTGGTCACACTTAATGTCTTTAATCCATTTGCCAAAATTAAAGAAAGAATTGTGAGTCAAAATATGTAGTATGTCCCATCCGAACTACAGATAACATTGCAGATGTGAAAGAAATATTATTTAGAGTTTCAAGAGCTAAGGGGGAACATGTAGGCATTTACTACCTTTTCTATGGTATTTTCAGTTCTGGAAAATCCTAAATTGTGTAATTTATGTAATGCATAGGTGTTTTTCCAGGCAATATGTATACCAGCAGGAGAAGGAGATTTCGAACAAAGCTTTTAATGTGTACAGGACCACATTTCAGACAGATCCATTTCTAGTCATAACAGAAAATTAAGTATTTGACCTGATTTGCAATTATAACACAAAGAAAGTTGGGGTGGGGTTTTTTATTATTTTTGGTAGTATCTTACAAATCCATCTCAAAGCTCATGCTGTCTTTCAGTCAGCCCTGTGGCACATGTAACAGCAATCTGCATGATTCCTTAGACGAGTGTTCAAGCTGTTAAGCCAACACTGTCAACTTCTTCTGAGTCAAAACTTAGTTTACATTCATGTGAGGTACTACAACACAGATGCGCCCGCCCTACTCTTAAGCAGACTTCACAGATGAAATTCGGTAAATGGGGAGGAATAGGAAATAGCTAAAATGATTAGTTTAAGCAACTACTGAGCAATGGTACTTTTCAGCCAGGAAGCTGAAAAATTTATAGTATTTCTTTGTGGCTTACAGATCCCACGCAAATATTCTTTCTCTCACTCAGTCCCAGAGTCTGTCCTCAGTCTGAGCTGTGTTTGATCACATCAGCTTCCAATTTGGCCCTGCGTGTCTCCAGGCAGAACCCTTTGAATTGCATATAATCTCAGGTCAACAGGACAACCTATTGTTCAAGTTGTCCTTGTTTCAGTGTAAAGATAAGCGGTTTACTTAGCCACTTCCATTAACTGTGAAGTTAAATAATCTTTGAGACGTTCATTGCTTTCCATTGCACAACCAGCTTGATTGGGTCGGCTTTGGGTTGTAAATAAACTAATAACCTTTGGGGGAGGGTGGAGGAGACAGCTCACATAAATTTTCATGTTATTACTTTATTATATGCAGGGGATTTTGTATATTTAAGGTCAGTTAGTGTATGATGTTACAGAAGTTAGTAATAAGATTGACTAATTTTCTCTAGTCTGTTGGATTGTACTTAGTGCCTTCTTCCTTGCTATTTGTTTTCTGCCTCTGGTAAACTGATCAAAAGTATGTCACCAGTGGATCTCCATGGGAAAAATTAGTCTCGTTAGTCTTACCAACTCAATCGATGCATTCCAGCACCTTTCTGATGAACACCAGCAACCTCCTTGTGCGTAATCAGAGAACGGTAAAGATGAGTGCAGCAAGTGGTAGGGGCTGCGTATAGGAGGAGCCTTCCTGTCATGAAGTTCTTCCTATAACCTTTTGGCAGATATTTTGAAGAGAGAGAGGGAGGGCGTTAGAGGAAGGTATAACAACTCCACTAAAGACATAGTAGAGGGTCCAGAGATGGAGGGGGAGGAACATTGAGATGGAAAGCGGTGTGAACACAGTGTGCAACTGGGGCGAAGCCTTGGTGCTGTGCAGCACATAGTTTCATCAGTACCGGAGGCCTTGCAGAGACACAGAGCAGCTGCGGAAGGGTTCAGCCTGGGAGAAGGGCTTTTGCACATGAGAGCAGATGGCGTTTTCCTCACGTCTGGGATTGTGTTCTTGCCTTCTGGTGAGAGAGATGGGGGAGGTAGAAATCCCGGAGTGGAGAAGAGGAGAGTTTGAATTCATTGAAGTGATGCTCACCTGAGCATAGGTAGGGCAGGTATTTATTCAAAAACAGCCATCAGAGATGTTTGTCTCCCCTTTCACGCAGACGTTCCTGTGACTTCCACTCCGGTCACCGCGTCCTACCATGGCTGTATGACCATCAAGCTGAGCAACCAGGCACTGGACCTAGACGAGGCTCTCTACAAGCACAGCGACATCACCTCACATTCCTGTCCTCCTGTCGAGGCGGGTCAGTAGGTACCACTGCAATGCGAAAGTTTTGTATTCAGAAACTTTCAGTGCTTTTCTTTTTTTTTTTTTAAAGATATAAATTATTCAGACCTACCGCACTGCGTGTATAGTTTCTCTTAAACACTGAAATTATGTAGGAGCTACTGATCCTTATGTCAGATTGATTATTGAAATACTCCTTTGCTTTGAGGTCTAAAGGTTGTAATATATTTGTAAATAGTTCAGAAGACTAATATTAAATAAGCCAAAAGTACAGAATATACCGAAAGTGAATGTTATCTTTAGACTGCAAGAGACAGTTTTATCTGTAATGTGGAAAACCTGGTAATATATGAGTGTGGACTGGAAGAAAAATAATAATTCTGTATTATTTTTTATTACCAAACACTGCTTTCTGATTTGCAAAATATGAGAGAATAAAATATTTACATACAAGTTTTTAATTTACCTGTACTGAGATTATTCTGTATTCTGTTATTTGGAGATAATGACTCAGGCTGTGCCTGATGTGGAGATTACACCAGTGGGTGTTTTTTTGTTTGGATGGTTTGGTTTTTTGTTTGGAGGTGGGGTTTTTTATGTGCGTATGTCAGCATTATGTATCTTCTGAGCTGGAGAGCAAATGGTTGCTGCTATTCTTATTGCTAGAGTTTCTTTTTCTGGTACCACAGAGAGAAGACTCAGTTGTGACCTTTAGAAAAACTCTTGGTCAACAGAAAACTGAAAACAAAGTTGGGTCAGCAGGAAACAATTAGAAGAAAAGACTCAATAAGTTGAACGCCATATGGTTTTTATGTCAATAACTGCTGAAGCAAATGATGAGGTGTCAAGAATTGGGGTATATTATCTGGTGATGACATATTTTTGCTTCTTAATTTTTTAAGTTGGCTCATTCACTGTGAGCTGGAGGCTTGAGACTGGGAGAGTTAGCCAGGCCAAATTGCAGTGTGGTGAGAATATGCGTGGGGGTGTACTCAGGAGAGGCTGTACAGCCGTAAAGCGCATTCAGCTTTTAAGCTGTCCTTGTGCAGTTGGGGTGGGCTTTGCCTAGCCTGCTTTGAGTCACTTAAATCTTGCTTTATTTGGTCCTTGTCTTGCATCAGATTAATGACCTAAGAAAGACAGGTATATGCTGTGGTGGAAATCTGAATACTGGGTGGCTAAGGTTACACTATGCTTCAGAGGGCTAATGTGGAAAAGGTCTAATTCTACAAGGTCTTTTATAAATTGTTTCTGGTCATCCTACATCATGTTTTGCCTAGTCAAATATGGAGATGACAGATAAGCCAAATAATTCACACGTGTGACAACATCTGTGACCAAGCTGTGGGATATAACTGTCCCAGAGGAAAGGATGGAAGAAAGGGAAGGCTATCCCAAACATGTTTCCTGGTAAGGATCCCTGCTTTATTTAGCAGAGAAGAGGAAGGCACTTTATTAGCCATTAGACAGCATGACATCATAGCTCTGTATCGTGACCAAATCAATCAGTAGTGATGCGGTAGGGCAGAAGAGACCAGAGCTTTGTCACTTTCAACCAACCTACACATTTACAATGACAGAAGGACCATTCAAAAGACTCTTTACACTCAGGTGTGACCAGATGCAAGTTTGAAAGGGTAGTTGCTCACTAGACAGTGATAACATATTGTTGGAGTGTGCACGGATAGGAAAACCCAGAAATAGTTCTATGTTTTTGTTATTTATTGAACAAAGGAAACCATGTTATTCCTGAGAGTGCTTTCTGTTAGAGTTGATGACTCTGGATCAACTTGTTGTATGATGGAGAACCCAAGAAACATTAGTATCTCCAGTGGGAGTCAGGAATCCTGCAGATACTGTGGTTAATAGCACTTCCACACTGCAGTGTTTTGTTTTCTGTGTGTTTTTCATGGGTATTTTAGTCCTTTAGCAAAATAAATCTCCCATCTTTTTAACTTGGAGTAGGTCTAATGAAAACAGTACAAACTTGGAAGACACCTACTATTTTTTAAACCAAGTAGATGAAACAAATCCCGTTTTACTTTGTTCTTTTCAAAGGAAGCATGTTAGCAAAATAGTCTTATGTCTGGCATTTTTGTATAATTTCTGTGGCAGTTCCCAAAAAACTACCATGTGGCATAAATGAATCACAAACATGTCTGACCTTTGTGTTAATGTAAGTGGTACTATTTATGAGGCCAGAATTGTTTTGGATCCTGGAAACGTGAATCCTGTGGTACATTATGGTACTCTGCAGTTTCAGACTTAATATTATATGAAGAAAGACTCTCATTCCATTTTCTAAACCAATCTAATGCAGAGCAAAAATTTCTCCCGGGCTGTGCATGTGTGCGTATGTATGTAAAGATATTTTGCGTAAACCCCAACACGCCCAAACCCAAAATGTGGTTTAGAAGAGAAAGCTGGAGCTTGTAAGCCTGGGGAATTACAGAAAGTGGGTGTCTTCTGTGTCAAGCTGGATTGTTTTTAACAGCAGTACCACGCTGGAGGAAGAGGCACCCTACACCATTGAAAAGAGGAAAAAAGTGATAAGCATTCCTTCACTGCTCCTCAGTCACTGTGCTTCGACCCAAGAGGAATATTGATTTCATTTTTGCTCTGTTAGCAGTCTAGGTGCTCAACTCAAAGGGTGCAAGTCTGTTCTGGGCTTTGAGTCTCCAAAGTGAACCCAGTGGTTCCCCTGATCGTATTCATAGTAAGTAAAAAGAAGTAAATGTGTAATTCCACTCATTTCATGATCAGGATCACTGTGCTCTTCACAGCATGCATTTGCACAGGAACTAAGCATTTTGGATGTGTTAAATTAATGTTTAAAAGTCTCTTCTCTGACTTCTGTTTCTCTCAACCAGGTTCACATAAGTCACCTTGTCAACAATGCACATAAGGCACCTTGTCACAGATGTTGACATCACTGGCCTAAAACTTTGCATCTCAGAAAAACCTTCTTAACTGAATGAAATACGGCTTTTACAGTCCATATAAATTAACCTCTGATCTTGCGTGTATTAGTACTGAATCTGCTTTTTTATACACAGAGGTACAACACATGAATTAACAGAAATTTATTGAAAGGTGGAAAGTATTTTGTAAAAGGGTGATCATTCTCTGTTCTGTTTTCAGCTGGTCTGATGGTGTCAATTCCTTTCAAAGGAAACTGTCAAGTAGGCTGGTTTTGTTTATATAGGGTTTTGGAATATTTTCGTAATATGAAGCAGCTGCTTATAAAACTAATGAGAAATACCTGCCTTTCCCTGCTTTGCTTTTTGGCCTTTCAGGAAATGTCTATAGCTTCATCGCTGTCTAGACTGCAAGATCTATAGAGCAGAGCAGGACACCGCACCCTTCCTGCAGGAGCAGAATGCAGTGAAGGGATGCAGCAGTCTGATGGGGTTTCATGCTGGTGTGGCCGCTCCTGCCCCGAAACGTGGCAGCCGTGTGCTAAGAAGGATCCCAGCTAACGTGATGCCCAGCGAGGGGGCAGGGTGCACACAACAGGGACAAGATTTTGTTCCTGTCAATGGCACTGCTACACGTCGTGTTGCTTAGCCTTGTCAACTTGTCTCTATAAAACAGGAGAAAATGAAAAAAAAAAGAAATAAATAAGGAATTCAGACCCTTTATCCACTCTGTTTCAGTCACTGTAAAATGCCTGGATCAGGTCTTGATCAGTTTGAAAATAAATAACCCAGGTTTAACACAGAGTAGTTTTGGTTGCGGTCCTCTTTTGACTAGAAGGGAATTAATTTGAACACTAAAGTGCAGCTTAAATTGCATCTTCAGCACACTGACATGACATTTTGCCATGCAGACTAGACTGGCACAAAGTTAGGATAAAATAGTCCCGATAAAATTAGCCTTTCTGTTTGAAACTTGAAAGAGGGAACTGTTCGGTAGGGTACTTTTTCCTCTGTTCTTTTGTTTTCCTGTCTTTACAAATATACACAGCCTTAGGTACAATATAAATATACACAGTCAATTTTATTGTAAAATAATTGCCACACTTCTTTTTTATTGGTACAACACTTTCACCAAAAAGGGTTATTAAATAAATACTACAAGCAAACAAACACCTGGGCTCTTCCTACCCAAAACGATTGACTCGGAGACCTCCCGACTACCCGCTCAGACAACACAGGCTAAACCCCCTCTATATTGGTTTATGAAAGCAGAACACGTATCCAGAGCTTTTTCTTCATTTCTCCTCTAGAAGGAAATTCATTCTGCAGTGTACCGAGAAGGAAAGATCTCATCGTAGCCAGAAAGCAACGCTGCATTCGACTGAGGGCAAACTGGGTGGTGACTGGTCACCCCACAGGTGATGTGCCTGCCTGTAGGTTTCCAGGGTTGTGCTCTGCTCACAGTGAGGTGCGGGTAAAAGCAGAGTGGCCGCGACACACTCTGCGGTGGGTTCCTGGGGAAGTCTAGTGCCTGCACAGCACAGTTTCCCGAGTATTTCTTAAAAACAAAATAAAAGCCTACGAGCTACCTAAAATTCTTTGTTCTATGGTGCATATGGTGGAGGCTTTTCTCCAGGCAAGAAGTAAGTCGGTGTATAGAGGGCTGGAGCATTGGGGGGAAGACCGTAGCTGGAGCTGGACTGAGATGGAGGCTGCGTTTCTTCTGATAAAGAAATGTCAGTAGATGATGTTCCTGGGAAATTGCTGGCAGGCTGTATGTAGACAAAGAAAAATACCTTCTTCAGTAAAGGATTACAACGCCATTTGTAGCTCCGCGTATAGTGTTTGCCACGTAAGCGTTATATAATAAACCCCACGATTAAATTTCTCATGCATTGCAGCACAACACTCACTTTAGTTTTAAAGCACCTGCTTAAATATAGCAATGATGGTGTCTCGTGAAACGAGACGGATTCCATCTGTAACCCAAGTCATAGAATCACAGAATCACAGGTTGCCCAGGTTGGAAGGGACCTTTCAGATTATCTAGTCCAACTGTCAACCTGACTCTTGACAAAAACCATCACTGAACCACATCTCTAAGCACGATGTCATTTTTAATAGACATTGTGCGTACAGCCAGGCAATGGAGCAGAACAGGAATTTCTGCAGGAAAAGATGCTCTGGCTTCCTGGGTGAGGCACTGCACCTGACCGCCTGATTAGGTTACGTGTAGCTGCTCATTTCCAGGCATCACTGTGAAATTTAAATTATCTCAGATGTAATTAATCTCAGTTATAATACTTGCATAAATACAAGGTCTTATTCTTGTGCCAAATGCAGACTCCTCTTAAGAGAAAATTTTACAGGTAGGCACATGTCTCCTTATAGGTCTTTCACTTTGGCTGTCTCATCTATAAGGGGGCTTTGGCTGAAAGGGGCATGAAAAATAGATACAGCTTAGGAAGCAGCCCATGTTCAGGAACAAGCAGTTTGTTAAAACAAAAGAATGCATGTAGGGACTAATCTTACGGGTGAAATCCTACCACTGCTTTAAACCAAGTTTTGTCATCAATTTCAACAGGGTCAGTATTTCACTCCCCCCCTCATATTGTCAGCACATGCCAGTCCATGGGCTTCAGCAGAAGACTTGTGCTCAGCTCCCCTCAGGCTCAGGCTTAAAGTGCCTGGAATTGAAAAAAAAACCAAAAGATAGTAATTGATCTTTTTCAAGGGAAATGAAAAATCCGGGCAAGTAAACGCTGCTCCCTGCTGCTAAAAAAATTAATAGTCACCATCTAGAGGCCAGTACCAGGGCTGGCACTTGGACAATGGCATCTCAGAGCTGCCCAGGGCTGGCAGACCCCATGCCATGGTGTCTGGCTTCTCCGTGGGGTGCTGGGTCAGCAGGGGCTGCTGCTCTGAGTCAAACCCCCATGGCGAGGAGAATGTTGTCCTGCATTTGTACCACAGAGTGACTTAGTGAGTGAGAACGGGCATGTCCTGACAGGAAGGTTGATTATGGCCTTTAACTCTCCAGGCATATTGACAGACCTGCTAACTAGAGCAGCTCCAAACATAGTTGTTGGGGTTTGGGTTTGGTTTTTTTTATTATTTATTTTGGAGTTGTTGCTTCCCTCCCCCCTCAAACTGTAGCCACTGTTTCCATCTGTCTGCCTGGAATTGCTTCTGTAATGAGTTCTCCTCTGGCAGGAATGACTGGCACAACCCTTACCGCTGTCATCACCACCAGTCCCTGCACAGCTCATCATTTACCTGACCAGTTGGCAGGCCTGTTACCAAGACTAGTTGTGACTGAACTGTACCAGTAAGGGATGAATGATTTTGTTAGTGCTTGCCACAGTAAACAAAAGAAATGCTGGTTATGTCCTTGTCAAAATGCATTCCTGTTATCAACTTTTCTTTTTTGCATTTGGCTGATTTCTGCTTGGGGACAAGGAAGCATGAGCTGAACTGAGGAGCATTTACCACCAGCTCAGGTTGTGATTTTTTTAAGACTTTGTTTGCCCCTCCAGCAAGCAGCTATGCAGTGAGATACCAGATTCAGCAGAGGACTAGGAATTAGTCTGCTCAATGGTGGGAGCCATCGGTGAACTCAGGTTCATAGCCTTCGAGCTAATGGAGCTTCAGTCCATGCAAGTGTGGGCAGCACTCAGGCTGAGTGTTGCGTGCCAGATTAACCCAAGGAGGGATATGTTCCTAGGAGGAGGAACTAAGTTGTGGATTTCCTCTGGTTGAGGTGAGAGTTCAAACTAGAGTTATTAGCTGGTAATTGATTGCTAGCTTTACTTCATCAACTGGCATCAAATCACTCTTTTTTCCCCTTAGCTAGAGAAGATTTTGCTCCTTTTGTTGTACTGAAGCCACCATGTGTGTGACCCTGCCCCAAGTGAGGGCAGGTGCAGGGCAATGTGAAATGCAGGGGCTTAGGAACAGTGTTTAGCCAAAGCTTCAATGAGCCAAAGGGAATGCTGAGAAGAGGGCCCTTATGTGGCTCTTGGTCTACATGGGAGCAAAAATGCCATGCCTTTTGAGATGCCCAAGTGCACCCTCAGCCAGCCGCTCCAGAAATATGCGTGAGTCTCACATAGACCTTGGCTCCCATCAGCCAGCCCCGTATGGATGTCTTGCGAACATTAGGTCATCTCAGATGCCACATCTTTAGGCAACTGAACTGCAACTGATACAGGGTCCAGCCTCAGATTTTGATGTCTCAGTTGAAGGCTCAAGGACATGGATATCTAAGCACACAGCATAGCAACATGTAGCAATTGAATCCCACCCCTAGTCGGTGGAAAGGCCTTTAAGGTGCATTCATATCACTCACATCACACATCTTTAGCAGGAGCTAATCAACATGTAAGAAGTGCCTCACTCTCTCTGTGGACTCTGAAGGGTACATCAGCTCAGGCGGAGTCTCCTACGCTGTGGACTGCTAGAGCTCAATTCAGCTGCCCACATGTAAGTGTCCAGCCCTTTTGGGATGCCATGGGATATCCCAGACATCCACACAGGTGTGACATAGGGACTACAGGACGTGGACTCTCCCGGAGTGGCAGCAGGGGCCAGGTGTCTACCTGATCCCACTATCAGGCAGCACTAGATCCCTACATGCCAACAGCCTCTGTGTTTAGCCAAATGAATCCCAGCCTCAGGGCCTGTAGTTGCTTTAAAGACCAAGACCAGCCGAGCAGGGCTTGCAAAGGCAGCTGGGCACTGCTTGGAGCACTCAGATGGGCCACGAAGACCTACCAGCCCCGTGGATTCAGCCCACAACACTCAAGTAATGGAAGTAGACGACGGTTAAGCTTCTGGCTGTTCCTAATCAGGCCTGCTTCTAACGTTCACCTTTTGTAGCTTTGAGTGAATTTATCATGATTTTTTTTAACTCATACGCCAGTGCAGAAATTAATTATCTCCAAACTACAACATAATGAGCTCATACATGCAGGAAGGCAGCTTGGGGTTTTTTATATTTTTTTCCAGGAAGCGGATTAAGCGCTTTCCCTTTTGGAGCCCAGTGCTTCTTGCTAACCTCTCCTGGCTTGGGGACAGCTGGTGGTGCCTGCCTCTGAATGTTACGAAGGGGAGAGAAGACAAATGAACACACTTAGAAAAAGTAGAAATCTAGGAAAAGAAGTGTGTTTATTTTGGAATGCAGTTAAGAATTTGGGGTAAATATGATGCATTTCTCTTTCTCAGTGGACACAGAACTGAACAGTTACAATTGATCCTCATGATTACTTACATGCATCTTTTCAGCTTTATTGCTTTCTTTTGTCTGTTTTTATCCCCTTCTCTCTCCCTCTACTCTTGGCTACGTGCTAACTGAACTCTGCAGAACAGCACAGCTTTTCAGCTGAAAGCAAACAAAAAAAGATCTCTTAGCGTGCTTTTTTTTTTCCTCTCAACCCGTGGTCTCCAAAAGCGCCTGGGCCCATTTATGTTAATAAATAAGACGTGCCAAGGACTGTTCTCTGGCTGTGAATCCAACTGGCGCAGCACATATCCCTACAACTGAACTCTTACCACCAAACCCGTGTGACTCTATGCACGCTACCTACCAGGAATGGTCCATTGCCCTTGCCATCTCCTGACCTCTTCCTGAGTAGTGTTGGGAGGCTGTTGGGTGGTCTGGGCCAAACCTATACCAGGAGCAGCCCTGGTCTGGATGATCATCATGTCACAGTACTTGTGCCTGGTAGCGTATTGGCCCTGAAGAAATGTAGCCCAGGAGGCTGTGGGGAGCTGGTCCACAGCTAGTTCATGCTAAACATGCAGTGTTTTCAATTAAGAAATATTGCAAAACTTGTGGTACCCACTGGTCTAGCGCTACACAGCCAAAGTAAGACAAGCCATTGGACAGAACAAAACAGTCTTACTGTGCTTTCAAAAATCTAAAAACTCCTATGATTGCTCCAGGGTCTCAGTACATTCAGTTATTTACCAGCTCACCCTACATTCTTCACCTCAAAAAACCAAACACCATCCTCAGCACCACTCCCTGCATTTTCCAGGCCAGCTCTGGGCTGGATGCAGTGCAGGCTTGGAGCATGACTGGCACCTCATCTTTCTGAAGGAGGCAAAGCAATATTTACTCAGCTCATGCTGCATCATCATTTCTCCCCACAAGGAGAGAAAACTGCATCTCCGATAGATTTCTCTTCTGCCTTCAGACCAGCTGCCTCTGGTCATTAAGGCTCACCAACCTCCACCAACTGCCATAGCTGCTCTGGACGTATCTCCCAGTGGTGGCTTGTAATGGGAAGCTGAAAGAAAATGGGCTCCAGCTTCTGATGATGAGTTGGTTCTTGTGGCAGGCAGACATTTGGGGACTTGCTGGGCTGCAGCCGACACCTGAATCCCTGTATTAACAGCAGCTGGTGTTCCTAACCCCTCATTTGTACTCTTCTACAATATCCTGGAGCATTTGAATCTTTTCTGGTGTGTAGAAACAATTCCTAAATCTGGCTTATCTTGACACCTAATAGCTTTACTGGGGCAACCAAAACATCACTCCAATCTTCAAAAAAGGCAAGAAGGAGGACCCAGGGAACTACAGACCGGTTAGTCTCACCTCTGTCCCTGGGAAGGTAATGGAGCGACTCATTCTGGATGTTGTCTCCAAACACGTAGAGGAACAGGAAGTTATTGGAAGTGGTCAACATGGATTTACCAAGGGCAAATCATTCCTGACCAATCTGATAGCTTTCTATGATGTTATAACGGGTTGGCTGGATGAGGGGAGAGACGTAGATGTCATCTACCTTGACCTTAGCAAGGCTTTTGACACTGTCTCCCATAACATCCTCATTAGGAAGCTGAGGAAGTATGGGCTAGATGAGGTGACAGTGAGGTGGATCGAGAGCTCGCTGTGTGACAGAACTCAGAGGGTTGTGACCAGCGGCACAGAGTCCAGTTGGAGGCCTGTAACCAGTGGTGTCCCCCAGGGCTCAATACTTGGTCCAATTTTGTTCAATATATTCATTAATGACCTAGATGAGGGGACAGAGTGTATCCTCAGCAAGTTCGCTGATGATACCAAGCTGGGAGGGGTGGCCGACACTCCAGAGGGCCGTGCTGCCATCCAGCGTGACCTGGGCAGGCTGGAGAGCTGGGCAGAGAAGAACCAAATGAGGTTCAACAAAAGCAAGTGTAGGGTCCTGCACCTGGGAAGGAAGAATGCTAAGCACCAGTATAGGTTAGGGGCGGACATGCTGGGAAGCAGCTCTGAGGAGAAGGACCTGGGGGTCCTAGTAGACAGCAAATTATCCATGAGCCAGCAGTGTGCCCTTGTCGCCAAGAAGGCCAATGGCATCCTGGGCTGCATAGGGAAGAGTGTGGCCAGTAGGTCGAGGGAGGTCATTCTCCCCCTCTACTCTGCACTGGTGAGGCCACAACTGGAGTATTGTGTCCAGTTTTGGGCTCCCCAGTTCAAGAGGGACAGGGAACTACTGGAGCGAGTCCAGCGAAGGGCAACCAAGATGATTATGGGACTGGAGCATCTCCCTTATGAGGAAAGGCTGAGAGAGCTGGGACTCTTTAGCCTGGAGAAGAGAAGGTTGAGGGGGGACCTGATTAATGTTTACAAGTATCTAAAGGGTGGGTTGAAGGAGGACGGAGCCAGGCTCTTTTCAATGGTTCCCAGCGACAGGACAAGGGGCAATGGGCACAAGCTAGAACATAGGAAGTTCCATTCAAATACACGGAAAAACTTCTTTACAGTGAGGGTGACAGAGCACTGGAACAGGCTGCCCAGGGAGGTTGTGGAGTCCCCTTCTCTGGAGATTTTCAAGACCCACCTGGATGCAGCCCTGAGGGATGTGCTTTAGGCAGTCCTGCTCTAGCAGGGGAGTTGGACTAGATGATCTCTAGAGGTCCCTTCCAACTCTGAAGATTCCGTGATTCCGTGATTCTGTGATTTGAAGTTATCACTAATATCCATCCACAACCCTTTCCATATCACTCAGTTTCACAGACCTCTTATTTCCTCCCCTTTCTTGTTTCCTTTCCATCTGATGAGTCCTAATCTACTTATCTCCATATTAGGAGTAAGGTGGGCTACGGCGTGTAAACTTTTCTGCCAAATCCTGGCTGTATCAGATGCTTCCTTTGGCTTTCCCGATGCCTCTGTTACTGCTTTTTCTTGCCCACCATGGGGGCTGTGTTCTCTTTCATGACTACTGCAGCACAGCTCTGATCCCACATTGGGATTTCTGGTTATCAGACAGACCAAAGCACAACCAGAGAAAGCCTGGGGTCTCAGAACAGACCTGAGAACTAGGCCCAGACTGAGTCGTCCCAGAGATGAATCTGTGTGTTGGGATCCAACTTCCTTGCCTTGTTTCCAACCCCCAGCAGCCAAGATCTACCACTGCAGAGTTTGTACTGAGTAGCAGCTTATGCTTTTCTGATGGAGTAAAAAGGGTGCCATTTTGTACGGTACCTGAAGAGGTAATGGGTAGGATGGATATGTGGAAATAGTTGCTGCAGAAGGACAGAAGCCAGCGTATGTCAGGATCTGCTGGGCAGGGTTGTACAGGATCTGAGGAGGAGGTGCAGCACTGAAAGCAATTTGGGACAGAGGTACCTGTTGAGCACAGAAGACAACAATATATCAGCACAGTGCAGGGCGGGCTGGAGCAGGAACTGGTCCTAACACAAGCAAATAGGCAACTTAAAAATCCTTGTTTTCCAACACAGTACCGGTACTACGAAAACACAAGGAGCAGACAGAATGAGAGGGCGTATCTGGAATGAATTTTCTGACCAGAAATGCACAGCGATTTTAATCATCTTCCCTTGGAAAAAGGCTGCTGGTTCTTCCCTAGAACCAGTTACAGAAGCGCTGGCAGGACTCCAGACCTGAGACACCCTGAAGAGCACAGCATACAGCTTTGACCACCTCTTCTTATTCACTCCAGCGCCAAACACCCAGTCCTTCACAATTTGCTGCAGACTTTTTCCAATAGCAATGACCTGATGCCCTCGTATCTTTTGTCTCTGCTTTCCTACACAGATCTACAAAGATCTCCCTTTCCAGACCACTTGCTCTTCTTTCACAACTCCCTCGCACTTGTGAAATGGAGTTTGCTGCTGGCTGTCCAGTGCCCCCCCCTACGTGCACGTCTCATTCCTATGGCATAAAATCCTTCATCATATCCCATGGCTTTACTGGCATGTCCCTTAACTGCAATGTGAGAAGAGGTCTGCAGGAAGAACTAATAGCTCGTATTAAACCAGCTAATACAACTGGGGGAGAACAAAAAAAAGGGCAAAAGCTAAATGTGAAAGGGGGCTTGTGTTAAACCCTGTGCTTTATAACCATTTGTGAAGGACAGTAGATGTCTGTGAAAGATTTTCATGTTCCTCTGCTTTGCAAAGCCAGAAAAATCCAGTGGTTTCTTTTCTCTCCTTTGTTTTTATTAACAGATTCCTCTACATGAGAGCATGGAATTTTCTTTTTACTGAAATAATAAAATATGGCGGTTGCCAGAAAAATGCTGAAAGCAGCAGCCAGGATTTTTTTTTTTTTGGCATTTCCTTTCAGATTTATCAGTGAGAGACATAAACCACTGCATCCTCTGGAGATAGTGTGAGATCTCTCTGTGACTGAGACATGTTTTGTACATGGAAAACATGGTCTAGGTCACTGATGTACTACATGAGGTTACCTGACAATCTAGGCCTTAGCTCCCTGGAGAAACTTAGCACCCCAGGAGCTGGTGCAGAGAAGGGCTGGGGTCAAAAGCAGAGAGCCTGTTTCATGGGAGAAGGCAAGTCTCCCATCTTCAAGGTACCCTCCTCAAAACACCTCCTTTCTACCGGCCCTGCTGGGTGGATGTGGTGCGGGGAAACAGAGAGACACTGCCTTTCAGACAGTAGTAGCGAAGCACCTCGTGAGCTTGCCTCTGACCCAAAGTTTTAGGGCCAGGAACATGGCTCACCCTGGCCAGGGCTGGGCCTGCACCCAGAGCGTGCACTTCCTCAGAGGAGGGAGGCCCTGGCGTGGTGAGATCATTCTGGCCATGGATGTAAACGCAGCAAGAAACACTTGTTTTGCCCAACGTGAAACACAGATGCCTGTTCTGCATCTGTCACCAGCTCTCTGGTGCAGGTCCTTTTGGGTGCTGCTGTCCTTCTCCCAGGAACCTCTCTCAGTCCTCTTCCGTTCTCTCTGCCTGTAGCAGCAACACTCTCCAATTGCTAAGGATGAACATCTCAACAGTCCTAGAAGACACATTTGAGGAGTCATCCACCCCAAATCCACTGATCAAAGCACCTTATTATCAGTCTATCTGGTTTCAGCCTGGAGCCAGCAATGATTTGCGGGTATCGAAGCTCGTTAGATGCTTCTATCAAGTATTCCAGCAACGACACTATGTTAAATTACTCACATAAAATACAAGGGCAGGTGGAGACGTTTTGAACCGAACAGGCCAGGGGTCGCTGCCAGTGCCATGGGAGGGTGGGGAAGCCAGGGGGCGTCCGGAGGGGCTGCCTGGCCGCCCCCAATCGGGCCATGGACGGTGCTGCAGAGCAAGGCAGGTCAGCTCCCTGATCCAACACAGACCTGCCAAAGCATGTATTTCTGAGCTACGACTACTTCTAACGTCAGACTGCACCTTTCGTTGCATGACATGAAAACATTGGCATGTACTTCAGTAATAAGGGGTTCATTTTGTTTTCCTTTTCAGATCAGGGTGAGGGAAGAGGAGAGGGGATAAGGGAATGATACTTAATCTGTTCACATTCCCTTGAGGACTCCAAGAAGGAGACTAACTGGAAAAAAAAAAAAAAAAAAAAGCCAGCAACCCCTCCACAGGACGAGCCGTATTTCTGGTTAATGCAACCCTGAACTCAGGGCAGGCAGATTCCTTGGCAAGGTGTGTCAGGAAAACATCTACAAGTCATCAGATGAATACCGGGGCAGGGATGGGAGTTTCTAGATTAACTCTTAGTACCAGCAAGTGAAGTTTTTCCATGCATTTCTTTACCTCTGTCTTCTGTACAGAGGTAAATGGTTTTACCATTTTGGATACTCCGAGTACATGCTTCTATTTACATAGTATCTTAACGTGCTTTTTGTTAAAGGTGACTTTAAGGTAACTGCCTAGTCGGTGTCCTATATCCAAGCACACAGTAGATTTGAAAAGGAAGGTACCGTCGTGACTGCTGCAGCTCCCCCCGGCACCCAGCAGATCACAGAGGACAGCCCCATGGGTGACACAGGGGCCACTGAGAGCTGACACCTTGGGGGTCAGGAGAGGACGAAATGTTTCCCACTGAGCCAGCACGGCCCTCTGGCAGGCAGCAAAACCGCAGGGAGCGTGCCAGGGTCTGCATGGAATTTGTCACAAGAAAGAAAACCCACAACAAGCAAAACAACACTTCTTTTTTTTTTTTTTTTTTTTTTTCTGTCCAGGAAATGCGATGGGTTTAGAGGACACGGCACTATTTTGCAAACTCTCCCCTTTGTAACATGTTTTGGCTGCCAGCGTTCCCCAGAGATAAACATGATGTTTTTTGTTTGACTAGTCAGCCTGGCCCTATGTTTTCTGGAAGTCAACCTCAGACCAGTGCCCTGAGGCCTTTCAGCGGGATTTGCAGCTCTCCCTGCAAAATGCCAGTGAGCATTTCTGTGGGAAGGTGACATCCTGAAAGAAAGAAAATTGTTCTCCCACACTTTTCAAAGGTTTCTTTTTTTTTTCCTATTTCAGTCCCATGCCCCTCTCTTTTCTGCTTAATGTTTTCTTGGCCCCTGTCTTCCTCTAAGAGTTACTCCTTCCCTAACGAAAGCGAGAAAATTAGCAAACCAGCTTTGGTAAATCACTCAAAAGGACCCTGAAAAAGCACAGGCAGGAGCAAGGAGCGGTCATTGCATGTTGGATTGCTGCTTTAGCAACGCTTCCACAAGCATAGCATGGCTCCCATGCTGACGTAACAAACTCATCTTTCCCTTAAACTAGCGAGGGTTTTTTTTCCCACTCCTGCTGCAGAGGAGGCATTAAACAGCTTATTCAGATCAGGTTTTTAGCTGGAGCCCCAACAAACAGATTTGCTCCAGTTCAGCCCCAGGGGGAAGCTGTATGTCCACTGCTGCTGCAATTTCCTTGCACAGCTTTATCCTGGTCAGAGGACCCAGAGTTTGACCCAGGCTTTGCCTTCCAGCATGGGGAACATGTCAGGTCATGGAGACCCCAGTTGTCCCAGGAATGTCTGCTCGGCTTGGCGTCCCTTGCAATCAGTGCAGCGATGGCCCCCGTACAGCAGAGACGTGCCTGGGTTGGAGCTCACCCTGCTATGAAGCATCAGCCCAAATCCCATGTAAACCTCAATTTGTGTGAGACAGATTAGGTGGACTCAGATTAGGTGCACCCTTCCCCATCTCAGAGGAGCACTAGCAACTCCCACGGCTGCCCTTGGTGGAGGCACTGGCACCCATCTGCCAGGCAGGGGAAAATACTTAGCAGCACTGGAAAGCTGCAGTGCTCTACCAAGGACTTACTGTAGATGATGCCTGCCTTCCCCTCCCCATGTAGCGGCTCTTCCCCTCGTTTCCCGCTGTGGTTGTTTCTGCTGCCCTTCTGCCATTGCTCCTCTCACAGGGAGGGGATGAATTAAGCTGGGAAAGCTGCTTCCACTCTCTCCTGTCAGGCAGCCACGACTCTTTACTGGCTGGCTGCAGTTTGTTATCAACCCCTTAAGAGTCCCCTCACATAAAGAACGGCTCAGTTGCACATTTCTTACATGCGAAGGCTCAGTGCGCTTATTTGCCTTAAGCTAGAGAGGGGAATAGTTACAGCAAAAGTTTTGCAACTCTTAACAAAGGTGAATTTCCAATAATTCCTGTGGCCCTGCTCTGTCGCATGGTTTTAAGCACCCAACACAGGTTGTAGATAGCCTGGACATGCTTGCTAGGGATGCTGGGTGGTCAGAGCAGGGCCTGGGTGGCCTCCAGTCTGACTTGGCTCACTGGCTGCCAGCTATGAGCAGCCCTTTCCCTCTAGTCTGTCTCCCCAGAGTATATCTCACCCAGCTCTCTTGCTCCCTTTTCCTTGCTCCATCCATCTCTTATTTCCTTTCGCCTGTCTTTCTATTTACTTTTCTCCTCTGCAATAGCCACCAGAAACATAATGGATCTAAGACGACCTGTGCTACTGCCATACCTCCCTTCTGCTCCTGCATTTCCCCTCCATCCCCATGCCTCTGCCCATTCCGTTTGGAAGCTCTTTGGGCTGGGACCACTACTCTTCTGAGCGCTTGGTAAATTATGAGCCACTTGGTTGGTCATTAGGCACTGCTTTAGCAAACATGACCACTGGCAGTGATAATCCCTGGAATAGCTACTTCAGCCTTCCAACACGTCAGAAAATCTAGGCAGATGAGGCACTGTATCACAGAATCTCTCCTAGGACACAGCCTCTTCTGAATGCACTGGTGCACAGCAGCACGACATGGTGGTGTGGCACAGGCAGCAGTTAGAGGGGTGGTGTTCCTTAGTGAAACAAAAGAGGAGGTTAATGTGACCTGAATACAACTGTTCAAGTAAAAACTTGACTGATACTTCAGAGTTAATCCCCATTCTTGGGAAAAGAACTATATAAGGTTAAATAGTCACGCACAGGACTTGAGTTTTCCATGTTAGCTACAAACTAGCGTCCTCGAACCCTGTGCTGGCCCACAGGTTCAGTGGTGAATTGGAATAGAAAAAAAAAAAAAAGGAGGCCACTAAGTGAATTACCAGCATCTGTTCACACAGATGCCTGATATTTCCCTTCCATTCACGTATTGACCAGGCTTGACCTACTTTGCTGTGAGCAGCTGGCAACAGCTTAGCCTAAAGATGTGACTCCAGACTCCCAGATCACACAGGAAACATGTTTAAATTGCCTCCTTCGTACACTTATGCTTCCTTGGTTTTAACCCACTTAATAACACCAACAAGCACAGAAGTCCGCACACAAGGCAAAAGACTGTGAGCCTTACCATGTCTTTAAATGCCCCAAGAATGGCTGCCGTAATAATCCCCAGAAACAACCCGATGATGTTGAGGACTGTGGAGGACCACAGCAGCCTATACAGGTGAACCACGTCCTGACAGCTGCTCACGCCGAGAAATTCATAGTAGCTGGAAGACTGCTCTGAACTGAAAGGGAATGCAGACAACGTCACTGCTGTGGGAATGGTTTTGCACATAATACAGGGCACCAGAGGATCTCAATCCCTCCTGCTCACTTTCCTCTTTGGCAAAGTACTTCATCCATGCTCCCACCAAACACTGCCCAGGTGAACTGGAGAAAGCTCTACTGTTGACAAAAATTTGCCCTGCTAGTGCCAGCATTAAACATGTGGTCCAACTAATACCAACCCTAGTTTGGCTGACCAGTGTTGTGCACCAGCAGGGACTAGTTGGGTGGTTTTTTTTGCTGAGGGTCTCTGAACACAGACATAGTCCTGACATATGGATGTTGCCCTTGTGATTTAGCTGCCAGCTAAAGCATGCTTAGCACTGCTTTTTTTTTTTTTTTTTTTTCCCCAGCTCACCTGGAAATCCACTGGCATCTCTGAAACTGGGGAAAACAAGTTGCTTAAGCATTAATTCAACCACAGAAAGTGAGATTTTGCCAGCTGGCGACATTTGTTTATGTTGTCTGTGGTTCCAAATTAACAGATGCAATGCAGTACAGTATAAATATGTGCCTTTACACTATGGATTGTACTATCCAGAAATTTTTGTTTGTTTATATTTCTACACTGCACTGGTTATTGCAAATGAGGCATGTTGTGAAGCCAATCCTCATTGTCTTGCCGAAAGTCAGAAATACCCTACTGCAAAATTTGAAACCACAGTTTCCTGCAGTTCTTTCCAGTACCTGCCTTAATGCTAGCCCACTAATGAGCTCCTAGAGCAGCTATTTGAGTTGGAAAGATTTTTTAAATGCCAGGTCTGTTTTTGCACTCAGCTTCTGGTGCTCACTCTTCTGTTCCTCCATCCCCAGCACACAGGGCAGCAGTGGAGATGGTGGTTAGGGAAAGCTCTGCAGAGGAAGGTAGCAGCGTGGAGAAACCCACAACATTTCTGGGAAGAACCAAGCCAAGCACTGTAATTCCTGGAAATGTTCAATCATTTGTTGTGGGGCACGGTTCTGGCACTCTGGATCCGCTACTGGTGAGTTTACTTGGGCCCTATCATGGGCACAGATGTTGCTTACCTAAATAAACCTATATTTAGGTTTATTTAGCTTCAGCTGCTGTGAGGCTAAGGAAATCTGACCTGTGATCCTGCCTGCATACTGGTCCATTGCATGGATGACACCAAGTCACTTCATGTCAGCGTATCTCCTCCTACTTCTCTCTAGCCATCCTATGAGCTGGAATTGCCAAATCTGTAGAGCAGCAAGACTACTTCTTTACCCTGTATTTGTCTGTGCCAGTGCCATAAGATCTTGCTGCCCAGTGTGGATTGCTGACAATGGCAGAGCACACACATTTAATTATAGCATGGAATATATCATGATCAGTCCCAGGTGTTTCAGACAAACCCAATGTCTTAGAAAAATGTCACGGAGGATCTCCATCTGGAGGAGGAGTATTCCTGATCTCTTCTTGTTGTTACCTTATACTTGAAGAGTTTCAGTCACTTTATTTGATAACTCTGAATGCTTTCACCCCTTTAAGACCCTGGTTCTTCTCTGTATTGGATTGTGCTATTCGATTCAGTGTCAACGTGCAGCCATTAGTTGTGTACCATGGAAGAAAGCATTCTCAGTGTAAACATATTGCATTGCAACTATGATGTTCCATCGTTTCTCTATCATAGAAAGGGTACCAAAGTTGTGCATACTTTACCTTTCCCATGTAATTTGTTTTGTATGCCTCCATCATCTCCAGATTTCCAGATTTAATATTTCTTACACAAGCAGAAAACTCTAACACTCGCAGGGGATTTTAATCCACTCCACAGACCTGCACTCACTTTGTGCCTCTTATGCACATGAGAAATATGCATGCATAGATGACTTTCTTCTAGTCCCAAATTTAATTTTGCTTCTCTAGTTACATCAGGATCTGGACAAGACCTACTCTTTTATACAGAAGCCTTAGGTAGAAGTCTCATGTGACAGCCTCATTCCTCTACACTTAAAATGTTTATGTCTGGCAGCATGCTACCAAAAGCTTACATAGGGCTGCTAGGATGTGAAAAGGAGGCAAAACCAAAAAAATCCATGAGACGTAAGAAGGAAGAAAGATGAGAAATACATAGAGGGAAAGAAAGAAGAGTGACTGTGGGTGAACTGCAGAAGGCTGCAGAGTTTGCATGAGAGTGCATGGTAAGATGATGCTGAGGGAGCATTTCTTGTATGTGGTAAGACATGATGCTGCCTGCAGTCAAAATCTCTATGTGCCAGATGGCCAGTCAGTTGTGCGAGTTCATTTCATCTGTCTTCCATGTTATAAACCCTTGGACTTCGCTGTGATGTAGTTTTTCTAACCGCCTTTTTTACTCCTGCTAAATCGCTGCACTGCAACCCTGTGCTAAACTTCAGCTGATCTTCATAAGCATATCCAGACATTTCCTCTCTTATCTTCTGACATCTCGTGCTTTGGTAATGATGAAGTCAAAAGGACAGCTTCAGAAAACACTCACAAGACCCTCTGCATCTGTCCTATGACAATTTAGCAAAATCCCATGCCTACTGAGGCTGTTGCTAACAACAGAGCTCTGCATATGCCTACAACATGATCTCTGCCTATGAGCACCTACGTTCCTATTCATTTTGTTTCCCCCAGTTTGTTAGGAAAAAAACCTGGATTCACTGAATCAGGGCTGTGACCGAGTGGTCAATTTCAATCACACAGCAAAGAGCTTATGGGCATATTTAAAAAAAAAGAAACTGAAATAATGCCCACAGTAATATGCAACCCTTGACGACTTCTCTGCTGGCATCAGGACTTCAATCCCAGAGGAACTGGATTGCTCAGCATACAAGCCCCTTGTGTTCCTTCTCCAGGCCTGAGCCCCCGCCCTCCATTATTTAAGAGAAGGGACAAACAACCAAGTATTTCTCAGAGGCCATTGGCTGCACACAGGTACTTACTTCTCACAGTTGTACAGGTCACAGCAATAGCACGTGTTACTCTTTACTTTCAGCTGGCACTTGCTGTTTAAGTTATAACATGTCACCTGCCGAAAAAGAAGAGACTGACTTTCATTCTCAGTATTTCAGTGTTGTGTGAATCATCCTACTGACCACAAAGAAACAGCTACTGCGATGTCAGGTTCTATTACATGTTGTGCAGAAAGATTCTGAGATTCCAAAATCCACAACTGCAGGGTGGAAGGACATGCCTGAGCTCCCAGGAATTTCATTCATAGAATCATAGAATCATAGAATGTGTTGGGTTGGAAGGACCTTTAAAGGTCATCTAGTCCAACCCCCCTGCAGTAAGCAGGGACATCTTTCACTAGATCAGGTTGCTCAGAGCCTCATCAAGCCTGGCCTTGAGTGTCTCTAGGGATGAGGCCTCCACCACCTCTCTGGGCAACCTGTTCCAGTGTCTCACCACCCTCATTGTAAAGAACTTGTTCCAAATGTCTAATCTAAACCTACCCTGCTCTAGTTTAAAACCATTGCCCTTCGTCCTATTGCTACACGACCTTGCACACAGCCCCTCCCCGGCTTTCTTGTAGGTCCCCTTCAGGTACTAGAAGGCCACTATTAGGTCTCCACGGAGCCTTCTCTTCTCCAGGCTGAACAACCCCAGCTCTATCAGCTTGTCTTCATAGGAGAGGTGCTCCAGCCCTCTGATCATCTTTGTGGCCCAAAGGCCATCAGGCCATCAGCCTCATTCAGGACATCAGGCCCTGAACCTCGGGGCATTTGCACTATGGAGCCCAGAGCCACCAGCATTGACCTGCAGCCATGGCTGCCAGAGTTTTCAAGCATTTTGCTTTACTGCCTGGTGCTATTTTCTGAAGACCCAGAGTGTGCAGCTGTGAGATGTGGATCCCTACAGCTGTGACGCAGGGACCATGGGTCTTGAGAGATACTGCACAGCAAGCCACTGAAGTGGGTAAGAATACCACGCCATTATAGTGGGGAAATGGGCAAAGAAGCCAATTTAACTGAACAGCTTCCAACAAATGGGAGCTCTCTCCTTTCAGTAACACCCTCCTGAAGAAGGAAATAATTAGGAACAACAACGAGAAGAACAATCTCCAAGCCCACAAACAAAACCGCTCAGAAAAGATCCAAGCACTCCAGCAAATAAGTAGCGTTTACTGGAGGCTCTTGAATAGAAAACTGAAAAGGTTTATTTGTGTGCACAGGAATTGCAGGGAGGGACAGATGTTAAAACAGCAAAGGTAGGCACACGTAAGCCACTCTTCATCAAGATAAGAAATCATTTTAATGACTCCTTGAGTGTGGTAAGCATTAATCACTTCTATTTCACACCACAGGCCAATTGAAATATTTTATATGTAAGGCTTTTTTTTTTCACTGAGATTTTTAGCTTATTGACTTTGAAAGAACTGTCAGGTTTTAAAAGCAAGCAGGACAGAAAGTACATTCTTTCTGTAGTTTTTATTTTGACAGAAAAAATGTAGTGTAACCACTGAGAAGTATTTTTGTTTGCAAAATGCAAATAAAATGTATTATTGAATGGAAAATTCCTCATAATGAAAAAGTAAAAGCAGCATGCTTGGGAATACATGCCTGCTTTCGTAAAGCTCCTGTCAGACAGTTCTGCTTATCCATGAATGTGTTAGTCTGTGGGATGCCCTCCACAGGAGATGTTAAACCAGATGTTTCTCAGCTCCGGAGTTCTGGATCTGTGCATCCTTTTTAGTGTGAAAACTGCCACTGTTGCTGAGTCTGTACTCCTCACGTGTTTGATCCCAGCAAAAAGGAAAGCCTTAAACACACACACTCAGCAGCAAAGTAAGTTAATTTTGCAGCTGGTCTCAGACTTGCCGCACTTGTCCTTAGCAGGATTTGCTTGAGAGTGACAAAGTTAAAGGGAGTTAAAATGATGCCTTGGGATTGCTTTGCTGCCCAGGACAAGGCTACACCTGCGGTCTGTGTCTCACACAAATCATCTCTTCTAACCCAAAATGGAAGTTAGGTTATACAAGGACAGTCTCAGTCTAGGTTGCAATCTGGAAATGGAGCTCCCAGTTGTCACAAGGAATATCTCACCCTGAGATAGGACCTCGTTCCATCAACCTCGTTCCGTTGCGTCTGAACTTACTGGAATTTGACATAAGGGCTTTGTTGGCCAGAAGTCACGTTCAGCTGCAGCGGTCCTCAGCCTGAGCTGCAGTTTACTGCAGGAGAGGAGCACGCTACCATCGATGACTGTGTCAGCTTAGTCAAGATCCAGCTCAGAAGTGACTGAAACATCACACCTGGCTGCTTCTCAAAGCAGTTTGAAAAACAGTCCCGGAGTAGAGTGTGCCAATGCCTCTGCTACCACAGTAGCTTTGCTGGGATGCCCTAGTGCTTTTGCACAGAGTGGAACTTAAGACTTTGGTTTTGCCCCCCTGTATGTGGGCAAAATGACCTGCATAGTTAAAATACCCTTTTCCCATTACTCATCGGAGGGCTTCATAAGACGGAGTGGGCTGGTAAAAAGGTAGTTCATCCTGATGAATGGCTTTGGGGACACTTCTGATAGGAAATAAAAGTAATTTTCCCCTCTCCAAGCATCAGTAAGGCCAGTTTGCTCCTTTTCTCTGCAGAAGGTTAGAAGTACTTAAGAGGGAGATCGGCATGATCTTAAACATGGTTTTAGCTGCTTCTGGACTATTAAATTATCGGTTAAGGGAATTACTGTAGCTGTCTATTTTTATCACTGCATTTTTAAAACACGCAAAGAGCAAGGCACTCCTTTTTAGGAGAACAGTGAATGAACCAAAATAAACAAATTACTGTGCAGTGTGAGCAAGGGTGGTGAAAACAGGCCATTTGTGGGTATTTTGTGTGTCAAGACCTATTATTTCATTTTAGTGACCAGACGTTTAGTTTTTTCATGTTCTGGCTGTTTGTGCCTGTCCACCCCCTCAGCATAAATTGAAGAGATGTTCTCAACTCATGGTAATTGCAAGAAAATCAAATTCTCTCTGCTTTGAGCAAAGAGAAGAACTGAACCAGGCAAGCTACATGAGCTGGAGACCGCACTCAGGCTAGAGATGGCGATCAAAAGGAAACTTGCACCCAGTAAAGAATCTGCCTTCCTAGTTAGGTGTTCGTCTGGCATGCAGAGCATGTCCCCTGCTCTCTAGCTGGCTAACTTTGGAAAAGCAAAAGCCAAGTTCAAATGCCACAGATCATTAACTCTAAATTAGCACATGCTGACTCTAGATCAGTGGGCAACCAGACAAGAATGTTATTGCAAACTAACTACACTTATAAAAGATACGTGGGGGGTTTTTTTGCCTGAATAGAGCAAGGAGCTCTTTAGATATTCAAAGAATCTGCAGAGCTGGGGAAACCTGTCTGTCCAGAAGCCCGAGGCTGGGGTCACCTGCAGGGAGTTGTGGTCAGTGTGAAGCCAGCTACGCACCTATCACAGGGATTAGAGGCATTTCTCAGGACATGTCTGTGTCTGAGTGTGCATGCACACTTTAGAAGAGGATGGAGTGAAACTTACAGGCAAGGGTGTTGTCACAGGTCATAAGTTTGTCCGGGTAGGCCTTTAGGCAAGGAGGTCAATGAAATATTTTTGTCATAAATTTCTGGAATCAACAATGGGGTGCCCTAGCAGCAAGATTTAAGGAGTATCAGCTGCTTAACCTGGTAATATACTTTGCTAAGCTGTCTAGAATTATTAACGGTAACGCTCCCCATACACTTTTTCTTAGCCATGGGAGGAATGGTGATGAAGGACATCTGGCTTCTTGTAAGTTATACCACTGTTTAGCTGTTCTCAGTCCTGCTCTGTTTGATTTTCTTTTCACTCCCACCAATTTACCACAATAATAAAATGAAAAATAGGAAAACAAACTAAATCTGTATTTCTCAGGAGGCTAGCTATTTGGGTATGGCACTTTTCCTACCATGTTAATGTCACTGAGGTAATAAAGAAGCTGCATTCAAA